>NW_027526335.1:87114300-87567968 GCF_048455015.1 Haemaphysalis longicornis
TAAGTTAGGCCAGAAAACAAAGTTTAAATATCGAATTTCTTTAGCCATGGCCATGTCAGAAAGAAAATTGCTCCTGAGTTGTAGCGAAAAAAATTCATTCCCTTCCATTCTGTGAAGATAGACGACCTTCGAAGCTTAACGCAGTCGACGGAGGGCACGAAAAAAACCACGTTTGTTTGGAATTTGCTATTGAGCATACTTGCGAGCCATGTAGCTGAATGAAACTAGGAAGAACTTGAGCTTCGTCCAAGCGAACAAACATGGGGCTGTCAGTTTCTTTCCCGCGTCGTAGGCATATTGCTGTCGGTGTAACACACAACCCAATCCACTCGACCAGTGAAGACAGGAGGCATGTCGCATTCGGCTGTTTGACGACCGCGTGTAAACCAGCCATCAGGGAGGACATGAAACCCATAGCTTCGCATGCACCACCCCCTCCCCTTTTCATCCTTCTTCCACTCCGCGCCCGTGCACGCATAAACCGGTAACCGCTTATCTGCGTCTACTTAAACGTGAGAGACACCGGAAAATAACAGTTGTGACAGAGGGTTCGGCTGTGGCGAAGAGGAACGCCGGAGCGGCGCCGGGTAAAGCTTCTTCACCGGAATGAAAACTGGGGTGGTTAGAAATACACTGCTTCGCAGTAAAACGTCTGGATTCCAGGATCGGAAGTCCGGCTGACGAGGAACTTCGCTTTAAATGCGAAGACTGAAGGAAGATGTAAGCGTTTAATGTGTAACCGTATGACACGGCCACGTACGCAGGTGCTGTTTGTTTTTCAAACCTTTTTTGCGTGTATGAACCTAGAAGCATAAAGCAACCTAGATGCATCATCATCATCATCATCATATCTACGCCCGCTGCAGAGCAAAGGCCTCTCCAATTAATCTCCAATTATCCCGGTCCTGTGCTAGCTGCGACCAATTTATCTCCGTAACTTCTTGATCTCATCTGCCCATCTAACTTTCTGCCGCCCCCTGCCACGCTTGCTTTCTCTAGGGATTCACTGTGTTAGCCTTAATGACCAATGGTTATCCCGCCTTCGCATTCCCACGCCCATTTCTTCTTCTTAATTTCTACTAATATGTCCTTAACACGCGTTTGTTCCCTGACCCACTCCGCTCTCTTCTTGTCCCTTAATGTTACACCCCTCATCTTCCGTGCCATTGCTCGCTGAGTCGTCCTCAACTTAAGTTGAACCCTTTTAGTGAGCCTCCAAGTTTCTGCCCCGTAGGTGAGTACCGGTAATATGCTCCTAGATGCATACCAAAAAAAAAAGGAAAGAAATCAGCTTTAAGGCAGTGTTGTGCCAGTACTTTGATTTAGCTTCAACGATTTATAAGTTTGGAGTTGCTCAGGTGCCACCGTACCACCGCTCAACCTCCAGATGCAGATCCCGGCACATGTACTACTGTGCTACTTTGCCTGCTCTTGCTGGAGAGAGAAAACAGGTTGTTGGTGTTGGGAGCCCGTCTCATTCGCTGACCATTTTCGGAGAGCCTCTGGTGAATTGAATAAGTGGAAATTATGTTGGCTGCGCATGCCAAAGCAAGCTCACCTGTACTGACCACAACTTGTGCTTTATGATCCCTACACACGCTGCGCATGAACTCGTTTCCTGTCGCCCGATTCGGAGAAATTTGACAGCGTTGGCAAGAACCTTACGAACAGGTGGCCGTTTCTTGCTGCCAGAGGAAACAGCATTGCTGGTTCCGGCATATTTTTCATCGCGAAGGGCAGTGAACAGCACCACCCTAGTTTTTCTTACAGACCTACTTTACAGAAGTGTCCGCACCGTCGAAGGCTAATTTGTTGCTGGCCCAGTAAGCGTGTCTAGAATTGTCACGTGAATCTATCGAATTGCTACGACGCGACTACCTTTTGTACCAAGACTAAATTTTTGTTCCGTATAAAGTTGTTACAGGATGTCCCCCCGACAGTGTTTCACTCTCGAACCTCCGTCAGTATGTACCAGTTATTGCATTTCAATGTACCGACTATATTTGTCAATAAATCTAACCTAACCTAACCTAACTTAAAAGGAACGTCGTGGTACCGCAAAATCAACATAGCCAAATTTTAGCGAGCGTGGCGCCTACATCTGCAAATATTGAAGAACTTACGGTTTGCGGTAGGGGTTGGTTTCGAATTTCCTGAAAGTGGAAATAGCCACAGTATGTAGTGATGGCGCATACAGGCAAGGATCGGTACCTGATGATCGCATATACTTACTCGAATCGACCCTCCCTGCCAGGGAGCAAACAAAAAATGTTTGTACTCAATTGCGCGAAATAGCTTCTTGAGTTTTTCGATGCAGATTAAATGTGTAAAAGCGCGAGGTCTTACGGGTCAAAGCGTGCTCGCCTGCAAAGTGAGATACGAAGACTTGTAGTTGTTACTTCCTCCGTGCACCGGGAGGTGCTACCTTGATCCCAACCATAGAACAAAACCATGAAGGCTTGACGTATGTCACGTCTGGGACTATTGGACCACGAACTAACATGTAAGGGGGGGAAGGGGGGGGGGCTAGAAAGGTAAGGACCAGTGTTGTAATTCCTATTTATATTGAACGAAAGGTCTGGGGGTGAGGAATTATGTTTAATCTACGTTTTCTGTCGCGACACAACAAAATGCAAGCGGACACACTTGCGAGGAGAGAACGACGACAGCGCGACCACACAACAACAAATTACGTACTTCAGTAGAACACACTGTTGGGCAAGTTTATCCATATTTGGTAAAACAGAGTGCTATTCAACAGGACAACAGAAAGAGGACAAAAACAAGTGTTGTCCTGTTGGGTCGCACTCAAAGTTTTAACAAATTATGCTCCACCTCTAACAAGTTATGCTCCATGCACAGTGCGGTGCACTGTTCTCACGCATGAGGCGTGAGAAGCCGCTCTGTCGTCTGCTACGGCTTCTCACGCCTCATGCGGTCGGTGCGCATGCGCCGGCTGTCTCCGATTCTCGCCACATCTCAGCGCTTCGCGGAGCCCGGCAGCCACGCGCTCGCCGTTTCCCTTTAACAGTGGACCCGGACCACACTGTACACGCTCGTATTAAAACATTGCGTGCTTGTTAAGGGGCCCTTGAGTACACTTGCTATTTATTGCACGCGTCTAACGAATCTTTCACCGATGAAGGATGAATTGTCGCCTCGAAAGTGGCCCAGTTTAGAATTAAGTCGATGCCACTCTCCTCTCATCCCTATCCTTAGCCTCGAGTTTTTTGTCGTACCGCTCGTCAAACTCCGGACCCTTACTGATCTCATTTCCTCCTTACGGTCCTTCTTTCGTTACACATTTAGCCCGCTGTTTCAGTCTAATTACTCTCTGAACGCTTCATCACCAATTTCGTCAAAACAAGCCTCCAATACTCAGCGCGCTTTCAGTGCTGAGGCACTCACTCACCTCCATTTATATTTCCCGACCGGGAGGTTTGTGTCGCCACTGAAATCAGCAACAGTAGTTTTTTTTTCCATTAGGATTGATAATTGGGGTAAGACTAACGCGAGGTAAATTTAACGCTGCAGTGGGCCCACCTGGGTTCGTAACTGATGCTCAGGCCGGATGTCTTGTCGTCTTCTGGGCTGACACTGCGCAAAAACAAAATGTGGTTGATGCCTCTTTTATGGGGATCGGTAAAACACGAAAGTGAAATGTGCCTTTACGGGAGCATTTATTGCGCATCCATATTGTTGTGGATCAAGAATACAGAAACCTGAGGAGAAGGACAATCGCCCTAGGGCTGCGGGCTAGTTAGACAGAGATGGGCTGGGGAAGTGGAAGATGAAGACGAAGAAGGAGGTCGCGGGACTGACTGGCTCGGACGGGTGATTGAACCAGTTACTGTGTTCCTCTTAACCGATGTGTCCATGTGAATAGTTGCCCGTAGCAATATGGGCTTGCACACCGCTATTTATATTACGTCGGTGTGGCACCGTTAGACGCATCAACGTTAGACCAGAGTCCGTCAATGAAAAGCATTGACGGACTCTGGTTAGACACAGGATTGCACGCACCGGAACATTGCGTAAATCTTACTTTAAACCACAGCCCCTTGAAAACCGTGCGAACGAAACGGAATCTAAACCGAAAGCAGTAGGTGGCGGAGGGTGGCTCAATTCACCCGCGTCCCGCGTAAACGAAGACGCTGGCATCGAGGCGCCAACTGTCGGCGCTCATTAGTGCCATGATGAACTACTTCGCTTCACTTCTCCTAGGCGGCAGCATCTCCTAGACGGCATTTGAGTAAATAAAGTAGTGGGAAAGATATAAGGTGCGTTCGTAGATCTACTTGCGCTTGAATTCGTAGCGCAGTGGGCGGAGCGCCGTGTACCCCCCGTTGCGGCGAGAGAGTTCGTGGCTCGAATCTGGGCGCAGCCGCGTCAATGGAACTTTTTTCTGGCTACGTCATTTCCGTCACGGATAGGACGCCGGTCAGATCTTGGTGCCATAGAGATAATATACTGACTCTTGGTGCACCCGGGCATAAAACACTTTCGTGTTAAAAAGCCAGACATAAGATGAAGGCTTTGTAGGCAGCCAAGATTTGTTAATGCTAAAGCATTGATCTGCAATTGAACGGTCTGAAGATGGCGCGGCGCCGAACGCAAACGACGGCGCTGTTGGCGCCACCATGTTTCTCAGCCACAAGAGGAGGGGAAGCGACCGCAGCACCGGCAGTGAGTGCAGCGGTGCGTCGCACAAAGCGCCTTGGTGACCGCTGCGCCGCGGGAAGAAGGCAGCGCTTCGTAGCGTCCACCGTCCCACCGTTAGCAGCTTAGCTGGCTGCTTAGCCACGATGAGGGCGTTGCTATGAAGCCACGTGACGCACGGCCGCCTTTGAGACGTTAGACGGGTGCATACCCGTGTTCGTAGCCAGATTTTCTTTCGCATTTTATATTCTTCAAAAGCCGTACTCTCCGTGGCGTAGGTGTAGGGAAGACGCTACGTCCCTTTCCTGTCGCCACGCGTTCCTGGGTTCCAGTCCTACCCGTGCTAATGTTTACTTTTGAACTGACGCTATCCTAATGGGGGATGTTCGGGCGCCGTTTTGCAACGACGGGCAACCCCAACGCCGGCTGTTTCCCTGGAGTGGCCATTTATTGCTGTGGCAAAAATATCGCCCACATGTGTTTTGTGGTTGAAGCACACGCTGAAACCCAGCTCAGGCGCTCTTTTTTTATCGGTACGTTGATATTACCGTTGTGCTGTAGTTGTGCGATACCAGTCGGATGCGAGTGTAAGCTTGAGCTTCATCGTCTGCAGGAAGCATGGTACCGTATAGAGAAGCGTGCCGCCAGGTTTTAACCGATTTTTGTCGAGTAGATGTTCTCTATCCCAAATGAAAGGGCATCCCTTAAAGCACGCGTAACGAGAAACGGTTTTGCTGATAACACCCTGGAACTTTTTAAATCGGAATTATTAGATCTACGAGCCATATATGTCCTCCCAAAAATAATGCGGGCAACCATGACAAACAGTAGCGCGGCAACATACTTTTGTCTGTATGCGAGATGAAACGCAATATTCAAAAACTTGCCCCCAGCTAGAAAAAGTGTGAATCGCAGGCTTTCTTATTCTTTTACGTGTTGTTTTTTTAATTCACTAGTCTATTTTCCACGAAGGCGCCATCTGTTGGGATGGACGATAGGTAGAATCTGGCTTCGCGTTGTGGAATTCGGCAGTTCGATTCTCCCCGGGCGCGTCTTTAAGCTGCCGTTGGTGTATTTGGAAACTGAAATCAAATATTTCGCCAGAAGAAACGCCCCCCGACTCAGGCAGAATCGTCAAAGCTCCTTCACTGGGTCTGTTTACTGAACGCTGCCGTTGATTCCCGGCATGGAGGGTCTCAGCCACACTGAGACCAACCCAGCGGCGGCGGGAGGCGTGTCTTAAAAATGTTAAAAATAATGTTAAAAAATACATATACAATTTAGACCTATACAAATACTTGTGTTCAAAGGTTTTAAATAAGTGAATAAACGTTTAAGCAGTCACAGTAGCTGCTAGGTTAGCAGGTCACGTGACCGGGACATTATGTAGCGTCACGTTTCTACACTACGAACCGCCACCCTTCCGATTTCAGAAAGTTTGCTGCCAAATTAAAAGTATTTCCGCCAACTTGTTTATAAATTGCTTGTGGTTAGCGGCTACGTAAAACGCTCTCTTTTGTATGAGCTAGAGAACATATACGCGACAAAAATCGGTTGTCCGTCCCTTTGCGTAGAGCCTGTTCCTCGGCTCCTGCCTTGCCATAGGTGACCGGTAAAAAGCGCAATGGCTGACGGGTACGCCGGCCGTCTGCTACCGCCACTTCCGGTTCGAGATTTCTCCTTCTCGCCCGTACGCCGGTGGCTTTCACGCGCGTGTGTGCGTGTTATTTATTTGTCACAGAGTGCCTACCTTTCAGAGAAGCCTCTAGTAGGATTAATCGCTGTTATTCATTAAATGCGCGATGCATGAGCGTTTTCTTTTCGGTGGAAACAGATAAACAACACGCACACACGCGCGTGAAAGCCGCCGGCGTACGGGAGGCCAGGAGAGCTCTCGAACCGGAAGTGGCGGGGCTCCGCGAGAGCAGACAATGTACCCATGAGGCTTCGCGCTTTTTACCGGTCACATATATTTAGTCATCGTGTTGAGTGTCAGGTTCGTATTTTTCCTCACCCACGTCGCAATAAGATTTTGGCCCATACTAGGGGTTAGGAAACGAGCGGGTAGTTTGAAAGGTCTTTTAAGTGCTAATTCCTTCGTAATGGGAGCATCGTTTTCCAACGCACACAACTGCAGTGAGGTACGTACTTCGCGGTGTTTTGAATAAAGCCCCGTCGCAATTTGTTTTCATAGTCTTTAGAAAACCACATACATCGTGCAAACTATCCCTTGACCTCGACGGGCACTAGATTTTTTGTTCGGAAGCCACTCATCACTGTTTCAGAGCATCACTATTGCGCAACATCCGAAGGTATAGTTCATACCACAAGCTGCATGCAGCACTGTGGAGGCTACATTGTTGTCAATAGTGCGCCCACTGAAGGGCACCTAATTCACCGTGAAGGGGGTTTTGAAAGGACCTTTCAGTCTCCCCTCTCGGTAGGTGGAACTGCAAGGCCCCGGCGCTCAATTTCGCTTTCCTTCGTGGAGGCTACTGACAACAATTTAGCCTCCGCAGTGCTGCATGCAGCTTCTGGTAGGAACTATAGATTCTGTTCACTAAACGCGTTGAATTATTGGTCTATGATGACGTTGGCCTCATGTTTGACAACAAATTCCGAATCGAGGCTTGCCTCGATTCGGAAAAGAAGGATAGGAGAGGGAAAACGTTCTTCGGGTGGTCCTTGGGTCTTTTGGTGCAGATCACGCATCCAGCTATGCCATCCCGCACATCGCCATAATAGTAAAGTAGGTCAAAATTCAATCCACCTCCTTCATTACCGCGCTACGGGTCGAGGAAGAAGTCCACAAGTTAAAATAAGTCATCAGAGTCCTCAAACTACCCGCCCTCCACATCTCGCGAGATGGTGAATCCACTCGTGAAGTGATGCGATATCCGGAGGATGGGATGTTATCCACTTCGCTGAGTGGGAAAGGCAGTTCCGCAAGCTGTGTGAAATATCCTTGGAGGGCGTGCGTTTGATGACATTAAGGGTAGAGTCAATTGATCCTTGGCAGGGAGGAGTTCAAAGGTCACGTGCGTCTTGATGAGTAGAAGGTATTCCCAATATAACGGGAAGCGTGAGGGATGGCATAACGGGAGCGACATTGGGTAGTTACGGTATCTAAAGGTCTATTCTTTATGGCTGGAGCGGGGTGCGCTTGGGTAGGGAGTAAAGCTAGAGTTGCAATTTGTCGGAGGACTTCGTTTGCCCTTCGAAGGACCGCTTACGAAACGGTTATGAAAGGAGCGAAATTTAAAAGTTTCTGTGCTGCGTGTCTCAACCGCAACGGCATGGATTCTCTCCTTGTCAATGTTTTCTATGTGAAACAATAGCATGTGACGCACAGGTCCTTCTATTTGTCGCGTTCCGCGATTTATGTGACCAAACGTCCAGGTGTTTTGGCTTTCAGCGTCTGCAGAGCCGCCTGAGTGCGCGTGTTTATGACAATGGGCTGGAGGCGCAACTCCATCAGCCTGTTCACCGGAATGGAGGCGAAAACTAGTAGTGTGTGTTAAATTGCCAGGAGTCGATTGCCGTTATCTCGAAGCTAGAATCGAGGGTTGGATCTTACTGATCGCATGTGCTTGGTTTCGACTGGAACAGTTCGCATGTAGGCGGAAGTCTTTCTATGCGCACGTCAGATTTAAAACAGCAGGCCGAGAAATACTGGATTACAGCTATACACGGATATTCTATACAGTTACCTGCCTGTCTACCAAGTACGTTAAGTGCGCAGTGAAAAGAAATATTTGAAACTTCTGTCCCTTGTTGTTTGAAACGTAGATGTCATTTCCACGCCGTATTGCTTCTGCTACGCTAACGAATCAGCTAGCCTGACATTTTAAAGCGAAGCTTCTTACGCCTCACTGATGACGACTGTCCCGTACCCATAGCGCTATGCAGGAAAGCCAACTTCACGCAGCGGGTTTCACAAAACGATGATGATGATGATAAGCGAAGTCACTTCAAGCGCCTCAAGAAAAAAACTCTTCCCGTGGTCCGAATAGAACCTGGGTCATTTGCGATATGAAGCCGACGTATATCCCATTGCGCCATTTCGATACGGTCGAAGCAGTTTGGATTTTTGACTTGGACTGTCACTCGGGTGGCGTGGGAGAAAGATATCGCGTTTTAACCATCTTTCTTTTAAGAAAGGGGGCTTTGATTTTTTTTTTCTGTGTGGAAAAAATACTCAAGTACAGGACATATGCTTTTGAGCTCACGCAAGTCATTTAGGCGTTTCCCAAGGGCCCAAGGACGCGGGTTTGTTTCCCGGCCGCGGCGGCCGCTTTTCTGATGGAGGCGAAAAGCGAAAATGGCTGTGCGTTCGAAATTTCGGCACACGTTAAAGATCCCCAGGTGGTTACTACGGCACGCGTCATCGCCTGTGTAGCGCCGGCGCGTTTAATGCCCATAATCAATCATCAATTATCATCGTTTCCATGAAAGACCAGCAGGTATGAATACACTTCCGTATGCTAGCTTCGACACAGACAGTAATTCATGCTTACATAGATTCCTCGACTTCGATGCCTTCGTACATGTAGTCGTCCATCCGCATCAGGTATCTGCTAACCTTCAGGATGAATACGATCGTGCCACAGAAGCACAAGCACACCAACCACAGCGCGAACCATACTCCGTTCTGCATGAGAGTATTTTTTATTATTCGTTCCGAAATCTTTGCAAGTAGGAAAAAATACAAAAAAGCAATAACAAAGCCGACAAAATGGAAGTGAAACCACACTCAGTTATAGCTGACTATTTGGAGACTTACGGAGAGGCAACAATCACACTCAGGGCTTTGCACTACATACACAGCCAGAAATGAAATAGCTGCACCCGATATGTGCGCCTCTGGAGGCGGCCGATAACTCGGAAAATCCACAATCTTAACTAGTTTGCAATAGGTTTCCTTTTGACCTCACGTTTACCTCTCAAGATTTTCCTATTTCCGTGGTGATGTCTTTCAAAAGCAAATTTAGACCAATGAGCCACTCTGGCGTGAGTGCCTCACACGTCCACGGTTAGAGAAAATTCGCTCGTCCTTTGCAAGAACTCCGCCATTTTATCTGTTCCACTCACACTGGAGTGTTTATCCCCTGCGAACAATCGACAGTTTATTCGGGGCCTGATTCGCGGCGGCTATTTCCTTTTTCACGGGACGTGATGCCTGCATGGCTCCAAACAAAACTTCGGCCTTTATGCACTTACGGCTCCACCGGCATCACGCTCAATCGTGATCACCACACCCTCCTCACTGTTCAAGTAAAGACCATTTAACTGATAAAAAATCGCGGGCCATCTCAATGACGTGAAACCTGGGGAGGGGCGAAGCATGCAGTGGATAGGTGTACTCTTGGCGCCTTGGCGTTTTTGCCAACGGAGATGAAACCGTTGGGGGGAATAAATATAGTTTTGCTGTAAAAGACTCTTGACTTTGAAACGCGAATCTCTCTAGCGCGGGGCGTAAACAAGTGTCGCGGTGTTTTTTTAGCTCGCGTTACGGTCTAGCGCGAGGCGTAAGCGAGTTTCCCGGTGTTTCAGTACCGTGACTGCATGAGACGACTATTACGACGACGACGACGACAGGAGACGCCAACAGCCCCAGCCCTTAAGGGGCTTTGCCCCTAAAAAATATGCCCACCTGGGACTCGTAAATACGACCCCCGGTTAATACGGAATACTCGAATTACAAACTATTCAGCTGGAAACCAAACTGTTTTCAATTCATTTACAGCCAGTAATATGGAAACGGCTGGTTCGGACAACGGCCAAGGTATCATAAACCTAATCATCATCATCATATTTATGTCCAATGGAGGACGAAGGCCTTTCCAGAAATTTCCATCCAGTTTTTTTTTTTCTTTCTCAGGAGAGTCGAATCTTTCCCCCGAATTTTCTTAGGTAGTTCATCCCCCCATCGAGCCCTTGAACTTGCCTTACTTCGTTCGCCTTCCCTGGTAACCGCTCCCTGATACGTGTCGAACCCTCTCTTTGGCCAAGTTTTAATTAGAATGGCTTCCACCTGAGTCTGTTCTTTAATCCACGTGAGTGTATTTTGTGTTACCCCTGGCATAGTTCTTTCCATGGCCCGTAGGGCAGATCTGAGTCTTATTTCGACTTGCTTAGCGAAGCTCCAAGTTTCTGCCGTATATATCATTACTGGAACTGCACATTGGTTGTATGCCATTGGTAGCTTCCCGCTTATTATAAGCTTACCGAATATAGCCCCCCCCCCCCCCCTTCCCCATTATGCGTTCTACATATATGGACTAAATCAGCCCTAGGCACACAAGAACGATAAAATACACGTAAGCCAAATTTATAGACGTCGATGCATTTTGTCTTGTTAGTACGAACAGCTGGCAGGGATATATAAATTTCAGTGGAAATTATTTCCCACTTTTTACATGCTGAATAGGTAACTACACAATGGCGATTCTAGTGATGAAAAGGCCCTCGCAAAGTCCTAGCGTACTGAGGATGGCAGGTGCGGTGGACCAGGCAACCACCGCCGATCAACTGCTCGGCGTATATTGTGAAAATGAAAGCAAAGAAAATCTCAGCGACTATGGCATCATCTGCTCCGTTAGTGAGGCATTCATCATTGAGAATTAATCCGGCGCGAGTCATATCAACCCGCTTGTGGCCTCAGAAGTGCTTTGAAGTGCTCCGCAGTTTTTCCTAATCAGAACAGAATGAATTTAATCACGCTGCTCAAATTCTGCGTAATTTCAACTTTACTGCGGGATGCAACACACACTGCGGAAAACGAATTGATTTGCTGCTGATTTTTTTTTTTTCATATAGAATGCGTTCTTTTTTTCTCAACAATTCATTAGCGAGAACCGCAATTCTTACATGGAATGAAGCTGTCTATATTATTGAGGCACGACTTTTTCAGTTCTGTTGCGAAGCGCAAATAATGCCTCGTATACCGGAGAGAGCGGCTTCAAATTAGTGCGGCTAATCCGCTCAAACCACAACCCGCGCCATGTTGAGGTGAACGCCGGAACGGCGATGTGTCGTCTCACCAGGTTCGGAAGTACGGCGTCACAGAATATGTTGAAGCACCTTCGGTAGGCGGCGGCCACTTGCCAGCAGCTGCCCAGGATCTGCTTGAACTGGGTGGGGGACAAATGAAACTAGAGCAAGCGTTTTGAAACACCGGTTGTTTTACATTTACCGAAGCTAGACGTCGCAGTAGCGGTCAGAAGAATGCGGGAGGAGTCAAACGTTTCAGCGGCGTATAACTTACACGTTCGTGAATGGTATCCAACGATAAGATGAGATTTCCCACCTTCCCGTTGACGTACACGAGGTGGTCCTAAAAAAGATAGAAAATAGCGCGGGTGTAACCCTTCTAAACCTACTTATGACGACCGAAAACGAAGACTATGCACCCAGCGCTTCGTGAGAGTCTTCCTTCGCTTGAGATTTGGCAGCCTGACGTCTAGCTATATGTACTGGAGGATTGAATTCAGTCTTTCGCTTGCACTGAAATGCACGCACAGGCAGCCAAGCCGTGTCGCCGTCGATGGCGATACTGAGTGGCGGCGACGCAGCCGTTAAACCGTCGCGTAACGTGGTTCGCTTGCGCTGAAGCGCACGGCGAGAGGGCCCAACCTGTGCCGAGCGATCAGGCGCAGGCGAAGAAGCCGCTTCGCCCTGGCCTAGTCACATGATGCAGCACTGGCAAGGCTCTGAGCGAGAGAAGCGATACTAGAGAAAGGCGTAGCTGGTGCGGCGGTGACTGAAGGTCACTGAAGGTCACCTGCGACGCGATTAATGAACAAAACATGTAGCGCAGTAGAGCGTCCGCTCTGAAAATTTGCAGCGTATCTGTTTGCTTCACAGCAAATGTCGTCTATGGATGGCAGTTATCTGCCGCCCCGCCCTCCTGCTACGTAACTCCTTCGCCGTCTCGCGCTCAAATGGAGGTTCCTTCATCGCGATTCAATTTTCCCGCCTTTGCACTGCTCGCGAAATATCTGATGAAATAACACGCATCTTTTTCTGTATGTTTTGTCCTTTGTTCTGCCACGAACAGCACGAGTTCGGGTTGTGTTCTTTTTGTGTTCACTTCTATACCGCCTTCTATCTTCGTCTCCCAAAACAACGGTCATAACCTCCGGCTAGGTCGTGTTTGACTCCAAGCCATTCGCATCCTCTGCACGCTTTAGACCCCCCCTCCCTTTCAATTCCTCATTGTCTGCCCTTCACTCAGGCCACGCGTCCCTCGATGGAAATGAAGCGGCTCACGCTGTTCCTCCAAGGAAACCTTCCTGGCGTTTTAACCGTTGGCAGATCTATGAACGCCAGCGATGACATCCCATGAAGATACGCCAATGTCCTCACTCACTACCGATTGGCATGTCGTACGTACCTCCCACCAGATGATCCTAGAATTTCCAGAGAAGGCGCATATACAACTCCATCGAAGCACCGACCCCAAAGGCCCATTACTCCATGCTGTGGACTCTAATGCCTACACAGTTACTTCTAACACCTGCCCCGCACGCTGCCTATCCAACATTTGGTCTGGTAGTGTCGACACTACCCATCACTGAGAGGGTCACACCTACGTACAACCCCCCACCCTACCTGTGTGGAGCAGTGGCAGGACCAGCTACAAGCTTACGCCCTGAAGAATAGCATCGACTGGTGAGAGGGCCCGCCGGGCAGCAATGGCTTCCTGTAATAAGGAAGCCTCCCGAAAAGAGGCGACTACATCTTTCGGCGGCTCAGTACACGCTTATTCTTTCCCCTCCTTCTCCACCTCCTGGTGGCATGCCTGGTAGCATGGTAGCGCTTGTGTTGGCGTATAGGCGTTTCCTAGTCAGCACAGCCAAGCGACGCATGGCGCCATCTAGGGGCCTGTTTGAAACTATGTGCCCGTGCACACGGCCTCCGCGATCGGCTTCCGGCGGCGCGCCGTGAGCAACGGCGCGCCGCCGGCAGCCGATCGCGGAGGCCATGACGTGCATGTGGCCCTCAATTTAATCGCTCATAACCGCGTGGACTCGTAGTGTAGTTGTTCCGCTCCCGCGAAGCAAAGATCCTAACCCGGGTTCAAATCCCCTTGCCGCTTTTTTTTTTTTTCATTTTCAAGGGTTTGTCATATTTGAATATACACATTTGTTATCACTCATATAACCTATTTATGACATCTCTATGTATTATAAATGGAATTTCGGGTATTTTCGTTGGCTTTTGGTCAGTTTCAGCTACTGCTTCTTGAGTGTTTTTGCGGGTTTTCCCCTTTTAGGTCGGTTTCGGCTAGTTCTCTTTAATATTTTTCTACGCCGTGGTTGTAAACCATTTCAGATTCGTTTTGGATGTTATTTATTTCAGTTCGGGTGGTTTTGCATGGTTTAGGCATGTTTATGCTGTGATATAACCCCCATAAGCAAGCTCAGGTAGCGGCTGGCTGTACTGACTAGGAAACGCCTTGTGTTGGGCCCCTTCCAACCCAACCTGTGCTCTCATTTTGCGCGCTAAGAAGCATGCTTCGAGCCTGATATGAATATGTCTTAGGTCAAAGTGCAAGGTAGAGGTTTGCGTTTGTTCGGGGTAACACGGTTGGCGTCGTTATATGATCCGTCGCTTTCTTGCAACCCGCCAACCTTCAAGATAACCTAGACCAAATGTAAGTAGCTGCATTCCTGTAAATTTCACCCGCTCTTATGGGTGATATTTTGACAAAACCTACTATAAATTCCAGGATGCCAGTCACGGCATACAGTGTACATCTGCATTTCCAGTCCACGGGGGTGTAGGCAGCAAGGTAAGGAAGAGTGTCCGAGGAACATGCCCACGAATTCCAGAAAACCACGCAACCAAAAAAAAAAAAAAATCTGCAGAAATTCAGATAATTATCTACTAATGCGTAGCCTTCTTATGGCGCATGCCTAGAGTGTGAGTTGTTTACAGCCAATCTTTCGGGTTTTTCTAAATTCTGTTGCACCAATTATCTCTCTCCATTTACGCTGTTAATTACAGGTGCTACTTCCGCTAAATCTGCATTTTTGTGTAAATAAAGGGCGTTACACGGTTCGCCAGTTCTGCTATTTTTTGCATTTGTCTTGTTTTCTGGTTTTTCGAAATTCTGTTCGACAAATTATCTCCATTTACGCTATTATAACGATTGAATGTGAAACTTCCTCAAAATCTGCATTTTTGTGGAAATGCACGTTTCGCACACGATTCGCCATTTTCGCTATTTTTTATATTCGTTATATTTCTTGATTTCTCAAAATTCTATTTGATCAATTATCTACATTTACCTTATTATAACGATTAAAGCCAGAACTTTCGCAAAATCTGCATTTTAGTGGAAATGCAGGGCGTTACATGGTTCGAAATTTTCGCTAGTTTGGGTTTCTCTCTTTTTCTGGTTTTTCAAAATTCTGTTCGACCAATTATGTCCATTTACGCCATTATAACGATTCAATGTACAACTTCCGCGAAATCTGCGTTATTGTGGAAATTCGGGGCGTTACATGGTTCTCCATTTTCGCCATTTTTTAATCATTTTCTTTATTTCCTGGCTTGTCAAAATTCTGTACGACCAATTATCTCCATTTCCATTAGTGTAAAGAATAAAGGTGGAACTTCCGCGAAATTTTGCATTTTTGTAGGAATCCTGGGGGTTACACGGTCCTGGCTGTGGGGACGTACCTGACAAACAATGCTACGCACTAAAACTTGGTGATGAAACCACGATAGGCGGCCCAATCTCTGGTTGCTGCAGCGTGCATGCACACGTAGCGCCTAAAGGGATACGGCTTTGTTGCTGTAATGTCAGGATGTAACATTCAGCCGACTTACCCGGTTCATCTCCAGGGCGAGATTCGCCTTCATCTTCAGCCAGCTGTTAAACAGTGCATCTCGGCCTTTCTGCCACGACTTGGCGTACACCTGCATTGGACAAATGCAGCCTGTGTGGTGGAGCCTAAACGACGCGCAAGGCTGTCGTAACAACAACGAAGCCTTTCGTGATTTTAGCTATTCATTTTTCAACTTACGACGCTGATGAGTACCAGTGGCTGCTTCCTTAACTTTAGCTTTTTATCACGACCGCAACCACTTCCCGAGCATGTAAGATGAATGCTAATGACTTTTCTTAGGAATTACACCCAGAGTGTTGAGATCGGCAGTATTTGTACTTAATCAGAACATGCGTTCTTACCTTAGCTGCATCGATGTTGTTTATGGGCAGTTTTCCCTGCGCAAAGAAACACTCACTATTATATGTCAGTGACGGAAATGTATAGTTTGTTTAATAACAGATGCAGTTGTTAATGCCCCAGCACCTGAAGAACTTCAGAGGCTGAATCACGGGCATTCAGAGGCTGAATTACTACTTACAGTCACTTAGTCACAACATTCCTGGGATGCTAAACCGCTTGCACCCACATACTGCTGAATGTGATAGGTTTAGTCGCAAAGAATTGCACTCTCTAATTTTTAACGATAAATTGTAGTGATGTTCTTATTAACAATGTTTTTTTTTTGCTCTTCTTAGTAACATTTTCGCAATATGTTTCATATTTTTCCCAAAGATAATTTTCTATGATTGTTCAGTGTATAGTAATGTTGTTTCTATTTAATGTGTTGTTTCCTACCAAAGTTGCCGCAGCTGCACCGCCGCTCTGGCCCCGTCAAGCTGTCTCTACAGCTTCTTGCCAGAGTGACTGTATATGTCGAAAAATAAAACTCTATTTGATTTGATTTGAAAAGATTCCACCCCCCTTTACCCTGGGCATGAGGAGACTCAAAAACTGTAGTTTTCTACAGTTAGTGCCCGTCCACGTTACTTACAGGTAACTCAAAATTCTATGAATTTCTATTGGTTTGTGTGACATCTCAAAGGCCAGTGTTTCGCCCCCCTTCTGGTACCCCGAGTGCTCCTTCCCCCTTTAGAGCCCCGTCCTCTAGGAAAAATTTCTGCAACGTTTTTATGTGAGTATGAGACCTTTGGCTGCTTTGAATGCGAGTCCGACATGGAGTGATGCTGGCATTAAAGTTATTATAGTTTCCGTTAATATGCGTTCAAACATTTCAAGGACCCCCAACTCAGGCAGTGCTTCTAACGTATTGCACTCAGCTGGAGCGTGTTTTTTTTTGTCTCTCTCTTTAGGCAGCCATAGATGTTTAATTACACTTGTTGTCTTCCCGTGTGTTCATCTACTTTTATACACACCGTATTGGACTATGTAACCCTTTGATAGTTCCGATTGAATCGCACCTGTTCAATAATGGAAAAGTGGTGTTGGCCCTTCTCTCCTCGGCGTGAGGTGCGTTATTTGCACATCTGACATGCAGCACTACTTGGCACGAGCTCCCTTTTATCTTTAGACTTTGTTGGTAGTTACAAAAGGAGAAGAAAATGAAACACTTGGACCAATTCAGACTGTTGTAAAGGTTGGGAACTCTAGCCTCAGATAGTGTTCCAGTGCTAAACCCGTAAAAAACAACCACTAAATGATTCAACACTCCCAGGCCCAGAAACTACCACATGCTTGTGCAAGAAACGTCGTCCCTATTAAATCCCCCAAGACATTTAATTCGTTCGCTTTTTTTTTTAACAGAAACACGCGCCTGAACGCGCCGCGGTGGCTAAGTTGCTAAAGCGTTGTGCTGCTTATCACAAGGACGCCAGTTCGATTCCCGGCCGCGACGGCCGCTTTTCTGATGCAGGCAAAAAGCAAAAACGCCTGTGTGTTCCAGATTTCGGCGCACGTTAAAGATCCCCAGGTGGTCAAAATTGATCCGCAGCCCCTCACTACGGCGCGCCTCATCGCCTGTGAAGTGTCGGCGCGTTAAACCCGAGAATCAATCAATCAATCAATCAATCAATCAATCAATCAATCAATCAATCAATCAATCAATCAATCAATCAATCAATCAATCAATCAATCAATCAATCAATCAATCAATCAATCAATCAATCAATCAATCAATCAATCAATAAATAAATAAATAAATAAATAAATAAATAAATAAATAAATAAATAAATAAATAAATAAATAAATCGATCGATCGATCGATCGATCGATCGATCGATCGATCAATCAATCAATCAATCAGTCAATCAATGAATCAATTAGACAAGCGCCTGAGGTTCATGCCAACGCCGCCTGTATAACGCTGTCTCTTGCGTCAGTCGAAAATGGCGGAACAGCCACTTTCCTGTTGGTCCATCCTGGCCCCTCCCGCGGGCTAGCCTTCGCGTCTGCTCCCGTCTTGCGAAGACTCCCGCTTAGCAGCGCCGCATTGCACAAACTCCAGGAACTATTTACCGGGTTTCTTTAGCCTTCGGGAGTGTATTCCTACCTGTCCATGTCTTCTCCATGTCTGCCTGTCAAGGTGCGTGTCAAGCTCGAGAGGGGCCGTCGGGTTGACTAGAGTTCCTCTGTATAGCGTCACGCAGGAGCAGTATATAGGGACGCCCGCTACCGCGCACCCCACCACAGATGAGAGACCGAACTAGGCCTCCCCAGCTGTTCGCATTGGAAAGCGGGTGGCGCGACAGGAAACACTACACAGGCGGCGTTCCTCACGCAAATCAACCGGCTCTCTTAAACTACTCTCATGCATTCGATCGCGTATGACACTCAAAAAAGTGTGCACGTACTGTGTCAGTAGTCAGCGAGTCGCGGAGGGCAAGCACGGGTTCGGCGAGATCTTGGAGATGCGTACCCGTAAGGACATCCCAGTCATCCGCCACCAAATTTTTGGCCAGGAAGGCCCGATTATCTCTCAAATATTTAAGGTATTTTGGCGGATTCTGAAAAGGAAAGACAAAGATCATTCAGCAGGCGGCGTTTATAGGCCGGTCAAACAGATTCTCAAGCTAAACGGGAGTTAGGTGACTGCATGGTACTTTGGTCTGCATCTAAGTGGGTGTCATATAGTGCGACCGCTGTTACGAATCAGCTTTGCTTCTTTTACGGGTCGCAATCGTCGCGTTCGGGCGCAACTGTTGCGAGCGTCGTCAGGGAGGCTCTCACTCAGATAACCGTTGCAACAATTACACAGAAGCACATATTTAAGCTATAGTACCAGCAGCTGCTGCGAGACGTACGTGTTCTAACAATCTTCACAACGGCGGCATGTAGTCGCCTCGGATGCGTTGCCGCGTTGTCAGCTGGTGGCGTCTATACAACGTGCTGGCCAGCTAGAGCACATTCACTGTGCACACGGCGAATGTGCAGAGATCAGTGCAGAGATCAGCACTGTATACGCCCAGAAGCGGCAAGCGAAACAACTCATGAAGGCCAAGTGCCCGATGCACGGGGGCCAGTTCGGTCGCTTCGGGCAAATCGTCAACGTGACGAACGACGTATGAGAGCTACATGATTGCAACCCTTTCGCGCGACGTTTCCGACGACGAGAAAATATGTGTCCGCCGTACAAACGCGCGAGTTATGATGTAAGTGTACAAACGCAAGTGTAAAGCTCCGCTTTGCGTAGATTTCCACCTATGCCTCGGAATCTGAGTTTTTCCTTCCTCGCAATGGAATAACATTTTGAGTTCGACCTCCAGCTATTCGTCGTCAGGACGAAAGCAACTCTGTTCTGCAAGCGGCTCATCAGCCAGGCTACGTTGATGCCGCGGGCCGACATAGCGCTCCCGCATGACAGCACCGTTCATTCGCGCCTCATTCTCATGCAACGGGTACTTTTCTCCCCCTTCTGGTAAATTCAAAATACAGACCAAAGTCTAAATACGTCTGACTGAATCTATGCGATTGATCCAGATGGCTCGGCCTTTCTCGTGAGCTTGGTAAGTCAAGCTCTCTTGTACTTAGTACGTACCAAACATAACACCACAAGAGCCGAACGCCTCATGCGTGACCGATGCGTGACCCAGTAATCTTCAGGGGTGTCAGATAAGACGTGCAGTTTACACTCGGGTCTGATGAAAAGCTTGGTGTGACATGCAGTACGCGACCCAAATTAGCTCTTCGTTTCCTCCCTTTCGAATTTCCAGTTATGGCTGGGCTCGAATCAGTCAGGTGCCGGTAGCAAAGGCGCTTCCAACGCACTGCTCCTTCGCTACAGTGATGTTTTCGTAATGCTCTTAGCGATATCGGCACCACCGGCAGTGGCTTCACCGCAATGACGGCGTAACTTCCAGCTTTGAAGGCACAGGCGATGTTACGGATTGGCATGTTCCTACTTTCCGTTTGCGTATTGGCGGAAGACTTGCCACAGCCGCGGCCTCATGAATAATGATGACTCGTACTTATGGTATTCCAGCCGCATCACAAAGCCGCAGTTGGACGGACAACTCCATGTGTGTCTTCTAGGATAAATTGCATCTCTTCGAAGTTTGTTTTATTAAGCTTCGTATATTTATTAAATATAATAAATTAATTTTATTATATTAATATTACGAAGTTTTATTGAGTGTATGACTATGAAGTAGGCTGAAGCGCAATTGAAGTATGCTGAACCGCGAATACAACTGTTATTTGTTCCTTGCAGTCATTTAATCTCGCACTGTCTTGGACAGCACGCTGCGATCAATAAGTACAAAGAAAGCACAGTGGACTCCCCTAAAGACGAACTCGGTTAAGACGAACACTATTGTTAAGACGGACAACATTTTTGCTCTCTTGCGACGTCCACGAGGGAAAAAACCTCTGCTTAAGACGAATTTCTAATCATACGAACAAATGTTTACGGTGCCATCGAGTTAACGGGAGTCTATTTTATTGCCAAAAGTGCCACTCAAAATGCATTTCTCATTCATTTCGCTGTAACCTATTCATTGGCATCTTAAAAGCTCCACCGTTCAATCATTCGAGCAGAGATTACGCAAATTATATCTTTAATCTACGCTAAATGTGTCTACACATGCATGCGCACGAGCTTGAGGACGGTTTTGTTGCTGCTCCGGGAAATTTAGGACTGAAAGCACGGCGCAGTTTGCCCATTAAGCAGGAACAACGGAAAGCACTTGTGTCTGCCCGCCGCGTAGACGGCAACGTAGCTGTACAGATGTCAAAACTGTTAACAGCAACGCGCGAACGCGTGGCCTTCGATACGTGTATCGCAGCCTGCTGATAGCCACCGGCGTGACCAGCGAGATTAGGGGACGGCGCTGCGGTGGCTTGGCATGTGAAAGCTATTGTCGATGGTTCCGTGCTTTGCGGGGCAAGTTTCGACACCGAAAGTCCCTCACCACGGCCGCCACTAAAGCCTATATTAAACGTTATCGTGGACTGGGTCACCAGTGCAGTCTTGTTTTAGCCTTTGGTATGGTTCCGATATCAAAAAAAGTGGAATGGGGGTCGGGAACAGCCATTCTGACCTAGGTTGTGCAGGAAAGGAGGAAACATAAGCGTTGACTCCGAAATTGCCTGAAGACGTGGATTATTGGCGCGAAATAATATTTTAATAAAAGCAGTCTTCGGCTGCATCAACTTATGCTTCCTCCTTTCCTGCACATCCTACTTTGGAATGGCCATGCCCGGCCCATATTCGACTTTTTTTTTTATATCGGAACCAGACCAAAGGTAAAAGCGAGATTGCACTGGTTATCAGCGTCATGTAATTTTTAATATAGGCGTTGGGGGCGGTCGTGGTAAGGGACCTTCGGCGTCGAACCTCGCCCCCTAAAACAAGGAAGCATCGGCAATAGCTTTCACATGCCAAGCCGCCGCAGCGCCGTCAGCTAATCTCGCTGGTCACGACGGTGGCTATCAGCAGTCTTCTCTGCACGTATCGAAAGCCACGGGTCCGCACCGTTGCTGTTAACAGTTTTGACCTCTGTATACTGAACTGTCAAAGCGGAAGTGGAAATTCGAGCATGCACAGTTTTTGTAGTATGGTTTCTCTTGTGAGGACTGCGAGCGGCGACAAAGAAGTGGGACAAAGGAATTTTAGGATTCAGTCAAGCTTGATTCTTTTTCATACGTCGTAAATAACCATAGCTGCGAAAATTAATAAAAAATGACCAGGCGGAAACCGTTACGTTATGCGTACTCACGCCGGCCAAGAAGGACGCCTCGCTGCCTTTAATGTCTGTCAGCTTAGTGACGTCCAAAAGCGTCTTGTTCTTGCCGCACATCCTGCGTTGAGTAAAAAAACTGTGGTTGATTCCTCTGTCATAGGAGTCGGTAAAACAGGAAAGTGAAAAGTGCAGCGAAATCTGCAGCCGAGCATGATTTGCGGGTCGGCGGCTGCTTTGTGGGTGTGCTGGGCGAGCGACGTCCAGCTGGCGGGTCGCTTCGGCAAAGGCGTACTGGCGTCATTTCCGTTACGGATATGACGTCAGTGAAATCTTGGTGTATTCCGGCATAAAACACTTTCGTGTTAAAATATAAAACCCCAATACGAACAGCCCCAAGTATAACGTACTCTTTAGTGCTAAGGGTTGCTTCCCCGCAAAAAGACCCTGTGTGCGGGTGTGCACCCTTTACAGGCCGCTTGCTTCGTTGTACTGGCTTCACTTCCGTGACGGTTATGACGTAAGCGAAATCTTCGTGTATCCGTGAATACGCTTTAAAACTTCTTGTCAGTAAGCTGAATTTGCAGTTACCTACAGCACAAGCTCTTCATCACTGTCCTTGCGCAAGTGGCGCATGCCGCTCCGCTTTGTACGCATTGTGCGCGTGCGCAGTAGACTAAGCGCGTGTGCAGTGGCGTTTGGCACGCATGGAGCAAGTTCTGGTGTATTGTCCGGCTTGCATGGTACCCAAGGGAAGGAATCTGCTTCCTAACCTTCGTTGCTTGCATGGCTTATACAATAGTGGGGTTTTTTATTGAAAAGTAAGACCTCGGGCGGAAGACCAGACAAGGGGCTTGTTGTCTTTAGTCGAACCGTGGGGATTTCCGGCCGTCCCTTACCGACAATGCGCCAGTGTGTCTACAGCGCGCGTACCAACCCACTTTTAATGGCAAATTGTCCCATTGAGTGTATAAGGTTTTTCCCATTTCGTAGGTGATCGGGAAATATACAGAACCGCTAGGAAAGCGCGGGAAAGAGCGGCCCCATCTTCAGCTTAAATTCGAAAATGAGCCGAAACTGCGGAAGAAATAGTACAAGTTAGCGCAGGCGGGCGGGTTTTGAAAGGTGAATTTGCTAGGCAAGTTGGGAGCGGGCCATTCGCGAACCACGAATGCGGTATAAGCAGCGTTTACTGAAAGTCCTTCGTGAGATCGCGAAGGTGGGGCAGAGGTAAAACGGAATAGTTTAGCGTGCTTCTGGCAAACCAGCTGGCGAAGGAGGGGGGGGGGGGGGGGGGGGGGGTGGGGCAGAAGGTGCGGAAAAGGGGGGGAGTCAGCCCGTTGGCCGATGCCATTTTATTGCAGTGTGGTAATGCATGATAAGGATTGGTTAACCAACGAATGAAGTGGAAGGGACTGTCGGAGGTTTTCAATAGTTTCAAATGAACATGGAAGAACGCGCATGAGGGCCGGAGGAGCTTGAATGATGTCAAACGAATGGGCTTAGGAGCAGATAGGGCTGCGTGTAGTTCGGCCCCTTGCGTATGTGGAAAAGTAGAAATGTGGCGTAAGTTGTGGCGTCTACACGCACGAGACAGTGCCATGCCAGAGACACTGGTGTCCGTGCCTGCAACTAGCCCCGCCAGGGGGCGCCCGGTGTTGAGTTTCTGTAAAGCCCCTATATTTGGGGCTTTAAGTTTCTGTAGGTGTCGGAATTGTAGGAGCGGTTAGGGAATTTGCTTCTAAGGATTGTTTGGTGGACTTAGTGGAAAGGTCCCCGGAGTCAAGGGAATCGCCAAGGAGCGAAAGCAGACGAGGACGATGAGCACTCTAAATTCATAAGCGCAATCTTTTGTCTGGTTTATGAAATCCACCTTAGAACAAGTTACACGCCCGATAAGGGAGTCGGACGGAGAGGGATCACTCTTTCAAGGGCTTTTATTTTTGTGTGCCGGTGGATAATCGCGTTATTATATGCGTATGAGAATATAGTATATAGTCGTGTATAAGGCTGTTGTGAGTGCCGAGCGGCAAGCCGTGCATCTAGATGCGACTACAGGTGGCGGGGATAGCAGTTTAGGCTACGTAATGAGTGCCTTGTGAAATAGCAGTTAGGAATTGGGTACTGAAAACCAAAATGAGATCATTTTTCTCAGCGAGCTCTGTCCATTCTCAATTGAGGAAAGTGCCCCGTAAGGCTAGATGCCAGAGCCTGGAGGGCTACGAATACGGTTGAAACACCTCCCCCTTCCGTCCCCACGCCAATGGCATCGGATTATAAAGCAAGATGCTGCGTGGTATCGTTTTTGAGGTTTCGGGCTGCCCGGCCATGGCCGGATTAAGGAGCAGGGTTCTGTGGATGGCCCATACAGATACGACCTTATCGAGATAATAGGTCTCTTTCTTGCCTGCTCAGAGCAGTTCTGAGCAGCTCCAAGCAGCCGAAAACTGCTCCCACCATAGACACTGTATCGGCAAATAAAATACGGAGCTGCTTGGAGCTGCTCAGAACTGCTGTGAGCGGGCAAAAAGAGAGACCAAATACTCTCGGGGTGGTCCATACCGCATGCGTCCCAGAAAGCCTAATAGGTCTGCTTTGAAGGAACATTTTAGGCATTGAATAAACAATTTATCGAAGGGCATGTGCCATGTGGTTTTATATCTGTGCTAATCTATTCCCTACCACCACGATTCACAATTTGAACTCGGTTAATAATTACCACCCTTTAGCGCTTAAGGGCTTCACATAGCATTCTTTTGATAGGTAAACTCCTCTTTCATTTTGTTCTCATCAGGGGCGGTCCGATGGTGCGCCGAGCCCTGCGGCTTGCGTTGTGGCTAGATAGTGGCCACTGTTCCAGCGGCAACCAATAACGGGCTGGCCGAATAGAAGTAAGGAAAGTATGGAGTTCTCTCAAGTCTACCACCTTCTCTTGACAGATATGATCACCGATGCAATTCCAAGGGATGCGATGATAGCAAGGGAGTCACATTTAAGCAACTTCCGATGCTATGTCGTTTTGTGGTTCGAATTGTTAACTACAATGTGCGAACAAAATGCGGAGATACGGCCAACTTAAGCCCCGTTTCCGTTCCCGCACCCCTACACTCCTACTGAAATAAGAATGACGTCACACGCACACACGCTAATTCCAAACAGTTCGCCTTGTCTTAAGACACAAAATAAATTTAGAACTGCAACGGTTTTTGTTAAAAACGCGTCAGTTATTGAAATCTCCAAATAAAGAGTGCGCGGGTGTGCACAAACGGCGTTTGTATACACGCCGCAGTTTTTAAGTTCAGAGCAACTGCGCCGGCAACAGCCAACAAAAACGCCACCGCAAAAAATTTAGAGTATTTTCGTAATTTGTTTCGATCATTTCCAGCAATCGTTCAGCCCACTTAGCGTAACGAAGAGCGATAATAAAAATTCGTAAATTCACCTGAACCACCGCAATCTGTGCGCAACTCTGTTGATTTTAATTATGCGAAAGCATTAAATGGTGCATTGAGCAAAAAAATCCCGCGTCTGCATTGGCCTCGGCGTCCAAAGCCCATAAATGGTTCCCAAGCGAGTGTGAATCATTAAATACCAGAGGCTTCGAGTCAATAAAGACATAACAGAAGGATCGCGCAGCGAGGCAACGCCTGAGTCTGCACAGAGCCACGTGGAAAGCGGAGAGTGCCGCTGTGGCTGTGAGTGTGGTGTTCCGAGGCAAGGGCACGCCATATAAAGCCCGACCCGCTGACCTAACCACACGGCACAACAGTCACTACTAAGTTTGATAACAGCGCTAGGACAGCTGGGACACAGAGGCGACACGAAACTGGGCGCTAACAACAAAGGGTTTATTTCGCCGCAGCCGAATATATACCCTGGGAAATAAAAACTATAAAACACTAAAAATCATAAAACTTCGAAGGTGCGGGCTTATTTCTATAAAAAGATGCACATGCGCAAATGTATGGATGATGTGGGCCTCGAAGATTTCCCTGGTGCGTTGCTCTTTATATCTTTTTAGCACAAGTGCGTTTTCGAGTCGGGGCTTTCGGAGTGCCTTTTCGAGTCCTCTGTGTCCTGTCCTATCGCTGTTATCAAACTAAGTATGTCAGCCACCACTACTTTACGTGCAAAACTGGTCGGAGCACTCAGCGACGTTCGATGGGACGTCAGTTCTTTTGCGTTGACAAGTTATAAGAAGTGCTTAGGTGTCATCGGAGGGGTTTGCCTCCAACCCTTTTAGCGCAATACGCCGGGGAGCAGAAGTTTAACGCTTCATAGACTTTATGTTAAGAATACCACGCCGAACCTCCTGACCAATTTTACGTCTATCTGCATACGCTTGCTGCAGGTACTCTGAAAGGTTATAGGGAAGCACGATTGAAGAACACCGGCTGAAAAGAATTTCCAGACAGTTTTTCCCGCGACATTTGCTGGCGGTGCCCTTACACGAACACTTGGGTTGGGTTCAAAGTGGTGTTGTAGAGCTCGAGCGCCTTGGCGTTGAACTCCGCCTGGTGGAACGTTTCGGATCCATCGTCCACACGTGGTAAAAACAATGTGAGCACGATCTGAAAGCAAAATTCACCCGCATCATCAATTCTAGGCTCCAATTTCATAAATTATTCGATTGCATTGTCATCTTACATTGCGTGACCAACCCATTCCTATCTGTCTCTTCTAATCAATCGCCGTCTCAAAAGTTGGCACAATCTCTTATTACAACTAACCAATTTCATAAATTATTCGATTGCATTGCCATCTTACGTTGCGTGACCAACCCATTCCTATCTGTCTCTTCTAATCAATCGCCGTCTCAAAAGTTGGCACAATCTCTTATTACAACTAAAACATCCAACCAGTCGCTCTTAACTCGCTCTCCCTGTAAATTTCACCGCCTTTCCCCAGAAGTTGTTGCTGTTAATGATAAGCGTGTTTTACGAGAAACACTATCTATTACTGGATACTAAGGAATTTATTTTATTTCTTGTCTTTGTAGGCTGATGTATTGCTCGTAATCGTGCCAACCTTGTGTTTTATGATTTTATGTTTCCCGCGGATCACGTGTTGTATTCATCAAATCCACTCCACTAATGTCGAATAACAATGAGAGTATAATAAAAGATATGAAGTGAAAAGAAATATTGTGTACAATATGGTTAAAATGGGGTAGAGGCATCTTACCGGTACCGGTAGCGGTATCAGTAGAGTCTGGCGATTGAACTTAAACTACAAAATCTAATTCACAAGGCGTGAGGTTGCTTCACTTTGGCGAGAAAACAGCGCTAAAACCAATGGCAGCGCTAGATGCTGTTTTCTTTGCTTAAAGGAGCCATGAAGATACAAGTTTATTTTATTCGAAAGATTTCGTGTTTTATTGTGCCCCCAGCGCTTGTCCGGATGCAACCAATACTTTATTCACTGAGAAATAATTCAATTTCAGTTAAAATTTTCATTTTCCCGCTAAATCGTGCGTTTTCCTAAGGTCCCTAAAATAACTAAGGTAGCGCCAACTGCTCCCTCCTTCTCCGCTGCCCTCCTCTTTTTTCTCTCCCCTCACCCGCGGCGCCGCGGTCCCTTTAACTCCGCGGCGGGGCCGCCATGTTTGTTGGCTTCCTCAGAGCAGACGCCCTCGCAACGCTTCGGGCCGCTCGCTGCAGTTTTTCGTGCAGTTTGCTCTTGTTTTTGCGCCGCAATCGCTCTTTGGTAGCATTTATAGTATTTCTAGAGCCCCGTTTTACCAACACGCATTAAGTGAGACTGTTTTGTGGTATATTTTTGTTTAGAAGGGGATATTTGCGGGGTGGATGCAGCGGGCGCATCAAGGAGGTTGTATACAACCTCCTTGGGGCGCATACGGACAGCGCGGTGTTTGTTTACGTGTGCGGCGTGCTCAGGATAGTTCGTGAACGCGAAAGGATCGAATGTGGACGTTTCAAACTGCTCTGTTACATAGTATTTCTAGAGCCCCATATTACCAACACGCCCTAAGTGAGGCTGTTTTGTTGTATATTTTTGTGTAGAAGGGGATATTTGCGGGATGGATGCCGCTGGCGCATACGGACAGCGCGGTGTTTGTTTACGTGTGCGGCATGCTCAGGATAGTTCGTGAACGCGAAAGGATCGAACGTGGACGTTTCAAATTGCTCTGTTGCAGTAATTCCGTTCTTGCATTGGCGTGATTAAATTGTGGTCGTGCAAGCGCTGCACAGAGGGCTTGCGCATGGTTCGCGGTGACCTTGGTTCGCGGCAGTTCGAGCGCTGCGCTGGCTTTTTTGCGTTCGCGTTTTTTGCGTTAGTTGTAGATCATTAGGCAGCGCTCAGTATGCGCCCCACATTAGCTACTGACATTCATGCCACCTTTATTTCGTGCACTTTACGGTGCTTTGACGCTGTTGCAAAATATATGTCACCTTCACGTCGTTATAGGCTGCTGTCAAGGTCAAAGTTCTCGCGTCTCCTCGTTGGCCTCGCCCGAGACGGCTGTACTTTTGGCAGTGCATCCGTGGCATAGCAATGTTCGTGCGATTGGCGTTCACAATTACTTCGAGTACGGCCCTGTCGGGCATATCTGGAAAAGGCTGGAACAAAGAACGCGCTAAAGAATGCGCTCAGCTTACAATTAGCTGTAGCGCCCAATTCTATAATAACTACCGTATTCCAAGGCCAGAAGCACGCTAACAAGCGCAATTGTGAATCCTTTTCATGCTGTACAGCTAACATTGATTCATGTGTAGGCTTTGATAAATTATAGCTTGCTACAGCCGAGCTGGCCGTGACTGCGCTGACCTTATTCGAGCAGCCGAAGGCACAACTCGGCATCGCGAAGCTACATAAAGTGGCGCGGACGCAACACTTGTTTAAAACGAGCAGCTGACTCTTCGGTTGTTATCGGTTGTTATACGCTGGCGGCTTCGATAAGAGCTCCATTCGATTCAGACTCGATTCCCTGCAACGCCTGCACCGTTGCACGGTGCGCTGCACCAAAGCGCTCGATTCGCCGCTGCAGGAATGGTGCCGTGCACTTCGTCGCTCGATTGCTTATGGTGCTGCAGCGGTACCGCCGCGGTGCAGAGAACCGCTGCACCTGCTACGGAGGAGGTGCAGCGAATCGCTGCCGTGAGCGTTCGGGCGTTGCGGGTTGGCAGGCGGCTACCGGCAGTTGCGGCGACCGCGTGAAAATGTCCGTCCAGCTCGAAGATGCGTGGGTCAAACTTTGCGTCGCCGCTGATGCGTACGACGCAACCCAGATGGCCGTAAACATCCAGTTGTAGAGGACGACAGGCGAAGATGATTAGCAGACGACTATGCCTGCACCTCGCTCGATTGTAAACACGCAGGGGCGCTACTACTGACGGTGCAACCGTGATGCACGACACCGCGGAACCACGCTGCTGCATTGCACCGGTACCACAGAACTTCCTCTGCAACGTTGCCGTGCACCCCTTCTGAATCGAATGGAGCTAAGGCCTGCTCCGAGGCAGCTGAGCCTAAAATGGCGAATTTAAATGGACAGTGGCGGCGAAGAGAAGAAAAAACAAACAACGCGGGGACGAGGTATTACGTCACTGGCCGTTGGCCAATGGCGCGCGGCGTTCGCCGGCGAAAAAGAAAATGGCAAAAAACAAAGGAGGAAAGGAGCGCGGGCGAGGGCGAAAGGCGGCGAGATCTAAAGATGGCGCTACCTTAGTAATTTCAGGGACCTTACGTTTTCCTGGTATGCAACGACATCACTGGAGCCGACCGCTCTGCAGCCGATTGCGGAGCCTCGTTTACTGTTAGCCAACCTAGATGGCGCCACCATACCGTGGCAAGTCATTTTCTCCCTCCGGTTTGTTTTTGACCGTATTTAAACATGGCTTGTTTTAAATGCAGAGCATTTCAGTAACTCACGATGTCACCCGCGTTGACGTCCGTAGTCGTAGTCCGCATCGCTCCCCCTACACTATATAAAAAAATACTACTTACCGGACCCAAGTTTCGATCCCACGACTCTGCGGGCGGAACGCAAGGTACATGGTGCTCTACCCACTGCGTCACAAAGCCGACACAGAATGGAAGGTTACCAACACGCCTTATATCCTTGACTCATTCAACCGTCGGCCACAGGTGCGCCCTCTCCCCCGCGTCCTCCTCGCCTTCTCTCCGCTCGCAACGCCCTTTCTCGCCGCGTTCGGTTCGGGCGCACAACAGGTGGGGACGTGCGCAACACCCTCTCTTGCGCGTTGGGTTCGCGCTGAGCAACAGTCGGTTCGCGCGCAAGAACAGGTGGGGGCGCTCGCATCGCGCTCTCTCGCCGCGGTCGGTTCGCGCTTAAACCACATATGTCGTTCGCGCGCGCTCCGGTCGCTAACATCTGTGGCGTGGTCGTGACGTCAACATCACGCGTTCATGTGGTGGCGCGATTTCGGCGCTATAACACTCTCTCGCGAGGGGCATTGGATTCGATTGGATTGGCTTGGATTGGCTTGGCTTAGATTGGCTTGGCTTGGTTTGGATTTGAATTGGATTGGATTAAAGTGGATTGTGTTGGATTGTGTCGCGTCATAGCCGCGCCTCGTTGCGTCATAGCCGCTCCACGTTGCGTCATAGCCGCGGCAGGGGGTTCACGGCACGTTTCACGTTTCACCATCGACTTCATCGACAATGTCTACGCTGGAAGGCAACAATTACAACAACAACAACCAATACGTAATCCATACGACTTGCAGGCGCGCCCCCCGCGGAAATGCTCTGCATTTGATCGTGCCCCTCGCGAGGGGGATGTTTTTTTTGTTCAGGGAGAAAATACTCGTTTCGTGAAACAGCGCTCGCTCGACAAATATGGTCACATAAGAGACCGTTGCTTGCGTCAATCGGCCAGTGTCGTCTGACACAACCCCAAAACCCCGCAGTCCTGTGCAGCTAAACAAAGCATAGCATAGTGCGCGCAGTACCAACAGCAAAACGCATGGGTACTTCTATGTTTACGTGTGATTTCGTAACTTCCACGGTTTGTCCCACGATTCTTACTGCTTCAAAGAATGTGCCCTAAATTTAAGCGCAAATAGCTCGTTCGGCAAGCTTATAAGCTCTGCCTAATTTGCGTTTGCTTTTTCCGGCCTCCGCCAACCGCAGAGCTGGCTGGTATGACATCATAAATTCTGTTGCGGGAAATGAGCTAGTGGGTCGCATGGCCTTTCCCCTTTTATCTAATTTACAGCTTATTTAAGCGAATTTTACGTTAAAAGTGGTGTCAGTATGGTTCTAACGAGGCAATCTTTTGAATGAACCAAACTTTTCTCTTCATGGCTCCTTTTGGTACCTTCACCTTCACTGGCGAACGATGTGCACCAAACCTGCAGACTCTCGCCGCTCGAGGTCAGTGGAAATACGCACCCCTCATGGAACGCGACAATCGTGAAACATAAACTCCTCCATAGCTTTGCAGGAGGCGGTTGCTTGTCTAGCTGCTACTAGCCAAGAACATCGAATTGACGCTAACCCCGGCCGCTTTGCGAGGGAATCGGGTGTACTCCGCGTACAAGCAATGCCGTAGATGGGTATTACAGGAAAGCTGTCTATGGCTGGGACGTAGCAGATCGACTCCAGCGACAGAGCGGAAGTAGACAATTTTCACCGTTAGGAACAAATACATACAAAAAATTTAGTGCCCTTCCCCTGTGTGAAGAAGGATGACCTGCAAAGCAGCACGTCCTCCACGGAGTTCACGAAACAAAACACTTTTGTTTGTAATTTACGACTGAGCATACTTCATAGCCAATTGCCTGAATGAAATTTGAAAAAGACCCGAGCTTCATCCTAGCGGACAAACGTATAGCTGTCTCTTTACATCGCGCGTCGTAGGCATCTTAGTTGTGTTTGTGTAACACGCCAACCCAGTCCACTCTACCACAGATGACACCAGACCGGTCGCATTGGGCTCTTTGACGGCCACGTTGAACCTCACGCCAACCCAACGGACATGTCACCAGTAATGTTGTGAAAACTATATCTTCGCGTGCCCTCCCCCTACCGCCCTTCTCTCCCAACCCGAGCACGCAATAAACCGCGGCATTCCACTCGCCGACACGCGCCTGCGCACGTCATTTTGTTGACTGCTGCTTCGCCGCCTGTACATCCTTTGAGTTGTTAGGGGAGCACAAGTTCGCTCCAATAAACTTGTTTTACTTTAAGACAACTGCGTCGTCTTTGGCTTCTTGATAATATTATGATGCAGTGCTGTGGAATCGGTGTTTTACGGTGCTTTGCGAGGTGATTGTGAACGACTTCTACCAAGACAACTGTCTCTAAAGTAAAAAAGAATATGTGTATGGTTTACGGAGAGATTGGCTCGATTCTTTTATCTTCATGTAATTCTTCCTGCATTACAGCTAACGCCGCGGTTTTTCTGGTTCAATGATGCTAACGCATTAAGGCGAATGTCGACGGCAGATCACTCTAACACGCCTTCCATGTACTTCTTACTGCGGCGGCCATTTTCTGTAACGGCCAATGACAACGCCACCTTTTCGCGCAATCCCGGCACCTAAGGCTTTCCCTTTAAAATAGCTATGGCCACTGCCCGCGTGCCAAAACATTATGACGTCAAACATTGAGGACGCCACCGCATTTTCTCGCCCTATTTTGCGAGTCCAGAGCATTCTGCAAAAGGTCTTGGTCCTACTTATCAGCTTATCTATTTCAGTAAAAGACAACATACACATGAACAAAGAGGATAAAGGCACAGCCAATATTTAAACCACTTGAATACACTCGGGCTGCAAAAAAATCGTGCATTTTGTTCAGACACATTTGCCGCCTGTTTTTCCGAGTACAGTAGACTCTCGATAAACGAAACTTCAAGGGACCGGAAAAATTAGTCCCGTTTACTGAGAGAAATGTGCAAAAAGTGCAAATTTATGTGCGTACACACTCCTAAGGGCATTTCATGGAACTCTAAACACTGGAAGGTGAGTGTAGCTGATAGTTTTTCAGAAAGCAAGAAAACTACAAGAGGTTTAGGCACAACATCACAAAGTATATTTGGCAGCGATTTGTCACTGTGTCATAAAAAATGCCTGAAAATGCACCAAGGAGCCGCTTCCGAAGTCAAGAATGATGTCCTATCTTTTATAACGTGAGCGCATGGTGTGCACGCCCCATGCCTCGACTTCGCGAGTGCTTACGAGCCGCCGAATTTAGAAGACGGCAACACGGTAATGAAGCACGATTATCACCACGATGCCACGAAAGCTGCGGCAGGAGCTAAGCCCTCTATCCTCGGCGACTTGAATCGAGACAAACGACTTGAACAAGAACTGTGATATTGCATTCGTCGGGCTAACACGGCTGACTACCAACGAGACGAGTCTTACGAGGCCAACGAGGCTTAAAAAAAGAAAACAACAAAGAAACAGCCGGAACAGGAACAAGCTGATGCTATTGGCCATGGGTTTGACAAGAAGTTCCATTTCCAGTTCCGTTTACACGGTGAGGGGGACATTTTAGTTCCGATCACCGAAAGTTTTTTTTTTACTTTATCTGAATACAAAACCAATTAACTAACAGGCTATACAGTTCCGTTTAAGCGGCGATTTCTTATAAGCGATTTCCGTTTATCGAGATTCTACTGCATTGCCAGAGTGAAACAACCACGGAAAGAGAAATAAACATGCCACTCGCGAGGGGCACGATCAAATGCAGAGCATTTCCGGGGCGCACGAGGTTAAGTAGTTTGCGTTACGTTAATGTTGTTGCACTTGTGGCAACTGCTGACGAGAGAGCGCTCGGCAGCAGTAATTTGAATGAGTCAACGATATAAGGCGCGTATATAGCGTCCGATGCTGTGTCGGCTTTGTGGCGCAGTGGTTACAGCACAATGTACATAGCGTTCCACCCGCAGCGTCAAGGGATCGAAACCTGTCGTCGGATAGTATTTTCTTTTTATATAGTAGGGACAACGACGGTGTGGACTACGGACGCCAACGCGGGTGACATCGTGAGTTACTGAAATGCTCTGCATTTAAAAAGCACCTTTGAGGAGCTGAAGAGCCCAGTTACCGTTCGACGTAGTTAACTATATACCTAAATAACAACACTGCGGGAGAGTTACTGTCAAGCGCGTAAAATATCTCCGCTCCTGCATGGACTGACTGCGCTCGAGGTCCCCGTTGGAGGAGACGCGTTTGGCCACTCACGTTATCGATGAAGCCGAACTGCTCTAGCTTGTAGGGCTCACAGATGTACTTCCGGGAGATGACGCCGCCCATCATAAAGAGCAACGAGGACAGCATCATGAGTATGCAGAAGATCCACATGAACAGCGTGCACCTGCGACGTCGAGGAATGTGAGGCAGGTACAGACAGACATACAGACACAGACAGACAGACAGACAGACAGACAGACAGATGAACGGACAGACGGACGGAGAGACAGACAGACAGACAGACAGACGGATGAACGGACAGACGGAAAGATGAATGGACGGACTGACGAAAGGACGGACGGACAGACAGACAGACAGATGGAGAGACAGACAGACAGACGGCGTACGGACGGACAGACAGACAGACAGACAGACAGACAGACAGACAGACAGATGAACGGACAGACGGACGGACAGACAGATCGGCAGACAGACAGACAGACAGACAGACAGACAGACAGACAGACAGACAGACAGACAGACAGACGGATGAACGGACAGACGGACAGACAGACAGACAGACAGACAGACAGACAGACAGACAGACAGACAGACAGACAGACAGACAGACAGACAGACAGACAGACCAAAACGTTCGCGTTCAGGTGGCCCAGAGAAGATCTTTAAAATTGCTACGCGCGCTTTGTGATGTAGTCATACGCACACGACCAGCATGATCCCGGACTGGTTCGAGACGAAGTTGCGCTTGGTGGGAGGCACCTCCCTGTCGTGGTTTAAGATCCCCAGAGTGAAGCTCACGGCCGTCACTAGCTCCATCATGATAGCAGCCGTGGACGCCGCCGTACCCAAGTTTTCCCTGCGACCGTGGCATGCAGGCGAATAGGGTCACCAGAAGCATAAATATTCAAAACAAGTAGCGGTTCACGCCCCTTACGCAGTATCATACCCCGTACGCCTGATTTCCCTCGCGTTGAATGACTGAAAAAGAAATTCCCTGTTCCCCACAACAATGCCTTCAGACTCAGCGTCCGCAACTGCGGTGGACGTAAAATCGCGCCCGTACCCTCTCGTAATTCGGACATAGCAAATGAATACTTCTTTCGTTTTGTAAATTCAAAGGTCATTCGAAGATAAGTTTAATCATCATCATCAGCAGCAGCAGGAGCAGCAGCACTGCAGAACGCCTGCTCAGGTCCACTGCAGCACAAAGGCCTCTCCCATTGACCTCCAACCGCTCCTGTCCTGCGCTACTCGAGTTCACAGTTTACCGTAGAAGTTGCGTATTTCACCCCTCCATCGCGTTATTCGCCTTACCCTTCTATACCGATCTCTTGGTATCCAATTTGTTATTTTGATTGTCCGCCGGATGTCGGCGCGTCTCACCACATGGCCCGCCCAAGTCCATTTCTTTTTCTTTATTTGAACTATGATATTGTAGCACCATCAACGAAGACGAACACGACGAAGCACCACTCTGAGGCTCAATGCGCCTGCCTCGTGGCGCGAGCGGTCAGTGCTCCCAGGAACTCCGGGCGTTCGGCCAGGCATAGCTGCCGCTGGCCCGTCAGCTGGTGACGTATTCAAAATATATGTGTTGTTCTGTGGATCGGCGTTTCCACTGCCTCGCGTTGCCACAATATCTTGTACTCGAGTTTATCCTCTGATCCAGGTAGCTCGTTTCTTGTCCCTGAGTGTTATTCCTAACACCACGCGTTCCATAATCCGTTGAGCCGACCTAAGTTTGCTTTCTATTTGTTTAGTAAGGCGCCAAGTTTCAGCTCCGTATGTCATCACCTGCAGTATGTACTGTTTGTAGATTTTTCTTTTGAGTGGCAGAGGTAGCTTACTTTTCAATTATTTGTGAGTGTTTGGCGAGCGCTCCCCATCCAATACCTATTCTGCGCCGGCTTTTCTATCCCGTTTGGGGTCAGCACTAACCATATGTCCGAAGCAGTTATATTCTGTTAATTTTTCTAGCGTTTCGTTTCCTAACCTGAAGACGTTCTTGGCATGATAATTCTTCCTTACTTTAGATTTATTCATGTTATTTTTAGCCCCACGGCCATCCTTTCTGATTCTGTTCTGTTCTACAGTCTACAGTTCTGTTGTACATTTCTGTTCTACAGTCTCACTCAACAAGACTATGTCGTCCGCAAATATCAAATGCCGCAAGTATTTCCCGTTTGTCCTTAATCCTATGTTTCCTTTCCCCAGTCAAGCTTTCTAAATACCCCCTCCAGACATGATGCGAATAGTTTTGAAGAGACCCGCCGCGGTGGCTCAGTGGCTAAGGCGTTGCGCTGCTGAGCACGAGGTCGCGGGTTCGATTCCCGGCCGCGGCGGCCGCTTTTCTGATGGAGGCGAAAAGCAAAAACGCCCGTGTGTACGAGATTTCGGCGCACGATAAAGATCCCCAGGTGGTCAAAATTAATCCGGAGCCCTCCACTACGGCGCGCCTCATCGCCTGCGTTGCGTCGGCGCGTTAAACCCCACAATCAATCAATCAGTTTTGAAGAGATGGTATCTCCCTGTCTTACTCCCTTTCGGATCGGAAATTTATCGCTTTGCTTGTAAGGGGTATCCGGCCCGTGCATCCCTTTTATGTCTTCTAGAAGTCCCATGTAGGTTTCCCCTATTCCCTGGCCTTTTAGTGCTTGTAAAACGGCTGCGGTGAGTACGGAATCAAACGCTTTCTCGCAATCTATAAATGCCATTTAAGGCTGACACAAAATTCGTTACGCAATTCGTTGATTTCGGCGTTTCACAAAACTCAGCACGTATAATATAAAGAAAAAAAATCACCGGCACTGGCAGGATTAGAGCCTGGGTCCAGTAGATCAACGGAATTAGAGTCAGTCGTCTTATCCAGTCGGCTACTACCGTGAGTCGTAGTGAGTACGCGAGAGTCAAACGGCTTACTCACTCGGCAGTGACTGTGGGGAGAGGAGTCCCGTCGCCTGCTCGACACAGAACACGTGATAGGGTGCACGTTACACTTGCGGGCGCCTAGCTTTGAAGGAGCCATGAAGAGAAAATACAACTTCGTTTAATTTGAAAGAACTAGGATTCAGTATCTCACTCAGCTCCATTACAGCCACAAAAGATGTTTCTTTAACAAAAAAAAGCAAGAAGTATTTAAAGACTTTCAAATTTTGCGCCACAGTGACCTGTTATGAGCAAGAATGACGTCATACGGGCCAACAATAAAACATAATTTTTAGTGCGTTAACTGCACGTTAGCATTCGAGTGATGCGGTCAAATGGAACTAGAGGCCCCATTACAGACGTCCAGTCATGTGTCGCCGCGACAGGTCAGTTAGGCGGCCGCCAATCGCACAAACAAGGTTCCCTGACGTCATAGAAAAGTTGCGGGAAATTGGCTCGGGGGTCGCGACTGCTTCACACGTTTTCTGAATTATCTCCGTTATTTGTTCGAAGATTGCGATGATATTGGTATCATTGTTATCGGGACTAAGCCGTCTTTTTAATAAACCCAACTTGTATTTTGTCTTCATGGCTCCTTTAAGTGTGCGCGTTCCGTTCGTTCGTTCTGCTTCTTCTATTTGCATCTTCTTCGCCGCTAAAGCAACAAAGATGGAGGGAAGGCCGTTGCGGCAGCGAAGAAGCAAATCGACTGCAATTGTTCACTTAAACCATCGGGTTGGTCGAGAAAGTTGCGTATTGTTTGTATTCACTGGCGAGGCGCGCATGCAGGCAACCATGTGAGTGCGCCGTCACTGGTTACGTCGGGCTCCGCGGGATGGCGGTACTTGTCCGTGCTAAGCACGTGACTGTGTTGCACGTTACAAACGCTACCTCACCGAACGCAAAGTATAGCCTCGAGTCCATTGTCAGTGTCATTAATAACGTCTCTGTTAACACCATTGTTGAGAATCGGGTTGAAACGGAGCAGACGACGCACGCCGGTGTTTTTTGTAGCGTAAGCTACACTGGTCGAGGTTGAGCAGTTTCGCGTGGGCCATGAAGGGCATTACTGCGCAAGAGCAAAGAGCATGAGATTGGATTGGATTTTGATTGGATTGGATTGGATTAAATTGGATTGAATTGGAGTAGGATTGAATTGGATTGGATTAAATTGGATTGTATTGGAAATCCAATCCACTTGTAGACTGGGTGTGTAGAGAATTGGGTCTCCACATTCGCCAGTCTGCGCATTCCAGAGGAGTGACGTCATAGCGGCGGCAGTCACTCTGGCGCCGGCGCGTTCCCAGCTGTCGTCTCCGTTGCGCAGTAGCCAAGTCTGTCACTGCGCCGGAGCCGCTTGATAGCCGTTCCGCGTGGCTCTTGGTGAGCCGTGCTGCTCATGCGCGAGGAGCAGTGACTGGACTGGACTGGACTGGATTGGATTGGAAATTGTTTTAGCAGCAGTAAGCATCATAATCAGCTAATCCTAGGCAACCAGGAAACCTAAGAATAACCAGCTGAAACATAGCTCACGCTACGTATATCCTGGCATAGCCGAACTAAGCCGCTGCTAATATTTTTTTTTCTTCGGAGTGCGGGCGCAGTGGCCCAAGCCGCGCCATGTCCGTGGCGCATCAGCTACGTCTGTGGCCGTTTCCAGTGTTGCCAAGAGAGGAAATTTACAGCTAAACTTTTCAACGAATACCACCTATACCTTTTCTGCCTTCAAGTCTTAAGCGTTAGTGTGAACTTCCTTCATTTGTTTTCTCTTGGAATGCCTCATTTCGACTCTTTTCAAAGCACCACTTTAATACAGTTGAGATAGAGACGAGGTTGAGACTAACGGGGGGTGTTTTCATTGTCGTGCGCACGCAACAAGGTGGCAGATGAGAGACTCGGGGACACTAAAACGCTGATCGACACTTCGATCCTAATTTCAGCTGACAACTTACCCGAAGCTAAACAGCCAGTCGAACGGGCTCATACGACCGAGCAGGCCCATGCTTGTTACCTTGGGATAGCGGGTTCCTTCCACCTGCAAGAATCAAACGCATATTGTAAGTAGATTTGGTAATTCAAAGTGACCAAAAGTAGAAGAGATAATAAAACAAAGAATAACAAAGTTCTGCGTGTCAACCCACTAACGTTAGCGTCAACGTTCAACTCTACTGTTTTTGTTTTTTTGACGGCCACTATTGTACACGTGTGCGTGTGCGTGCGCGTGTGCGCGCGTGTTTGCGTGTGTGTGTGTGGGCGTGTGCGTGCGCGTGCGCGTGTGCGTGTGTCACAGAGACGGCATACGAGCAGCAGCCGAGCTCGTATGCCATGCTTGTCAACCGTGCTTATAACTGGAATTGATTGATTGATTGATTGATTGATTGATTGATTGATTGATTGATTGATTGATTGATTGATTGATTGATTGATTGATTGATTGATTGATTGATTGTAGGGTTTAACGCGCCGACGCAACGCAGGCGATGAGGCACGCCGTAGTGGAGGGCTCCGGATTAATTTTGACCACCTGGGGATCTTTATCGTGCGCCGAAATCTCGTACACACGGGCGTTTTTGCTTTTCGCCTCCATCAGAAAAGCGGCCGCCGCGGCCGGGAATCGAACCCGCGACCACGTGCTCAATAACTGTAATTGGGCGCAGCGGCAACGGGATAGAGGACAGGAGGGAGCGTGCCAGCTTACGTCCCTGTTAACGATTCTACGGCGGAGAAAGAAGAGGGAATAGGTAAGTTCTGCACTGTTTGTTATTCGGGGGTGTGTGAATCGTGGGTGCTGCACTGAAATCCAATAATAACCGGCATAATTTACTTCATCGTTAGTAAGCCACCTATATCACTAAAAAGAAGAATGTACAACCAATGCATCCTTCCGGTGATCGCATATGGAGCGGAAACTTGCCGCCTTGCTAAACAACATGAAAGCAAACAATTAGGTCAGCTCAATGGGCCATGGAACGAATAATGATAGGAGCAACACTTGAGGACAGGAAACGAGCTTCTTGGATGAGGGAGCGAACTCGAGTAGATGATATCATAGTTCAAATAAATAAAAATAAATAGACTTGGGCAGGTCATGTAGTGAGACGAAACGACAACCGGCGGACGGTGAAAGAACAACAGGGCGGCAGTGGATACAGATCTAGAGACGGGTCTAGAAGAACGGGAAGGCCAGCAACTGGATAAAGGGACGAAATAACGAAATTACGACGAAATAACGAAATACGACGACGAAATAAAGAAATAACGAAAAAACGGACTCGAGCAGCGCAGGATTGGAGGGGTTTAAGGTCAATGGGACAGGCCTTCCTTCCTTCGTCCTGCAGTGAACCTATGTAGGCTACTGCTGCTCCTGATGATGATGATGATGATGACGACGACGATGAATTTGCTTCGTATTTTGAATTGTTAAGGTATCCGATTTGCAAAATATTCGAAGGGCGCTTCGATTCTTAGCGCAGGGCATAGAACTGACAATTTTCTCCGCTGTTCCATCACAATTTTTGTTTTAGCTTCAATTGCGAACTATTTTTTAATGCTTTTGAAACTGAATAAACAAATACGCAGCGACATACGATGGCGCGAGGGGGAGGACACAGTGATACACCCTTACTAGTGTACCTTACATATTAGAGTGTCTGCTTCATTGCTTCCCAATCTTCCTAAGAAGAATCATTGCCAATTCAATCAGCCGTTGTTGTTGCTGCACATTCAGTGATCATCACTTAGGCCGCAGGAAAATCACCGCTTTCATTCCTTGAAGTTCGTTTAGGCGTTGGAATTATATTAGATTCTTAGATGCTGTTTTCTGTACCACGCTGTTCAGCATCCGCATATCCGACGGTTTTATTACTGTATCGCTGATAAGTGGTCAACTGCGGTCAGAGGGATACGATCCCCCTCTATATTCAGTTCTAATTAAACAGCAATCCAAAAGCATCGCCCCGCATGAACTTACGGCTGACTGTAGGAACTTTAGCGTTTTGATCCGCTGTTGGTCGCCCGAGTCCAGATTGCGGATTTCGTTCTGTATGAGTTGACCTGAAAAGGACAAGTTCGGGTGTCAGAGAGCGTCAGCTTCAGAGGTGCTTACCAAGGGCCCAACACGGCCTTTTGTGTTCGTCTAAACCTACTGCTGACACTTACCTAAATAGAATTCTATCAGCGTCTGGTTGAAACTCGCTCCGAAATCTTGGAAAATGGTCCCAATCTCCTGCGGAGAAATATATCACGCCATACAGTAGCAATGCAGTACACAGCAGTGTAGCGTTGCAAAACGCATCTACCTAGTACTAGCCTCTGGTCGCGTTCTCAGTGACAGACAGCCGGTCGCTATCATTTATTGGGAGGTTTTAGACGGATGCTGGAGCCGGTAGTTGCTGGAAGCTGCGCCCCGATTTTCTAACGGCGAATACAAATACCTTCGTTCCCCATGCGCATTCGCGTACGTTCCGCACAGGCAAATTGGAATTTTGTAGTACCACCAGCGGTGGCTCAGTGGATAAGGTGTTGCGCTGCTGAGCCCAAGGACGCGGGTTCGATTCCCGGTCGCGGCGGCCGCTTTCAGATGGAGTTGAAAAAACCTTAATATCTTCCGTTATGTTAGTGTTGTTGTAATGACGGTTACCGCGTGGGGTTACGCCATCCTGTGCTTGTTCCTTTTTGTTTTTTGTTTGTTCCAAAGTAGGCAAAGTGGTCAAATGTTGCTGCATGCATGCTTATGAATCTAACACCGTCAGAGAGCAAGCCTTTTTTTTTTTTTTCAGTGCCAGTCAAGGTAGGATAAAGTAACAGAGCGTTCAGGACTGAAACCACCGCGGAGGACACATAAAACAGTGGTTGATTCATCTGTCATAGGAATCGGTAAAACACGAAAGTGAAATGTGCAGCGAAATCTGCGGCTGAGCATGATTTGCGTGTCGGCGGCTGTCTTGTGGGGGTGCTTGACGAGCGACATCCTGATGGCGGGTCGCTTCGGCAAAGGTGTACTGGCGTCATTTCCGTGACGGATATTGCATCATCGAAATCTTGGTGTATACCGGCATAAAACACTTTCGTGATAAAATATAAAACCAGAAAACGAACAACCCTAAGTATAACGTACTCTTTAGTATTAAATGTTGCTTCCCCGCAAGAAGCCTCTGTCTGCAGGGGTGCACCCTTTACAGGCCGCTTGCTTCATCGTCCAAAAGCAAAGCGGTTGCGAAAAGGTGTAGCTCCCCTAAGTCCCTTCTGAGGAGAGGTGAGAGGCCTCGCTTCGCAGCTCCGACCCGGCGCTACAGATATCCATAAACATTATCTTGTAAGAAGGAAACCAGAGCTAATAAAACATACAAAAACATTAAAAATTTTAGAAGAAATGACAATACTAATTAACGCTAATATTCAACAATACTAACCCCTCAAATATTTTGTCACAATTTCACACACACGCAGAAACAAAGTCAGCGTCAAATAACGCGATAATAGCTTTTAGATCTTTTGTATTTATCATTGTTCTGTAGTGAGTCATTTTCTGCGTAACTATCTCGTTTAATTACCTTTTTACATTTTTTTTTAATTTTAAATCCAAACATCCATTTCAATGATTTAATTAACACCAAGGTGGAACGGGAAGGGTTTCAGTTCATGAGCCCGTTTAATAAAGAAGGTACGCCGGGTCAAGAGGGCGGAAGAAATCGCCGAAAGGCACAGGCCTACGGTCACCATGAGCTTGCCCACCTCACTCAAGGAGAAGACGTCCTGGAGAGGTAGACGTTCAGCTCTTGCCTACCCCCAACATAAGGACTTCAATTCTTTTTGGTCATTTCCTCAGCCAATAAAGTTTTTAAGTGCTCGCTGTAACGGTCGATGTCAAACTACCGCAGGAATCAGCCGGTGCGGCGAGATAACGGACCCAAGTAGAGCCCTGAGTTCCGTCGTAGGGCGTCCCGCAGAGGCTTCGAAAACCAAGCGGTTTAAATCGTCATAACCGTTCAAGCCTCGTGAACAGCTGGCGCTTGTCATACAACCTCCCGTTGTTTAGCGAAAAAAAAAAAAAAAAAAGCTGCAGGTACATTTGACGCAAAATATATGTACCTAATTAACCGGCAGCACCCGAGTTCATTTAGTTGGGAACGCTCGTTGGGTTGGTTTTTGCAAAGGTAAGTGAAAAAAGTGGCAGGGCAACGCCGGCACGTGCGGGAGGAAAAGCGAGCACAAAAAGAACAGAACTCCCGCTGGCGCTGTTTCAGGCAAGGGGCGCGCGAGCACTACGGAGGGGGAAAATATGAATCGCTTTTGGGTGGTACCGGTGCGAGGATAACGGCGCTACAGCCCATCAAGCGAATCACTTTCTCTGCACTTCCGTCAGCTTTAGCATTGAGTGAAACGGCTTTAATTTTGCTCTTTCTCTCTCTCTCGGTGCATTGAACCCTGCAATCTGATTCTGAATTCTGTAGCACAAAACACTGCGAACCAAGAATTCTCATGCGCATTCGCGTACACGAAATTCATGCGCGCGATATTTGAAACGTCACAAGATCAAGCTCCGCTCGCTTGGTCCAATCACTTTCCAGGTTCGTTTAAGCCCCCATTTTTTTCGCCATGCTACCGGATTTTCACCTCATATGAAGCATGTCCTGATTGGCAGAAGCTCAAAAACTTCATCTCCGGAGCTGCAGGCCGTATGTACAGTCTTTGTTAGAATTTTCTAGGCCACGCCAAAGGTTTCCGGGCCACGCAAAACTCAAACCAAAGCCTACATTTTAATGGCAACAAAATTATTTTATGACAGTAGGAAATAAATGGGCTTTCTCTGCCTTTCGGGCACAAAAAAGTTCAGCTTCACTCGAGAGGTAACTTACTTTCAAATTTTCGTGACCTGTGCATTTTTGGCCCAGAATAGAACATTTTGACGAAGACTGTACACCTTCCGTCGTCAAGCTAATTGCGCTTCAGCTGTGACTTTAGTGGACATGCATACGTACTTTGAGTATTGCAGCACGGGCATTTTCCGCTTTATCGGCGTTATTCGTGCAAGTCGCGTCACCGCTGCATTCCTGCGCGAGAGAAAATGAAGCATTCAAGACAACTATTCTTCAGGCCATTCATTTGACCTCAAAGGGGTTCTTTAGACCGCGTAATGCAATAGGAAATAATTCGCAGACATTTTAGAGAAGAACACATTTGTTGTGGCGACAATTATGACAGCGTTCTTTCGTCCACTAAGCACTACGTAAGGAGGGTGTGGATCGGGTAGAAACATCACCTGTTTGTCACGAACCTGCTCTGCGCGTGGATGCGTCGACAAATACATTACAACTATGGCCACGGTAGTGAATTTCACTGGCGCTCAGCCCAGTTTGTTCTCAAAACAGACATCCTTGGTTCGTGTTGTCTTAATGGGCCGGAGCGTCTGAGAAGTTTTATAAGAATATCGGAGAGTTAGGGCCTGCAGACCTCGGCACAGGTGCAGTCCCTATTCCGGCACCTCCTTCCGGCACCGCTCTCGCCCGTTGAGCTAGAGCCCTTTGGAACTCCAGCCCCGAGCAGTTGATCAGGGCCGCTGATGCCCATTCGCGGGAGACCGGGGGACATTGGGGGTGAGGTTTCTTTCCTCCTGGCAGGAGCGGTCACGTATAAGGACGCGTTACAATAAGAACTGAAGGCCGCAAACGATTCCTTACCTCAAGTAACCAGCCAAATTAAAACTGACACATTGTTTATTCAGCAGCAGGTAGTGTTTAAACGAAACCCGTTTTCCTCAACCTCGGCTCACTTTCTTTCGGTATGCAACGTGACCTCTATTGCGTGGCCAGAATTGCCCGGTGCAACGCCATTAGAGACGTCAATTGTGTTGATGCCACTGCAGAAGTGGTTATACATCCATAGATCTATGTACACCATGCGTGGCTGGAAAAAAGAGGATTATCGAGCCGGAATCCTGAATACTGATCCGGATCGAGCTGGAATCCCGGAATCCCGAGCTGGAATCTGAATCGAGCTGGAATTCCGAGCTGGAATCCCGATCGAGCCGGAATCCTCTCTGGCTCGATCAGTATACGAACTGGAAAGGATTCCTCCGTCTCGTATTGATCGAGATGGAAATGACACAAAGCTGGCCAAGATCACGAGGTCCGAGTCTCTCGCCCTTGACCTAATGGCACTGTGGAACGATCACTGACCACGAGGCGAGATGGGCGCACGGTTGTGTAGCCGACCGGGATTCTAGCGACAGCGCCTCGAGAATCCCCTGCTAAATGTAACCTGCTGTTTGATGCCGTGGTTTCACGTGCGAAGCCCTTGCGTGGAGAGGAGAGGCTTGGTGTACCTTTAGGTCGCGACAGGTGCGCATCCTTTTGGAAAACGGCCTGTACAATGGCAATGCACTTACTATAACCTGTGGCTTCTAGGCGCCGGTCCCTTCAGAAACGGATACCCCAAGAAGGTGATGGCAAAAAACAGCGCAAAGAAACTGAATTGAAGACTAGAAAGAGACAAACACGGGCTCTGACTAACATCTGAATAAATTTTATTGCGCGCAGGCAGTATAATAAAATCTAGAAAGAACTCTAAAAGAAGATAGTTAAGATTTTAGAAATGCTATCTACTTGGGCAACAAGTCAACTGATGGTTTGCTGACGCATGCGCCCGCTCGCTCGTGCATCGAAAAAGCTTCAAAGATCTCGCGTGGTCTCTGGTCACCATAGCGCTTAAGGACATGACATTGCTCAAACAAGGGCTCGCATGAGGGCTCGTTCGCGCATGAAGCAACATGTGTGGCAAGGTTACTACCGGTAACGAATTTGATGGTATTAGCGTGCTCGCGAAGAGCCATCAGTATGGACCAACTAGCCCGTCTTTACACCCAAGAATGCGGGTTGTCAAAAGCGTCATCATTACGGTAGCAATGTGGAGTTTGACGACGAGTGCGACGAGAAGATAGATGACACTAAGACATTCTTAATTAAGAAGTTTGCCTTTCCTGTAATATACATGCAGGCTACACTTCTCAGCACATACCGCCTGCAGTCCGTTATTGCCTCTGCATGGCTTTCACTTACCTGCTTGACTTGACTGAGAACTGCGGTGGGGCGGAGAAAAAAAGCACAGATGTGTAGAAAGAATGGTAAGGTCGCGAGAAGGAGGTGAATGCTCGGAGTCACTTACATTCCTGGAGGGAGTCGAGCTGGGATGGCGTTGGAAGGCCGACAGTCTTAAAAATATCCTCGCAGTGCTTTCCCATCTCCTGCCTGTATTCTGCACCCGGAGAAACAAAGTTGACACTATTGTCACGAAGCCAAGGACGACGCAGTTGTCTTGAAGGAGAAACAAGTTTATTGGAGCGAACTTGTGCTCCCCTAACAACTCAAAAGAATACAGAAGCGGCGAAGCAGCGGTCAACAAAGTGACTAGCACAGGCGAGTGTCGTCGAATGAATGCCGCGGCGTCTGCTCTGCAGGCTTTTATCTTTCGGTGCAAGTGTTTCTGGGAACGTCGATTCACATCTATAACATTGTAGATCACAGAAGATTATTCTGGGCTAGTGACGTTAGGGCGAAACAGTCTGCGTATCTGAATGTGATAGCCCATGCGGCATAAAAGTAAAGAATGTAAGACCCGCTTCGTTTGGACCACCAGATAACACAGCCAGGCGTGGCCTGGCAGTAAAAACAAACAATAAATAAACAAACCCATACATGGTTTGCGGCACTATGATCACCGCTTCACGCAGGATCACCCTGATTCGCAGTTATGCATTCGGGGGATGTTCATCTTCATCGTGCGCCTGGTGATTTTGAGCGCTGAATTTGGTGCGACTTAATTGCAGGCAACCCTGGGCGTTATACGGAACCAGATATATTGTCCAGCGACCACCTGTGAGCCTACGAAGAGAAGCATTCACTTGAACAGAATTAGCTCACAAGTAAATGCGATCAGTGTGCCCGGCAATTTTTAACGTATATAAATTGAGCAGATGCATTTAGATGCATCTGCGTTTACATGCATTTGGATGCATATTCGGGTCACTTCATGCGCATGAGTGACAACATGTGCACTATTCGTTTAACGGACTGGCCGCCAATAGACCGCAATGCGACTGGAATCGGCCATGGATTCGATAGAGGGATGACTTGTGAAAATTTGGGGGGAAAGGTGGGACTCAACCAGCTGCACTCGATATACATTGCTGGAGATCTTTGGGAGAGGCCTTCGTCCTGCAGTGGGCACAACCAGGATGATGATTATGATGATGATTTAGTAGCAAACAAACCTTTGTTGGCCTCCTGGATACGCCTATATCCGTCGCTCCTGTTTTCTCTGACCTGTGTAAGTGCGTCTTGCAGTTCCTGTGGAATAGAAGGGCGAAGTTCGTCATGAAACGGGGAAAAGAAATGTAGACCCTCTACACTACTGCGAGGATGGACGACCAGAAAATCTGAATTGGTGGATATGTAATGTTATCTGTGATGTTAGAGTCGGCTGAGCAGCTAATTCTCACGATATTTGTTTCGGGATAGTTTCAGCAAAACACGAGTTACGGCCGTCTTATGTAACCGTACTCCCTCCCCAGGCGGTCAAGTATTGACAACAGACGGAATTCTGGAACGTTTGCAACTTCAGTGTGAACAAACTATTATAAAAAATTCACGCATCTCCACGAAGGGAATCATGACGAGTGGGCGAAAGCATGGGGATCGTTCTTACCGTAAATCACCCCTGGCATTGCCCACTGGCGCATGTAAATGAGTGACAACGCGTGCGTACAGTGTATACAATTCCAATCCAATCCAATCCGATACAATCCAATCCAATCTAATCCAATCCAATGCTCTTCGCGCATGCGCAACACTGTACACGGACGCCAAGCCCCGGACAAAGCGAGGTACTAAGGGGCTTCGCCCCTAAAAGTAGATGAAACTCAACGTGATGATTAGAATCATCTTAGCATCCCATTGTCATGTAATTTTGCTTGTGTCCATATCAGATTGTTTAGATCAGCGTTATCCGCCAACTTCTCTGCATATACAGATTCACTCATATCCTATACCTTTGTGTACACTGAGCATGTCATTTTGCCTTTTTTTTTTTGCGCTTATATTATGTCTCAGCGGCTCAATACTTTATTCGTTGTATCACGCCCCCTAATATGCTTCCTTGTACGTTCAATGAATATCGCCTTTGAACTGTATGCTTTTGCGCATGTGCTCGTTTCCTTCAGTATTTAGAATCTGTGTCCTTTTTTTTTTGTTGTTGTTGTTGTTGTTGTTGTTCTGTTCTGTCTCGGCATCATGAGGATCTGGAACCAACTGTAGCATAAATTGCGCTCATTTGAACTGCATACTTCTGCACGCGGATGGCATTTCTTAGTTTCGTGCTCACTTTTTCGGTCGTTCCATTTTTTTTTTTTTTTTGCTGTACATTATATGAAACCCCACAACCACTCCTCACTGTAACGCCCTGCCCAGGACTTAAGGGTACAAATAAATGATGTTGACTCTCGCCCGAGGCCTTTTTTCTCGTGGCGTTTTTACTGAGGGAGAACAAAAATGCGCGGAACCCAAGCCACACGCAGCTTCGATGTAAAAAGAAATCCCACTGGCGTGCAGCACTGCTTCTTGGTGAACGCATAATTTAGTGTGCCAGACTTTGATCCGAAGAACACATTTTCCCTTCCCCTTTCCACTCTGAAAAATGCAGGCCATGGTGTCCCTGCAGCTTCGCTGTCTTCATCGTCGCGGCCGCTTTCGGCTATAGCACGGACAGACAAAGCTTTTAGGGGCGAAGCACCTGAGGACCTCGCTTTGTCCTGGGCTTGCCGTCCGTGTACACAGTGTTGCGCATGCGCGAGGAGCATTGGATTGGATTGGATTTGGATTGTATCGGATTGGATTGAATTAGAATTGTTTTTACTGTACACACGCGTTGTCACTCATTTCCATGCGCGAGAGGGCGATAACACGGGTGATTTACGGTAAGAACGATACCCAGTGCTTCACCCACTCGTCATGATTCACTTCGTGGAGATGCGTGATTTTTTTTTTTTCGTCCCACCCTAGTCGCAAACATCTGCGCAACGAGAAGTCTAGCGATTGCGGTGCAGCCGTTGACAATACCGTCACAAAACGTGCGCTAAGATGCGCTTGAAGTCAACTACAACTGCAGAGGCAGAACGGAGACTGCGGGGCCGAGTGGCAGCGTTAAGTAAACTTACGTATCCCTGTCATGCAACTACGTGAATGAAGAGTCGCACCGAATCAACTAATCGAAAAGGCATTGCTTCCGTGGTTGCGTCCGCCACCTTGAAACTCACCCTCACCGTACTGAGGACATAGCCGCGCACTTCGTTTATTGATGGCTGAACGATCTTGTCGCTGCGGGCAACGGCATCGGCGAAGTAGCTTGTGCTTCCCCAGAGCCACATGGTACATAATCTGCGGCACAAGAAAAGGGGGCGGGGGAGAGTTAGAGCCCTGTAAGGCTCTAAGGCTAATCGATCGTCACTTATTGCAGTGCTCACGCTTTTGACTAAGATCTACTTTCCTCGGCAGATTGTAGTTTTTATTCAGACAGACAGACAGATGTATGGACGGGCGCACAGACAGACAGATATATGGACGGACGGACGGGCAGACAGACAGACAGACAGACAGACAGACAGATATATGGACGGACGGACGTACGGGCAGACAGACAGACAGACAGACAGACAGACAGACAGACAGACAGACAGACAGACAGACAGACAGACAGACAGACGGACAGACAGACAGACAGACAGACTGATATATGGACGGATGGACGGACAGACAGACAGACTGACAGACAGACAGATATATGGACGGAGGGACGGACGGGCAGACAGACGGACGGGTATGAACGGGTGGGTTGGCGGACGGTGGTGGGATTTCGAATTATATCTGTTTCACACGATTTCTGATCTGAGTGAGTTGTTTAATTTGCTTTAAAAAAGTGTATACCTACAAACCTCTGGGGTTAACCATTGTTAACGCTTGCCTTGAGTTCTTCACGTTAAGTACAGAAGTTGTTGCGCCAGTCTAACGGAATTTTTTCAAGCTTCCGTTTTCTTTTCGTCGTATGCTTACGTCCTGCTCAACAGTTCCCGCTACCTGACCGATGTGTTACTTATAGCGAAAAGCTAAAAGGTTCGACTGCATTCTGAGCCGTTCGCTCCTATCTCTGACTATCTCTGCCTATCTCTGACGCACGTTCTACGTTCGATTCTCCCTCCCCCTCCCTCCAAAAATTGATCTCTGAGATAACCAAAATAAGAAAACGAAAACACATGTGCATGAACAAAATTTTTCACATTGGAAATTGTCGCAAACTCGAGCGTACGACGCCTAAAAAAGTACCGTATAATTTTTTTCATTTTGTTGTACAGCGCCTAATTCCTGTTAAAGTCGTCCGATTCATTCAGTTCGGTTCTATTCGCCTCGAGAAAATGCTGGAACTCTCTCGAACGAAGAGGCGGTAACGCGATCACTCATTGGCTTTCCGGCAAGAAAATACCAAAATAAAAGCTCCGCCGCTCAGCTTTCACCGAAGCTTCGAGTTCTTTCGAGGGGGCGCGCGTGGCCTTGCCAGTGCTAAAGCGCGCCGATGATTCCACAAGGGAGAAAGAGGGAAGCTGTTCGGTCGACGGCGGCGGTTCGTTGTCTGTTGTGCCCTCTCTCTCCGCGCCGGCACAGTTATAAAAAGCGAAGCCGCGACTAAGCAAACCAGCTACGTTTCTCCCCTCCCCCTCCCAACCCCCCTCCTCATTCCTCTATAAATACACTATCCTTTACTTCTCTCTCACCTCCTTCCCTCCCTATCCTCTCATTATTCTCCTCCCGGTTGAGGTGTCATCCTAAGATAGACAGTTACCGGGTGGCTTCCTCCCACTTCACTTATATATATAACCACACACACACCAGCTACGTTTGGACATCGTGATGTGACAACGGCATCTGCCAGTTTGTGCACCACGCCATCGGTGACTCGCGCCCTGGAGGACTCCAACGTACTCCCGGGCGTCGAATAACCGTGATCGTCTCGGAAGGCCTGGCCTACGACGAAGCCACGCTTCTCAGGTAGCCGAATCGCATCCGACAGTGGTGCATCGTCCGGCCCGGTCGGTGAATATTGTGGGACTCTGTCTCTCATATGCATCGAACTGTTCGTTTTTTTTTTTTTTTATTGTTAACTGCTCAACTTCGTAATATGTATTTGTTAACGCTCCTGATTGTATCATTTTGTCCAATTTGAACTGTTTCCCGCATTGGTATGCGATCTAAGTTGTCTCTCGTTACGTTACCTGTCCTCGTGCTTGTACAGTGTTTTGCCTGTCTAAATATAAGTATTTGTGTTTTTGTTTTCGTTCAAGTCTCTGACTCATTTTTACCGCTCTGGTCGGCGAAAGCCGCACATCAGACGGCCACCCCCTTCGTCACCTGTGCTCTGTAGATTCGGAGGGGTTGTTTGCTCGCTTGAGTCGACTCCCCATATCTTCTGACAGCGCACCCAATTAAGGAAACGGTGACAGAAATGGATGCGTTGTGCCAACGTGTTTCCAATCAAGATCAACTCGCTTCCGCAATGCTGTAGCTCAAAAATATATACGCTGTCGAGTCATGCGTCTAGAGGGAAATTCATGCTCGCACGCCCGAATTACGACGCCACCCGTTGGTTCACGTTCACAAACTTTTCACTTCAAAGAGCAGTTCTTGAATGGCTACAGGCGTCAAGACACACTTCTCAAGACCCGACAAGATACGAAATATCTGACAACGGACCGGTGGGGATATTTGTATACCTGAAAAAATACACTCAGTTGCAATGAGACTTGGCCGGACACCCACACGCACGCGCAAGCACGCACGCACGCACACGCACGCACGCACGCACGCACGCACGCACGCACGCACCGCCTTCAATCACTAACGTGAGGACCATCTCACGCCCCGCGGGGGAAAGAGCTTCAATATCATCAGTCGCACAGGAGGAGCATGATCGTGATTCAGTGAGCAGCCTCAATGAGCAGCACCGCGATTCCCTTCATTATACCGCACAGTTGCGCCGTATAGTGAAGACCAGGCCATCCCTCGACTAGTGAGGAGGATGCCGTCATGACTATGATGACATTGCGAAATGACGCACGCTTGCTCGAACATAACTGATTTGGATCATTTTTATTGAGATTGGGGTGGCCGAATTGGTCCTAGTTGGGGAAGGAGAGGAAGGGGCGAGCAGGTGGCGATCCGATAATCATGAATGGGGCTGGTTGGGTGAGACGCCTGTTACCGTGGGATGTGGGATAGCTCATACGCCCCTTGCCGGGCCACTCTTTAAAAGCACCTAGAACCAGAAAATTAGGGTCTTTGTAAAGGAGGAAGCATCAGGAGACGAATTGATAGGGACAGCACGACGGAAGGAGTCACGTTAAGGTGCGCAGGTTAAATGTTTGAGGGACAGTACGGTCCAAGCTGAAGAGTCCCAGTGCAACCATTTCTCCAGTGTGGCAGGAGTAAAGGAAGTATTAGCGACAGCCTAAACAGATTTCTGCGCAGGATACTAGAGGCGCGTTGCACTAACAGGTAACCAGGCAGAGTCTTTTCGGCGCAGAGCTTTTGGTGAGAATGCCTAGCACGTTCCAGTTGGAGGTGCGGAGAAGAGCCTGGCGCGGCTGCAAGATCAGGAGCAATTGGGGGAGAAGTTGACTGAAGGCTCGCCTGCGCTTCATTATTCGAGTAAACGAAATATTCGTTCGAGAAAAAAAAAGCAGGCATAGAAATTCTTTTTCTGGTTAAAGGCATAAGCCCAGGATGAAATCTTGGTATCCATTTTTCTGTACCAAGTGGTCTAAACCTTGTAATACCATATAGTAGAATCTGTTACAGCTAGATGCGGAATTGCGTATTGTTCCGCACCTGTCTTCGGTTTTATTGCTTCACTTCTTTAAGTAGGCGGCGCTTCCGCCCGTCAGTTTGCCGGTAACCCGGCGCTGATGAATTTGCCGGGCGGCCCGCAACGCTTCTTTCTACGTAGCGGTTTGTACACCAACCAGAGCACGGCCCTTGCTGGTGGCGAGATTGGCAACTCCGTCATACGCAGTCAGCGGTCCGCACGATAGAACAACTAACCACCTTCATGAACGAGGTGGGGGAAGCGGGAAAGGTGACTGAGCAGTGAAAATACGCGGAGATCGCGATTATCCCAGAGACTGCAAAGATACCGGACCTCGGGACCCTGTGACTCTTTTCACTAATGTCGTGTCTCCACAAGCTCTCATGGCGCTCCCCTTCTCCGCCCAACGTACACATGCATAGTGCTTCCCTCCCCCGGCTTCGACTCCGGCAACCAAACGCGGCCGCTGTTCAGGGGCTCACGGCCCGCCCCAGTGAACCTTTCATGAAAACAAAGTACCACTACGTTTCTCCCTACAATCGTACGGAAGAATACGCCCATAGGTTTGGTGCCGCAATATCCCATCTACGACACCAGCTGACCCACCAACTTTCCCTCATAAACCAGCAGCAAGCCCTTTTCCTGTAAAAACATTAAAAATACACCGACCATGTTGCCCACTTTTCTACGCAGTTCAATCGGCTCTTTGAAGAGCAGCTTTATCTCTCAACTAAAGCCCGCTTATCCCCTCTTTCCAGCCCCGTCACCTCTCGCGGAATAAGCATGCCGGATCGCATACTCATATTTCAATGCAACTGTCATTGTTTCAAGAACAAGCTTAAAGCCTTCCACATATGGCTTCAGTCACAAACTCAGCCACCGGACATCGTTCTCTTTCAAAAGACAGGACTAAATCCTGTGCTGCACTACCTGGATATGTCACGTTTCAGCAGAGCCCCTGCCTTGCCACGCTGGATCACTGCACCCTCACGGCTACTCTTGAGCATGATACCGCCCATAGCCTCACTGCTTCGATTCCTCTGAAGCGCGGGCCTCTGCTCCCCCCCTGCTCGTTCACCTTCGCGGCCCTGTGCTCGTCGACGATCCCCCCGCAATGCTCTACTGGAGCTTGAAGAAGTGTTCCATCCTTATGAAACCAAAAGCCGCCTTCAGCATATCCCGGCCGGTGACTTCAATGCCCCACACTCTGCGTGGGGCTACACCAGGGAATGCGAGAAAGGCCACCGTGTGCACTGTGCACAAGAAGCTGGGTACACACTACGTAACGGCATAAAAGAAACACGTGTGGGCAATTCCGTGAAACACAATACAACCCCGATCTCACTTTCGCTACACCGGCTCTCCTTCTGCGTTGGGAACACACTCAGGAATACATGAGCAGTGACCATGCCCTCCTACGCCTCTCTCTTTCCGTCTCTCCAAAATGAATCAAGTGCACGTATGTTCGCATCACCGGTTGGTATAAATATCGACAACAGCGCTGCAACCCCCCTTTCACAGACGTAACTAACACAGCAACTCATGCACGCTCTTGATATGCATACCAAGGTTTTTGCCGCGAACGAGCTCAATCCTCACATAGAGTTGACACACTGTTGGGACGCCCAAGCCTCTTCCTGAAGCGGTGGACCCGCTTCAAAACAAACCGCGACTCCGTGCCCGAATAAATTGGCTTACTGAACACATTCAAGAATATTTGAACCACCTCCGCGGGGAACACTGGAATGCCATCTGCGTTGAACTGCAGAACTCTCTGAGCACTAGCAAGACATGGCGCACCCTCAAAGCTTTAATTATTCCCGAAACCACAAAGATTGTGACCACGCGGAAGATGAACCGCCTCACCAGTCAACACAAGGACCAGACCACTCTGCTGGCCACCATGGGGAAACTACATCCTTTCTGCGTGTCAACCTCGATATTCTAAAATACATGGCTCTCCAAACCCCGAAATCGATGAGGGATTTACTTTGGCTGAGCTTCGCATCGCCCTTCGTATACGTGCAGAGGCAACAAATATCCTCATCCCGACTCGGTAACCATTGCCCTACTTCGGAATATGTAAGATGCTGAACAACACCATCTCTTACATGTCATCAATCTCGTGTGGACAGGACAAATGTCACTCTGAGACATGTGGAAGAAGGGCCACGTGATCTTCATTCCGAAGCCCGGCAATCCTTTAGATCTCCCCTAATCTCCGTCCCATAACACGGACCTCTCACGTTGGCAAAGTTATGGAGCGTATGGGCCTCCATCGCCTTTTAGCAACATCTAGAGGATACCCAAGCACTCCCTCACTCTATGATTGGATATCGCTCACAGCTGCCTACTCAAGACACACTGCTTCGTATTTACGAGGATATCTTTCAGTCTCCCAGCTCAGCCCAGCTAAAAGCCATCCTCGCTATAGGCCTCATGAAGGCATTTGACTATGTGGATCACTACGCTATGCTCTCAGAACTAGCAGATACAAATTGCGGCTCGAAAATGTACAGTTACGTCCGAGACTTTCTTCAATATCTCACCCTGACCATACAAATTAGCGACCACAAGGTTGACGCGGTACCTCACCCATAGAGAGGCATTCCTCAGGGAGCAGTCCTCTCTCCTACATTAGTTAACCTCGCCATGCTTTATAACCACCGCGCTCTAATATCTTTCCCTGAAATCTAGTACTCTCAGGCACTTACATTACGCTTACTGCAGACTGGCACTTATCCTTGCCCATGGAGGCTCAACATGTTTTATCCTGAGACGTATACGGAGCCTTATTGCATGGACTGTGGTGATTTTGCCCCACTGGAACACATGCTCTGGTCTTGCGAGCGAATTGAAGATCCCGCTATCAAGGACGCGTCCAGGTGGGAGGCTGCACTTCGCAGTCCGGACCTGGACGAACAATTCTGGGCTGTCCAGCAAGCTCACGACGTGGCTGTGAGGCTTGGCCTTTCGGTCCCGACGTGGGAGCGGCCCGCTTAGTGGTTCATTATCACTACTTGCAGGACCAAATAAAGTTTTCCCTCCCCTCCTCCTCTCTGCATGCCGACGATATCATTACCTGGATCAATCACGGCAGTCCGGGATTCATTCAAGACACCCTTCAAGTCGCCCTCAGAGCTGTTGATCAAGCAGCTCACACTGTCGGTCTAGCTTGCTCGGCTGAGAAAACTTCATTGCTCCGTGTGCACTCTCGTCATTGGAACCTACCTCACTTTGTCCTTCTTCCTTACGACAACACCATTCACCCAGAAAAAAACTTTGAAAGTCCCAGGCCTTCACATGAAATCTGATGGAAGAGGAGGTTCGGCCGTACCACACACTCTCCGTCAGGCCGAACCCATCCTTAACATGATGCGCTGTGTCACCATGTATATACACGCTCCAGGGGACTCATCGAACGCATTCGTTATCAAGCGCCGTACGTCGTCTTCACGCGCACCTTCGAAAGGAATCTTGACGCTCTTATCCGCAAAGCGACACAGATACCTTTGGGTCTTCCGATCACAACTAGCACCACCCGACTTGCGCAACTTGCTGTTCTCCCGTCGATTTCTTATATAATTGACATCCATAATTGACATCTATCGCAGCCACCAACGTCAAACCTCTCCGAAACTGCAACAGGGCGTCATATCTGCCAACATTAGGATACCCGTCCCCCCCCCCCCCTCCCCGCCATGACCTCAAACGACTCCTCTAGACAACAAAATACTCTAACATATTACCGTAGCACCCATTCCCCGCCACATGGACAAGGGACGCAATCCCGTACGCCATCTTATTCGTGACGCTTACTACACCAAGAAAATAAACCGTGATACCGAGAGCCTCCACGTATTCACAGATGCGGCATTTGAAGATAACCTCGGTGCGGTCGCCTTCATCACTTCAGGGGGCACTCACTACTCCATCACTCGACGCTGCACCTCCCCAGAAGAAGCCGAACTTCTCGCCATCGCTTTTGCCGCTGCTGACAACACAACCCCCGTCCGCACGACCAACATCTAAACCGATTCCAAGTCAGCATGCTACCACCTGGCTCAGGGTCTCGCTTTCCCCTCCGCAAGGTTCCTCCTCAGCAACGTTAAAGGGCCTTTTCACGTGCACTGGACCTCTGGTCACACAGGCGTTCCAGGGAACGAACGCGCTCATCAGCTTGTCCGCGAAGCTCTCCTCCGGGCCCCTGTCGACGCCCGCGACACAAATCTTTGTCATCTCCTCCTCTCCCCAGATTAGCAGACCTTCTAAGCATCTGTCGCATGTACCCTACTCTCCACTCTGGGCTTACCCGTTGCGAGCAAGTAGTCATTCGGCAGACTAAAACTGCACACACCCACTCGGCTCCCTCTATTCCAACGCACACCAGGCATACCTGTCCTACTCTGTCCCCACTGCCTTATTCCACCTACCTAGGACTAGAATCCGTGGGAGTGCCCCCCCCCTCCCCCCCAACCCCACACAACCACACAATTACGCCAGCGAGTGACTGGCTATTGTGGCAAATCTCAAGGAACAACGAGAACTGGCGGGCCACATCATCAGGGCCCTCAGCGGCTGCTTAGACAGAAGCGGCTGATTTGTTCCCACCATCCCTTGACCAATAAAGTTTCTATCTATCCACAAGCACTATGAAAGAGAGGTGCTGATCAGACTTCTGGGCCGTATCGAGGGTAACGACCGACTAACACAGGCAACGTTAGTTTTCCGGCCCATATGTCGACTCAATATCTCTTCTTCCTTCACAGGAAAAAAGTATTGACCAAAATTCCATGTCATCGAGAAAACCATCCCCGATTTAAAGGGGTTTTAAACCTGAGTCATGACGCAGTTTTTGGAAGACTGAGACTACTAGGCTGAGATAAGAAGATTGATGGCTATACCAATTCCTTTTCGACGAATAAAACAGCGTCCGACATCAGCACGATGTACCACATCGTCACGAGTTGTAGTAAATCGCCCCGTCAAGACTTCTGAAGCGGTTTTACATACTTCAAGACATTCGCCACCCAGAGATAGGGCGGCAGTAAATCACACGACGTTGGGCCTGCGAGCGCAACCCGACAGTGCCTCCGTAAGAAGTCTTATAGTAAGATACCGCTCCTGGAGATCAGCTCTCCTATATAGCCCGACCTTGTGCGGCGACTGCTACAAGGGGGCTCTGGACTACAAGAGAAGCCCGGAGCGACCCGCACTGTTCGTATAGGAACACTAGAGAAGCGTTTCCGAAACAACAATATAAGGTTTATATGCCCACCCAATTTTGTTTTTTGTTTTTTTTTTGCAGCTCAGCAGCCGTTTACGAAGCGCAAAAACTACCGCGCCGTGCCCAAGGTAGAGTTGCCATCGGTCTTACGCTTAATAAGCTGGGTTTTTTTCCTTTCCGGGCTAGAAAAGTTTCGTGACGGTCTCCTCCAATGGTCATCGCACCAGGACGATACCATTTTCAACGAAGAACAGACGAAGAATTCGCAGCATGTTCGATTAAATGTGCTAGGGCCTACGCGATGTAGGAGTACTTGGCAAAAGCATTACCTGTTTCAAACTCATCGCAGCCTTTCATTCTGCAAATATTTGCAATGCGTTCATGCCTTAGCCGGTTTGCCACCACAAAAGTGCACCGCGCGGCACAAGCTTGTGAGGACGAGAAACCTCGCCAAGAACGTATACCTCGTACAGAGAAATTCTCCTCCGGATCGAGTCGTGCATCGCATGTTGGGGCAAAAATCCAGAGCGTCGGATGATACGATCGAGTGGGAGGGCAGTTGGCACGTGCCTCGCATTTAAATGCAGTTTGCAGCGTATAATGCAGGGTGCATGATTCAACCAACGTGCTAGTAGATGCTAACCGTATGTTATCGCACTCACGCGTTCGTGGCAATCAGGATGATCATGGAGACGGTGTATATCCGCAGGAGGCGCATGTACTGCGTCGTGAGGTTCTGCACTTTGCGGCCCCCGAAGGCGCCCACCATTCGTGCCAGCACGAAGAACAGTCCCCCCACGAAGAAGCACACCATGATGACGATGAACATGGTGGCCACGAGGGCCAGGATCGGCTGGTACGAGAACAGCTGCGCACGGTCGGGGGTCGGTGGTTAAAGAAACCTACACTTGCCCTCTATTTCGACAATCGGGCAGGCGCCACGCCATGCAAACTTACTGCGGTCAGGTAGGTCAGATACTCGTTGGCCGTTTCCTTTCTTGTCACGATAATGCGGACGAGACCTGAGTAATGACAAGGAACACATAACGTCCTGTACTAGAGAGGCTATGAAGACATGTGAGTTTGGTTTATTAAAAAAACTGCTCCGTTTCCACAACATTGATACCAAATTTAACGCAAACTTCATAGAAATAATCCAGTAATTCAAGAAAGCGGGGGAGGCTGCCGACTCCTCAGCCATTTTCCGGCGATTTCGTTATGACGTCCCAGGTATGACGTCACAGGTATGGGTGGCCGCCGACGTTAGTTACTGCCCAGAAACATGACTGGGCGGTTGTAGTGCGGCCTCTAGTCCCGCTGGATCGCATCACTTGAATTCGAACTGGGCTTAACACACTTACAACCATGTTTTTATTGTTGGCACCTTTTACGTCACTCTTGTCCATATTAGGTCACTGCGGAGCGAAAGTTCAAGGTTTTTTTTTTTTTTTTTTTCAATATCTCTCTGGAGATTTCTTGGTGCAAGTGCACCTTTTCTGACTGAAATGGAACTATAGTGAGTTACCAAAGGCTAGTTTTTTCAAGCTGAACAGATTAAGACAAAAAGAAACGCTCCAGGGTGCTGCCTGGAAACGTATTTTCTCGCTCTCACGGCCTTCTCTCTCCCTCCCCCCCCCCCCCTCGAGTTTGATTGAGAGGCTTCACCCTCCTGAAAACGATGTTCCCTGCCAGCACGTCTTTGTCGCGCGGCATTTCCTGGCTCTGTGACCTTCACCCCTAGAATGGGGAACCTACACACTAAACTTTTTTACACCCTTTTAGCCATAAAGGGTGTAGCATAAGTGAAAAAAGGGTGTTGGGAGGCCTTTACACCCTTTTTCTTGAATCTCAACACTCTTTTCCTAGTTCTACACCCTTTTTGTGCGTAAAAAAGGGTGCTGATCAACTTCAACACCCTTGGTTTTCCTTACTGTGTTGAAAGGGTGTGGAAAAGGTGTTCAGCTCTTCATTTAATAAGGCCATGCTTAGATGCATAATAGCACTGTAAAGAGCAAGACATCCCCTCACATACTCCTCTACTCGTAAGAAATTTTTTAACGCAAAAAAAAAATAATTGTTCGTATGCAATTATCGCTCGTTTCGATATGCGGTGCACCTCATTCCCCAAGTTTAGCTTTGGCACGTGAAACACCAATTTGAACCTTCAAAATTAAAAAAAAGACTATATTCGTGTGGCGAAAAGGGTGTTTACCGACTGCAACACGCTTGGCTTAATGTAGGTTGTTGAAACGGTGTAAAATTGGTGTTCAGTTGCAAAAAAAGAACAGCGGAGCGGGAGGTCGACCTAGTTTCTTCCGGTGTTGCTAAGTTTTGTTATGTTTGCTAAGCTTTGCTAGGATGACCGCTGAGGGGTGAGGCCAAGTTTAACCGGATTTTACAAGGCTGTTCCAGTGTCCCCCCCCCACTGCAAGCTAGGTCGGCCCCCAGCTATGCTGTTTCTCCAGCCTTGCACCCCTACTGCAAGCTGCGCCAATTTTTTTGCCTTCTAGAATCCAAAAAGGACTAGTACCTTTGAAATGGTATAGTAAGAGGTGCGCATACGCATACGCTCCTCGAACAAGCTCGAAAGCCGGCTTCACTGTTATAGTATCTGCGGTGGTGCACCATTTACAGGGGATGCAGTTCTATTTCTTTGTATTTTTTTTGCTAACGCCACTGAAAATAGCTCAAGCTTAAAGAGCTCCACTGGTAATAGATTATGCCAATTCATATTGCTTTAAACATCGTGAGGTACAAAACACCCACCGCTTGTAGAAAATGTCCAGTCCACCCATGTAAACAGGTACAAAAGGCCTCCAAAGTTGGAGGTCTCTTCACCTTTTTTCTTAGTTGGCGGTCTTTTCTTACACCCTTTGTCGTTACGCCCTTTTTCTTAGTTTCGAACACCCTAATTTGTAGCTTTACGCTCTTCTGGGAAAAAGGGTGTTGAAATAACGAACACCCTTTTTGAAGGGTGTTCAGGTGGCGGGGGAGATTTGTTTGGTATTTTAAAAAATTCTATAAGTGATGGAACACAAAAATTACGCCGTAACTAAAAAGTTTTTGCAAATCCGCGTGTTGATTTGTGTATTCTCATAGTAAAATCCATCGTTCCAAAATTAGCGCTAAAATATCTGTCTTTTGCGACAAAAGGCCACCGACTCGATTGGTGGGAGGGGGGAGGGGCTTTCCTCTGCTGGATATAAAAGGGAACAGCACATGTATTACTAAGTAAGTATGGTCTCCCTGTACCGCTTGCATCCCGTTGGTTTTCCTGCTCAATTCATTTGTGTTCCAACTGTAACTTGTGCGTATTTTGACTGTTAGTGTTGAATGCTGCGCGCTTCGCCGATCCACATTGCCACTGCGCATGCCGGATGCTCAACACCCTTTTTTTCAGGGTGTTAAGCATCCTCAACACCCTTTTTTTCAGGGTGTTAAGCATCCTCAACACCCTTTTTTTCAGGGTGTTAAGCATCCTCAACACCCTATGTTGGCTCATTTGGGTTAGCTAGAGATGGGTTAAGCTACTTCAGAATAGAATCGCTTAGGGAAGTTGCATTAGGTAAAGTTAGGCTCGGTTAGGTTAAGTTAAGGCCGACCTCCATGCAGCGACGTTTCTCGGCGAACTTGGCGCGGCGGACGCCGCGGTTTGACGCGCCGCTCTGTTTTCGTCCATCCCAACCTCCATGCAACGTGATGCCAGGTGATGCGGCGAACGCCGCCGATGAAAGACAGGACAGGAAGTACAAGGAAGTACAAGGCTGTAATTGGCTGCGGCTAGTGTGACACTAGCTGCGGCCTCAAAATGCAGTTTGCCGCTTCCGGTCGCGTTCGCCGCCGCGCGTTCATCTAGCTCGCGTAGATCGCCGGCGAACAGCCGTATTTTCGACGCCGGCGGCGGAGCGGCCGCCGCCGGGCGACGTTCTCCGCCTTTTCGCCTACATTTCGCTGCATGGAGGTCGGCCTTTAGGCTCGGTTACCAGGACACCATTACGTTAAATCTGGCCTTCACTTGTGTCTCCTGATTTATACGGTGGTCGCAATAGAGGACTATCATTGGTTATACCAACGCAAAGTTCATCCTACTTCAAATAATACTATTAAACTCATTTTAGGCCAGTCAGACTTTTGTGGAAGCTGCCATGAGCAATTTCCACCGGTAATTTTCACAGCTGCGCTGAGAGTAACACACCCTTTTTTCTTTACACATTTTGCGGCTGGACGCAAGCAGCGCTACTGTGTAAGGCTGAGAGAGAGAGAGAGAGAGAGAGAGAGAGAGAGAGAGAGAGAGAGAGAGAGAGAGAGAGAGAGAGAGAGAGAGAGAGAACACTGGGTCTTACTAATGTCAGTGGGCTGGTAGGTCATCAGCGATATGAACGTCTGCACGAGACGGTAGAACGCCCGGAGATAAATGGCCGTCCGTTCTCCTTCGGTACTGTCAGCCATTTCTTTTACGACTTCACGGATGCTTCTGTCCGGTAACGTTGGTGCCTGTTTGTTTTCTGAAATAAAAAAAGAAATGTGAAAACTATAGCGCAGCATGGTCTTAACCGCATTTCAGGAATGCTTTGTATATGTAAAAGATTCAGGGTAGGAGCAGCCGCCACTGCCAGCTGTTAACAAACGGGTCAATTACACCAGGAGTTCTTGTCTAGCATTAGACGTTCCTCCAATATTTTTCTTTTTGAGAACAGGTCTCTGATTGTTGGAAATAATTATCTCTAGCAAAACAGTACGGGGAAGAATGCTGGGTTCCTCTGATCTGCGCTCACAGTGTCAGAAATGCGACTAGGTTGGCAGAATTTCGGTGTCATATGCAACCCACTCCCCGACGTATTAGAAACTTAAGACGACTTACTGTGGCGAGCGCAGCGTTTGGCGGTCTCCTGTATTGAAGAAAAGCCGGAACTTCCGAGCTGCGAAAAAATCCCGACTGTCCTCTGATTGCTTCGTTGGCTTCTTCTACGAAGCACGAGCGCGCGCGGCACAGCGAGACATTGACAGCAGCGCCGGAAAGGTGCTTAGTTCGAATTATTTAACCTAACTGGTTTAATCCAGAAGCATATAACTAACGAATATTGAATAGAAGCGGAACAATATAGGATGGCAACCGGATCCCAAAATTAAATTGGGCGTGTAATTTTTGTTCCCTAAAATTCCGCGAGGAATTGTGTCTTCTTGACGCAATTACTCAATCGCGGGGGGGATAAGGAATTTCAGAGGCAAAGAATGGACTCAAGCGGCGCGGCACTGGAGCGGTTGGAGGTCAATGGGAGAGGCCTTCGTCGTGCAGTGGGCCTAGTGGGCTGTTGATGATGATGACGCACCCTACTCATATTTCTGTCCCGGCAGCATCACTTGGGCAGTTGGTTAACGTATTACGCCGGGTCCCCAACAAAGGTCGGGGTGAACGGCTGCAATATTTCCTTGCGAGATATGCACAAGCCCGTCACTTTGTGTGCCACTCAGAACGTTTATTAAACGCGCTGATAATTAATGCCTCATCCCCCACTAAAATAACCCAAAAGATAACAAACCACCCTTATTTACGAAAGGAATGCGGGGAGTTGAGCTAAGAAAACATTTTACAGTAAAAAAAAAACGTCATAAGTATTTTTTGTATGAAAAACGTTAGCATCACTCGTGTATGGACCCAGGCCGTTCGCGCCAAAACTCGAGACGTCACACATAGGTTAGTGAGGTCCAACAACAGCGGACTTGCTTTGTTGCCCAGGGGAATATGGGTGTTCCAAGCGAACCAATAGGTGGCGCTGGGTGTGCGCGGGAGTCATGTGGAGAGAGCCACCAGTAACACCTAAACGCAGCTGCCTAGCACACTGGATACTTGGGAGGCGGCCCTGGGAAGCGCCTCGGTACAGGACCAACCCATTCTGGGAATTCCACTTCTTGCTGCCGCCCATCCACTTCCTCCTCTTCGTTTTTTTTTCTCAACAAAGTTTGTTCACTCAGCCAGACAGTCAAATGTCTGGCTTGTACCTATCTGGAAACGGAATGCCGCTGTACCGCCCCTGCATCCTCAACCAAATGACGTCATGCCCGAATTACCGACAGCGGCGGGCGAAGCCTTTGGCACTATGCGGAGGAATAATAGCAGTAGTGGCAAAAAAATTGCCTCCAATCGACGCTGTGAAGGTGGTTGGAAAGCAAAGCTTTGAACGACACCCACAAGTGCCCATGCGACGTCACTTGAATTCACACACGTGGCTCTACAAAGAGTGAAACGAGATATTCTGTCAGCCGTTACTTCGAATACGCGGGGGCGGTGTCCTGGACGTAGCAGCAGCGTCGGCCACGGCCGGGCTAGAGTGGTGGACGCCGCCGCAGTAGCCCGGCCGTCCGTCAGCAGAAAGAAAACGGAGAGGAGCGTCCTTCGACGGGTGAGACAGCGGAACTTAGCCATCCTGATGTGTTAGCTCGGGGCCACATTACCGCGCGACACAAGCGTAGACACTGAAACGATTCGGCATGTGAGTTAATGATTCCCATTTATACCGATTTAAACTATAGTTAGTTTAGTAAGTTTGAGAATTGCGAGAAGGCTATAGGGAAGTTTTATAATCGCTATTTATCAGGACCAGTTGCTACTTCCGCCTTTTGTAATACCTCTTAAAATACAACCGAATTGCTATTCATCAATTTAGAGAACGGAGCCCCATTCGTGGCAAGCAGTGCGCAAAAGGTAGCGTTTCTCTAGCGGCCAGGTGCCTGTATGTGGTCTCTACATTTTGTTTTCCCGCCCTTCAAACCAATCCTTAACCTATATTTGCCGTACGATCACTTAATTCCGTCGGTTCCGGGTTACCCAGGAGGTGATGTCGAACAAGTTAATCAAGCCGTGCGAAGGAAGCGCGCAATAGACGCGCAGCTGTGCCAAAACCGGCCCAAAACAACCATCGCTAAAGCAGATGACAAAGCCGTGCCGCCGACGCTACCGCCAGTGAGCATGCAGGCACCTACCTCTGCGTGCCGTGCGGGGAACGCTGGGTAAAATCTCCGCGCCATCTACAGTGTGCTCCGTGAATGAAACCCTCCGCCCCCCTCCCCCCTTCCCCCCTCCGCGCCACCGCCTCCGCCGCGTTGGGAGTTTTTTGTCTCGCACGCCGCGAAAGAACCGTTGGCTGGTAGAGGTAGAAAGCTTTCGTTTAAAAAATTAAAGCCATTCCACTTTATGTGAAAGCTGCCGGAAGTGCAGAGCAGTGATTCGCCATAATGGGCTGTAGCGCCATTATCCGCTCACTGCTACCACCCCATGCAATTCAAATTTTCCGCCTTCGCAGTGCTCACGCGCCCCCTGCCTGAAACTGCGCCAGCGGGAGTTCTGTTCTTTTTGTACTTGCTTTTCTTCCCGCACGTGTCGGCGTTGCACTGCCACTTTTTTTTTTTTCACTTACTATCGTAAATAACAAGCCAATGAGCTTTCCTAACTAAATGGACGCAGGTGCTACCGGTTAATAACGTATATTTTGCCTCAAATGTACCTGCAGTTTTCTTTGCGCTAAACAACAGGGAGATGTATGACAAGCGCCAGCTTTTCACGAGTTCCGAACGGTTATGACTATATAAACCGTCTGGCTTTAGAAGCCTCTGTGATACGCCGCGTCGACAGTACGCCGTGTGGCTCTGTTTGTGTCCAGAGAGCGAGCTATAGATGACGACAAGGCGAGCCCATAAAGTGCTACGTACGCAATTAAAAACGCCGTTTGAGAACCGTATACACTACAAAAACGACCTCGGCAGGCACCATTATGGCATATAATACTGCAAATGAAGCGCCTTCAGCTTTAGCTGGCGTCTGGCATTGCGACAACCTGCCGCCCTCCTGGGGAGGAGACATTGCTAGAGCTCTTACAGTTACTCTTCATGCCTGCAGCAAAGGGAAATCTACGGGAAATAAAGAAAATTTGAAGCGTGTAGTTTCACGTAGTGTTGCAACTTAGTATTTCTCTTGCGGTAAATATGCCTGACATTTGCAAAGTCGTTGGAAACTTTGTTATTAAAAACTAGAGCGAATCCTAAATTTCCGCCCATGTGGTGGCGATCCCGCTCGTTATGATCCACATCCTCTTCAACGAAGTCCTAATGTGGTATTTTGAGCACAGCTGTCATACAATCGACAATTTTTAAGGGTTTTGCAGATTATTGTGCCCCGATATACCACATCACCTCACAGGCGTCCGTGCCACCGGAGGATGTGTTGCCTGCGCAAATGAAGTGGTCGTTGATCCCTGTGAACAGCTTCGTTTTGTAACTGCCCAACGCCTGATACGCCTGATACGCCTTGTCGCATTCGTCGTTGCCGATGATGGGAAGGCTTGCTTGCATAACGGTTCGCACATGGCCACCTGGACACGGGGATGAAGAAGGTCGAACCATGCTAGTGTCAGTAAATATTGATGGCCAACTTCGCACAGCGTTTCACTGACTGCGCCTTGGACGTCTCTGCATTTTTCAAGAATGAAGCGGTCGGCTGCAATCCTACAATGTAACCATCTGCTAAGTACACTGCACAAAGAATAGTGCCTTCGAACTGCATGTCCTTCATATTGGCGAAACACCGATCCTTAACGAGAAAGTGAGTAATACTCGAGCTTTAGGCACAGCGCAGTTCAGGAAGAAAGGATAGAAGGACCGGACGATCGAGAAATGATCGAATACAAGATCAAAATGGGGTCTTCATGTTGTCCACCTTAATGCGCCAAAGGAGTTCCTGGCTGGTGCCAAGCTGTACGTTTGCGTATTCGAATCTTCGCATGAAATAAACCCCTGTGAGCACCAGGAAGGGAATAATGGTGTTTTAAAAAGCTTCCAAATTTTCGTATGAGAGTGTCAATCATCTTTGACGCTAGCTACATCGGTGACGGTGAAATCTATCGGTTGGAGATTCGGATCATTCGAGTAGGTGTCAATTACAACTAGCTTTGGCGTTGGCTAAACGTGCATGCATGGTTTAAAGACGAACGTTGCGCTGGTTAGTGCGCACTAAATTTTGCCATTTATTGTTTAGTAAAGTGGCTTTTCTAGCTTATTTTGCAAATTTTCTGACTTGGTTACTTCTGAGGACGTGGCTGACCTGGCAACCCTGGCCACCCTAGCGTTGGCCAATCCCGACCTCAAGGCGGACCTTGGATGCAGTAGTCGCGTAGCAACCGCTGTTTGTTGGCGCAAGCTATTTTCGAATCAGTGAAGCGGCTGGAATTTCATGCAGCCACTTCTTATGGTATGCACTGTTGGAGTAGGTGCACGCAACAACAGTAACCGTATGGGTGAGAGGACGACGGGAAACAGCGGCCGTTAGGCCAGTAAGCCTTGTCGGAGGAGGCGGTCCTCGGATCCCCGTACGGGCCCCTCGGGAGGATCAAGGGTGACGGGAAGGGAGACCCCTCCTTTCCACAACCAAATCACTCCTACACAATCATCGTGGCCTGCACCTCGTGCAGTATGTGACGAAATGCAGCGGCCGGCGCAGCAGACGAGCAACCTACTATAAAGTACGACACGTGTGGTAGGCGGGAATATACTTTGGGGAGACCCCATTCGTAACTAGGAGATAAGGGAACGGAAAACACCCCGTTTGTATGCCGTGGGTGCCGGAGAGTGGAAGTACTGCAAGCACAAATCGCGGAGTGCGTGGCGGCTGTGACAAAAATGGTGAGTTGTGAGTATTTCCGACAAGTCCGGGCCAAGGTTACCGGCATAGAGGAAAGTGCAAGGAACACGGGGACAAAAAGAAGAGTGGACGACGTCGTCCACTTTTCTTTTTGTCCCCGTGTTCCTCGCGCTGTTTTTTCACCGTGAATCTTAATCTGCACCAACTAGCCCAACTTGTCATCTTACTTTAGGAAAGTGCAGTCTCTTGAAGAGCACCTTCAGCCGGTGTGGGCCGCGGGGCGAAGCGGAGAATCAGCGGCAGGGGCGGAGCGGCGAGGGCTGAAGCAAGGGTATACAAGACCTCACAGCACCAAGAATAACGGTGCGGACAAGACGCATACAGACGAAGACGAGGAACGGCGGAACGCAACAAGTGGCTGAACAGCATCGAGGAGCATCGGTTGGCAGGCAGAAAGTGATTACAGCAGCCCCCGAAGGAGATGACAGCAACCAAGCAGGGTTAGCAAACGGAGGCGGCGAGGACGCTGACCGAGAAAACGACCGTCCTGAGACAACATTAACCACGGAGACAGTGCGAGATGGAGGGGGTAGTAAAGCGCAGCACTTAGCAAATGAGACCCAAACCGTAAACGGAAGAACTGACGGACAACGGAAGAAAAACAAGGTCAGAGTTTCGCCCCCCACTGGGAGTTACGAAGGAGGTAGTGGCGGTTGGAGACGGTAGTATGGGTCTCGTTGAACAAAGCCTAGTGGCAAAAGTTGGGGCGACTAATAGCGTGGAAGTGCTCTACAACAAGGGAGCTATCGGTTGCGGATGCGCTCAGACTAATGCAGGTGTATGAGCAGGCAGCATGATCGCTATCCAGGATGTGGATACTACATGAAGGGCTCACTGACCTGCTCCGGTCGAAAGAGAAGGAAGTGGTGCGAAAGCTTGAGAAGTTGTGTGAAGGCAGATAACGACATGTGATCATCTGTGCCATCCCGGAAGTCACTCAGCGCGTGGCAGAAACAAGGGCCAGGATAGTACTGACGAATGCTCAACTGATGAGAATGCGCAAACAGCAACGAATCCGCTTTGCAGACACGGCGATAAACGGGTTCGCGAACCACTTCACCGTTGACGGCGTTAGCTACAGTGAAGAGGTCATTCGAAAAGTGGTGGAGAAGCTAACGACCCCAATCACGCGTTTTTTTAGGCTGGGAGTGTGTGGCACTTGTTCGAGGTGCTCCCGAGTCGGCAACGAGAGCGAAGACGCGCAGAAAAACAATAGACAAGAACCCGCCGCACGGGGGCGCGTGGGCTCCCACGGAGGGGAGCGAATGCACTCTGGCGCCCGACCGGTGCGTCGACAGTCACATGTGCGTAGCACCAAAACGAAATCACGAGCCGTACGCGAGAGAGCGCAAGTACGTGGACCCAGGCCTCAAGCAGGTGGGCGAGGTGGCGAAGATGCACTACGAGGGGCGGAATGGTGCCCCAAGATTATCCGACATGAAAGGCCCCGAGGCTCTGTTCCAGGAGTGGATGAGACATCTAATCAGGAGCTGGCCGAGGCTGTGCAGTGCGCATGGGGAGGCGCCGTGGGCGCTGCCATAAAGCCGAGCACGCCGGTGAATTCAAGGGGGTCCGAACGAACAGCTGAATCGCCCGGACATGCCGTACGACCTTGGCGAGACAGGGTATCGGAGGAACCGGGTCACCCCGGAGGAAGAAGCGAATACGTAGGAAGAGGCGACCCAAGGCTGGTGGCCGGCGAGGTTTTAAAGTGGGTTTCTTGAACATGCAATGGGGCCGAAGAGAGCAGAAATGGGGGAGGGGGGGGGGACTGTTTCATGAATTCCAAAAGGAAGGTTTTGACATGTTCAGTGTAGTGGAGACCCACCTCCGTGACGAACAACAAGTGGCTGTTGTTTACTTGGGTACGGGTTCGGCCGCGAGCACAAATGCGGAGCTCTACAAATGCCTACAAAAAGACGCCACAGTACTGGGACTCCGGGCGACCATGAGATCCTCATACTGGGTGAATTCAACGCCCACTCGGAAGAGCTCGACGGACACGACAGCGAATGATGCAGACTCCTACAACTGACACAAGCCAAGCATTTGGTCATCGCGAACCTATTCGAAATGTGTACAGGGTGGGTGACGTGGACGGTGCGGAATCTCGCGACAACTATAGATTACGGCCTTGTGTCCATGCGGTTGCTATAGAGGAGTTGAGGGAAATGAAAATCGACGAGGACGCGGGAGGGCCATGGGTAGTGATCACAACAGACTGCGCCTCCGTTTCGGGGGCGCCCGACACCGACATCCTGGGCGACGGTGGGAAATCCCAAGAGATTGGTCTGACAGCGAGTTGCAAGTTATAGCGTACTGCCTGGAGGAAGGCTACCAGGGCGGAGGTCGCTATGATGAGGTTGCTTCAGCCATGGCAGCGGAGCTGAAAAAGTGCCCGCCCAGGCCGAAACCGAGTGGCACTAAACTTTGGCGGATCAAAGAAGTACAGCCCGCCATCCGGAGGGGCCAGACATCAAGCCGCATGCATAGAGGCATGGTAAATAACGGCGACCCCGAGGTCGGGCGGATGGCCTGGGAGGCCTACCTCCAGTGCAAAGCCGAAGTGGCGAAACTGGTGCAAGACCACGTCCACCACTTGGGCCATAACTTCATGGCGCAACTGCAAACAGCGGGACTGGATGCTTTACGTCGCTTCTGGCACAAGGTAAAGAGGACCCGCATAGCGTCCAGGCTCTGCGGCTATCCCCTGGGCGGCAGGAGGCGGAGGGTAAAGATTGTCTCCCGATACTAATGGAATATGGGCCCGGAATGGACAAGAACCATATGCGGGACTGGAAGCAGCGCCAGAGTTACCCCCCGGTACGGGAGGCCCGAAACAGGGGTCGGCGGACTTGCGACAGCCGATCACTGTGGAGGAACTACAGTGGGCCATCAAGCCAGGACAGGAGGACAGCGAGAGGCTTCGATGGTTTACCATGTAGCTGCTGCAGCTGCTGGGCACAAAAATGTTGGGACTGTTGGCGGAGGCCCTGCCGGCCATTCTAGAATCTGGAAGTATATACCCCCCCCCCCAGTTGGTGTGTCAGTAGGGTGAAATCACTGTACAAAGTGGCGGGGGACAAACGGGACCCTGCTAACTACAGGTCCATCAGCATTACGCCGGTACTATGCAGGGTGACCACGCAGATCTTTGACGCTGACTGCAGCCATGGGAAGAAATGGAGGGCATACTGCAGGGTGTCTCCAAAATGGTTTTAAGAGGGACCAAAGAATAGAGGACAACCTGTTTGTGCTGACACAGTGTTTGGAGATGGCGATACAAGAAGGCAGACCCTTTCTGGCGGCATTCCTGGACCTATCGAAGTCGTACGACAGCGTGGACAGGCCAATTCTTAAGCATGCAGCGCCTCCGGGTACTACTGAACACCTGTAGGGCGGAGTCCGCTAGGTTGGGTCTATCGTTCAACCAGCGGAAATGCGCGATTGTAACCTAGCTGGGAGACACACGCGCCGGAGCAGGAGGTGACGATCCAAGGCATCCCCATCACCACCTAGAATGAGGTTAAATACCTGGGCGTCACCCTCACGGCCGGGCTTTATTATCTGGAAGGCTACGAGAGCACCTTGAGGATGAAGGCCGTGCGTGGCCCGGGATTGATGACCCACCAGGCACTGTGGTCCTTCAACCACTTCGAGCTACTCCGCGCGTGATGGTACCGGACCTTACATGCGCCAACGCTGTGATGTGTGTGTCAGCAGGGACCAGGGAGGCATTGGAACGGCGACAGCGACATGCTCAAAGGATGGCGTTGGGAGCACATCGAATGGTCGCGATTGAGGGTGTCCAGGGAAAAGTGGGGTGGTCCTCGTTCGAGGCCACCCAAGTCAACCCCGACTTATACTCCTGTTAAACGTGCCTATTTAAGTGCAGTTACACAAAGTGCACTCGGCTAAAACGTCATTCGGGAGCAGCTAAGTGGCAAACGCGAATAACACTTTACAAGGAACGCACTTTAAGCTGAGTGTGGTCCCCAAACACACTTTACCGGGGCCAGCTCGCCGAGTGAGTAATCTCGGGAACAGAAGTCCGAAAATCGGAAAAATTACCATAAAACCGCGAGCGTTTGGATGATAATAAGTAACGTTAAAAGTTAATTATAGATGTATTGCTTATTTACTTTTACAAAAATTGAAGCAGCGGCGAAAAATAACAAGATAACCTCTCTCTCAACAACGTGCCGCGCCTGGTGGGTGTTTTGCTCCATGGCAGCCGCTCTCTGCCGCGTTCTCGTAGGTGGTTTCTTGTGGCCCTGTGCTTGTGTTCCTGCTTCAGCCTATTTCTGTTGTATTCAACGCTTTCAGATAATTTCCTCCAAACAATAATGCTGCTGTCATTCACTGCGCAGTGAATAACAGTGAAGATATCAGCGCTGGTGTTCAGTCGCCGTCCCGACTGTCGGGTTGCACACGTTATATTCTGTGAGTTTTTAAACTTTTTCCCATCGAAAACCATTGCAAAGTCTTCTATAAAAAATACCTATGTGTAATGAGGCGACAAACTACTTGTGCAAGTTGATGAAAAAACGGCAATCATCGGAGCGCTGTATCTCCGGAACGACACCACTGGGCGCCGCCATCTTGGTGTGGTGAAGATTAGAAAACATGGCCGCCGGGCTTCTTTCTCCGTGCCGCCGGGCAGTAGTATTAATAGGGTTGCCACCTTTACCCGTAAAAAAAAAACAGTCCTTCGGGGGGGGAGGCAGGGGGGGGGCGTGCTACAGTCAAACCCGTTTATAGCGAATTGCAATAATCACCACGATTAGTTCGATATATCCAATAGTTCGATATAGCTGAACCCGCCTATAACGAACTTATCGTTACTAGTTCGCAATCCGAAAACCCCCCTCCCCCTCCCGAAATCCACCATCCCCGCACGCAGACACGAACACAGTTAAGTAGCCGTTACCATACCAAAAAAAAAAAATCGTTTATTGCAAGTAATAAAGCTACTGTCCGCCTGAACTGCCTACTTTGCAAGGAAAAAAGCGGTGATTTTTTATTTCACTTTCGTTTTGGCAGCTTCAATTAGCATAGCATTCTCTACACGAAACATTATTTGCACCAGTTCGAGTCCGCGTCCTCCAAAATCTAAGAAACATTGGCGGAGCACATTGACTGCCGAAAGCGCTTCAATATCAGCGTCGGACGGCTTTCACTGGCGACATCATCGGGAATGTGGGGGAGCTCTTCCCACAGTTCACCGATGTTGCTGTCTTGGTCTGGACTCGCTGACTGCGCGGGTTCCGTCGAGAGTCCCGCGTGCCGGAAACAGTTACGGAAAGTGTCGGGCGTCATGTCGCCCCGTGCGAGGCGCAACTCTTTCTCCGTGGTCACGGCCAATCCACATCTCAATCGCCGCTCCGAGGCCATGCATTTCGGCTGTTATTCTAGGAGCGCAGAGTTCGATATATCGGATGTGAACTTCGTTATAAAGAATATGTTTCCCATGTGTTTCCGTAACTGAATTATTTTTGTTCGATATATAGCGTAATTCGCTCTACACGGGTTCGTTATAGCCGGGTTTGACTGTATATAGAAGGTTGAACTTGTGTTAAAAAACAGACGTCACGTTTATTTTTTTGACATACAATGTCATATATTGTAGTGTTTTCCTACAGAGAAATCCACATAACGTTAGTAGTCAAAGTGATTGAGATTTAGGTTATTGCTCTGAATGTGCTGCAGTGAAAAGTAACCGCCCTTGCTGACTGCGCAGGCGGCATTTCATGGTGTTATTCCTGCCTTTGGTCCCCTTCCACCTGAGGAATTGCGCTCGGCCACATAATTTCTCGGCTCATGTGTCTTTGCAGAGCTTGTCGACATATATTTATCGTGGTGGTGGCTGTATTGACGCTTACAAAAGGGGAAAAAAAAAGAAATAGCGGCTGCACAAAGGCCAAAAAACCGGCCATTGTCGGACGGTTTTAGGTACAGACCGGCGACCGGCCCGTGGTCTAAAAAACTGGTCTGGCCAGTCCAAAACCGGCCAGGTGGCAACCCTAAGTATTAACTCTATGCGCCGGGTGAAGCAGTCGCTCGTGTTTCACACAGAGTGCTCTTCGCCGATTTCTACCGCTGTTTTGGTTATGGGGAGTGGCTGGGTTTACATTTAGTCGTTTGATCTGTTGCGGGAAGTTGCGCGACTCGAAAGACGGGAGTTCATCAAAAAAATTCCCGCGCCTTCCCGCGAGGGGAACACGAGTAAATGCAGAGCATTGGGGCCTCAGTACTGGTTGAAGGCAGTGTTGCTTCCATCGCTGCTTCCGTGATGCTGGAGTAGCAGACACGAGTAAACGTGGGAGAGAGCGCGCATGCGCAAGCAGCGCGCGCCCTTCCACGCCCCACCGCGCTGCTATCACGCACCTGTTACGCCGAGACCGCGACGGAGCGAACGGGCTGACTACGACGCATGCGCGCGCCAGCTGCTGTTGAGAAAGAGGAGGGAAGGAGGAGAGGGGCACCTGCTGCGGACGCGGAGCTGTGGACGCCGTCCGACGCAGGAAGAGGCGAGGCTAAGAAATGCTCTGCATTTAAAACTGCGTTGGACCCGCGGATTCGCCGTGTTTCGGCCTTGAGTGTGAGGAGCGGTGCGTGCTTGAAGTGGAATTTCGGACTCGTTGCGGTGTTATAAAACGCTGAGTTATTGCTGCCTTTGACAGCGAGCTTGCGAGCTGCGGGAATAGGACGATCGACACTGCAGAAGTGGCGGCTCAGGCTACATCGCCGCAAAATGTTCAAGCATGCTTGAACATCCCGTTATCGGACACTGCAGTGTCCGATAACGGGACGGGATCTTATTGCACGCTAGTATTAAAGGTTCATCTATCTGATGTGAAATTTAATGCCAAAAGGGAGTTGGCTAAACATGCAACTTTACTCAAATTACGATCGTTGTGAACGTGCACCGAATTGAAATGGAGGGTCTGGTGGGGTACGACGACTGTCACCTCGCTGTGCGCAACTTTTGCCGTGGCACTACACTTGTTCGTAAAGCCCAGTCTGGGAATGCACAAATAATAATTCAGGCATTCACATAATAGTAAAAATGCCTTACAATTGTTCAGTTTTTCAATTCGATATTCTCAACGGCGCTCCCCGCTATCCATATAGAGCCTAAGAATTTAAAAATGGGTTGTAAAGATGTAGTGCAGTTCGTACCTTTTGATACTCTGGTAGAAAAACTCTATCAAAAGGCTGATGACGTTCAAAACCGATAAGGAAGTGCACCCCCCCTGAGTTGCCAAAAATTTGATTTTTCATGAGGCTCCTAAGGTGACAAACAAATGTCGTTCTTCTGCTCCAAAATCGAGATTTCGCTGCTTGGAAAATTGCTCCCAAATTTGGTTCAGCTATCTCACCCCTGCTTGGGAAGCCCGAGTGCACTCGGCGGAAGTGCACATAAATAGGCACGTTTGACAGGGGTATAACAGATCCAAAATGACCTAATGAGCCGGGCGAAGACGGGAGCAGAAGCTGCTGGAGCTCTGAACAAAGGGTTCCACCTGTGATTCTCCCATCTTGTCCCTCCTTCCCCCTTTCCTCCATTAGTCTCATTCCTGTGTTAGTTGGTGTTTTAGCGTGCTTTTTGTATATGTATATTAACTTCTTTTTTCGCTAGGCCACAGTGCATGCCTTTTCTTCCCATGGAGGAAGAAAAATTTCTTCCCTCCATGCCACACAGTCTGTGTGAGTGTGAAAGCCACACTAGAAGTCGCTCGATAGAAAGGGAAGTACCTCGGAGGTCAAGTCAAGTACCTCGGAGTTAGCTTGTGCAGCGGCCGTGGACTTGTTCGGCCTTCACGAAGATAGAGTAGGGAAAACTGCCCTTAGAGCCCAATGCATATATTGCGACGCAGGTGCCTATGGGGGTGTAACCGCTTTGTAATGATCAGGGACTTGTGGAAACTGGTTCATGTGCCTGCTCTGACATTTGCAAACGCGGTGGTGTGCCTGTCGGCGAGAGGCCGTGACGTACTTGAGAGGCGACAGCGAGAAGTCGGCTGAATAGCCGTCGGATGTCACGGTAGGGTGGCTAACGAAGCAATCCAAGGTGACCAAGGCTGGTCCAGTTTTGCTTCTCGGGAGGCCTCAAGCAAGCTGGCTTTCTACAACCGAGGAGAGTCTTTGAATACTTGTCGGCAACCTGTCTTCGCACGCAGTGGACTCGGCGGATATACCACCTGGAGCAAAAGTTCGGTCTCACAGAAGACCCCATTCGGGTGCATTCAGTCGGAGCATACGCCCAGGCAGTACAACAAAGAGTCCGAGAAGTGGAAGACGCAGCATGGCAGCTAGCACTGACCGATAAAGAGACTCTGTCCTTCTACGGCCAGCACAAGAACTCTATCAAAGCGGTCCGCCTGTACGATAACAGCGTCAGGAGTGCCCTTCTCTTCGAGGCCAGAGCAGGGGCACTACGCACTCTGACGCGGCAACAGGTGTACGATGAGACAGTGACGTGTGTGTTGTGCCGCGCTTGTGGGAACTCCGACGAAACAATTGAACATCTGCTGAGTGCGACGCGCTAGGAGAGCCTGTGTCTCAGACAGCGCTGGCAGTAGCGCTGGGCTGTGGCAGACTGTGGCAGTATCCCGGACTAAGCGACGCCTTGAACAGTGGAGGGCAGCATGCAGCACTGCAAAGCACAGTGAGAGATCGGGGCGTTGAGGGCGCAGAGCCAGCCACTCTTTCTGGACTCTTACTGGACCTCTGTGTAGTTGTGAATTTTGTTTTTCTTGTTTCTTTTTTTGCCAGGCCGTCACTGTAACGGCCACCCGTTTCAAAGGGAAAGGCACCACTGCATCATCATCATCAACAGCCCCACCCATCCATCCATTTATCCATCGTCGTTGTGCCAGTTGTGCGCGTTTGTTGCTTGTTGCACCTGTCGACTGCACGTGCGGCGCTCAGACTGTTCGCCAGTCAGGTTGTGTGGCTGGTTGTCTATTTGTCTCAAAAAGGCAACAGCAGCGTGTCAAAAGTAATCCTAGTGTCCTCGCTGTAATACCAGGATCTGCCATAGAATTTTAAATGGCAAAGTCCAAGCGGTTTAATTCGGACCTCGAAGGTTGTCGAGTATTGTTGCGGATGAGCGCGGGCGATGTCGAAGGCACAGTTCACAACGTTTCTGCAGACAGCGCCCGACTGTCACTGATCGATAGTGAGTTCGTCCCAATTATTGTTGCCCTTTAGGTGTATTTTCAACTTTGTTTTGCACGCTCCAGCTTACGTTTAACGCGATAACGACGCTGGCGTCCGTCATGATCGGCGTGGAGTTTCAAGAAGACGCGGTTTTACCTGTTTTACCTCGTGCTGAAAAACAAGCGTTCCGACAAAACGTTCCGAGTAGCCACGATAAGCGCCGCGTCCCAGCTTTCGAGACGTGGTTTTCTGATCGCTTCTTCTGGCTTTTGCCATTGTCAGCTATAGTCGCTCAAAACCAGCAGGTGTGAAGTTTATAACGTGGTGACAACAGCACATTGTTCACCAGCTCTATTGTTCCCTGTTTCAGCCACCGACCTCGACTCCGGGGTGTCAATACCTGGCATTCTCCACTTCTATAGCAACGACATCGCGTCATGTGAGTGATAGCATACATCCAATGCGTTATGTCGTGAAACTTATGTTTTGGTTATTGGGACAGCCCTGGTGTAAACCACACAAGGGCCGTCCTTTTACGTTTTGCCGTCTTAATTACTTTTTATCATCTCACCTTGCAGGTGTGGTCCTAGACAATACGTCTCGCAAGAAGCACGACCTCGTCAAAGAGTAAGCACAACTTCCAAAACTTTCTCTTCTACTAAGCATTCGTATATGTTAAAAGTACAAAATGAAAGCAAAGCACTGCAAACAATTGAAGAACGCAGGACTGCGCTTGCATTATTGTTCTTTCCCATGTGGTGTTTGTGCAATGCAGTTGTTTTTTCCTTTGGTTGAACAACTAGCGCAAGAGTGAGCCGTTTTGTGAATACAATTTATGCAAAACTATACTTCATTTTCAATAATGAGGTAAAATTTCCTGTGGTGAACTAGTTGGGCAATATTCGTAGTTCACTTTGGCTGACAACCTTGGCTCTCAGTGATCAAGAGTATCACTGATCAGTTACACCAATGTGCCCGAGAGCTTCATAATCGGGCCTCGAATCTGAAGTGGTTGCTAAAACGAAGGGCACTTTCTTGCAATGCCCGCAAAAGTTACCGAGGGTAGCAATTCTCTGTGGACATTATTTTGGACTTGTAGGATTGAATTGATACGGATGGTTTTTGCTTGAAGGTTTGCTGAGCTTGCAACCTTTAGCTGTGCTACCAAGTGACGAAGGTACTCATACGGTCAGAGCAGGTTGCACAGTTTAGTCAATCAACAAATCAGCAGTACATGCTCTCCGGCTGGTGCATGCAACATTCCACCCATTTTTGCACTACATCAGAGCACTGAATTGTGTGTGATGCTTTTGTGAAGACTGTCTGGCCAACTTTCCGACCATTTCTAGTGTTGTCAGAGATACTTTGGTGCCACTTATCCAGTACAGTATAGCCCAGTTACTGCGAACCCGGTTTTAACAAAATTGCAGCTATAACGAACAAATCTTCGTTTCCCGTTACCATTTGTATACATAAATTTTGTGTCCAGATATTGCGAAAAGCGGATATAACGAACTGATTTCAGTTTCCCGATGTGTTCGTTATAAGTGGGCTCGACTGTACTTGAGGAAACCATGTTAACTAGATACAAGTTACATTCCCCTACGAGAAATTGCCATGCCATAATAGCTATTATAATTTTAGCACAAGCGTCAAACAGTTAAGCTAGATAATAAAAAGAACGAAATAAACAGTTTTGGCCAATCAGCCGCGTTCTCGTGCTGCCCCATGGCATCACAAGGGCTCGTTTATTTGATTGGCGGTCGCCTACGAAAGCCACCACACATAAACATAATTGTGTGGTTGTAATTATGCTCCTGGTTCCATCTGATCGTACCTGGAATGAATGCGCTGATTACCCGCCGCGGTGGCTAAGGCGTTGCGCTGCTGAGCACGAGGTCGCGGGTTTGATTCCCGGCCGCAGCGGCTGCTTTTCTGATGGAGGCGAAAAGCAAAAACGCCCGTGTGTTAGAGATTTCGGCGCACGTTAAAGATCCCCAGGTGGTCAAAATTAATCCGGAGCCCTCCACTACGGCGCGCCTCATCGCCTGCGTTGTGTCGGCGCGTTAAACCCTACAATCAATCATCGAATGCGCTGATTACTCTGTTTTTCGTACCAGTCCCATGACATCATGACTAATGTGTCGTGTAGCATGAAATTTGAAAAGTTTTTCACTGTTGGTGACTTTTATGTGCATAAGAATGTCTGTTGGAGCCAAAATTAAGTTGTGTGGGATGTCAAAAGATAGTTGCCAAACAAAATAGGATGCCTGTTGTCATGGATAGGGAAGGAAAATATGGAGAATAATGGTTAGGTGTAGTCCCATTCTCTCTACGGTTTCCTCTGGTCGATTTGACTGGGGTTTTAGTTCGATGTTATCCGCTAATAGGTTCAAATTTATAAGCCTTGTTAGAGAATAAAGTGGCATATTTTTTGTTGTTTATTTTCTGCTGAGTTTGACCAGTCTACTGAACAAAAGTCAACTGTACTTTTTTTTTTTTTACTGGTTGAGTTTGGAAGCACTCAACCCTATACAATGAACGCAACCATTTCAGTGAGCCTGTGAAATCTAAATTGTGATGTACAGTGCAGAGTTATAGTCTCCATACTCCGTAGTGAAGTTTGCCGTGAAATGCCAATATGTAGCATTTTATGTTCAATTCAAGCTTGCCAAGTTGCCTTGTTTCAGTGGCAATGAAAAGAAATTGGTTTGGTGTGTCATTTTAAGTAACGCCGCCAACGTCGGCGCATTCCCTGAAAATGCTTTTTTGTTCGCTCGGTTTCAGCGAGGAAGGACCACGCCTGCTGCGTGTGCGCCCTATGCCCGCCCACCTGGAGCGGCTCAATGCGTCCATCAACAGCTGCGAGTTCATCTGCCATCGCTCGGAGGGCGACGAGTCAGAGGAGCTCAAGAAGGGCATCATAGAGCGTACGTTGCCTTGTTAGCCATGGCTTGGCTCAGTTCTGGCTCTTTAAAACTGCAGTGTGTGTGGGGGTGAGGGGGGAAGAGGCATATTTCTATATTTGTGAAGGTCGTTACAGGGGGGGGAACAAAACATTGAAATAACACACAGTCATGAACAAAACACTGCAAAATAGCTAGGGAACAAAATACTGCAATAGCGCACAGTCATGAACAGATTTGGGACGACGCAGTATTTCTAAAAAAGCATATCCATAGCTAATTCGAGTTGTTGTTCACCCGAGCACTACACAACATCATTTGGTAGTTCATTCCGTATTTAGATGACATCCGAAAAAAAAGAATACCGATACGCGTCACTATGCATATTAACAGTTCGAATCGCTCTGTTGTGATTTTTCCGGGAACCAAGTTTTGGAGGCACTTTTGCATAGTGTTCCTTATCTAGTTTTAATGCTCCATACGATATCTGGAAAAGAAATTTCAGCCGTTGCTTTGTTCTTCAGCTTTCCAGCGGTTCCAACCTGCACTGCTGAAGCATATCTGTAACCGAGTCTGTGCAGCGATACCTAGAACATATAAAACGTATATTTTCTGCAGGGCTATTGTCAAGGATGTGATTGCTGTACCAAGAGGCGTATCCCGCCACATTTCAAGGGGTTAGGTTTTGGAGTTGCCTACATACCTACGAAATTCGACATGGTCTTCTTTATCAGGATGTTTTACTTCCTCAAGGAGAGAGCCAAGCGAAGAGATCTGGCTCTTCGAGTTTTAAAAGATGCAGAATGCTGAGGTGCGGAAGATCTGGAAGCACATGCTGCTGTGGTGGCTGTTGCTTGAGAAGTGCCTGACCAGGTTACGTGATCACGGACAGCCCTTGGTTAGCTTTTTTCCTGAGTGAGCCAAAACCGAAGAATGAACAGCGTGCGTCCTATCTTAGGTCACACCAGATCCAAAAGGGAGCTTCGGCCTTGGGTAAAGATAAGGTTAACGGTGTCAAGCCAGTTGCCAAAAATGAAAGAAGGCAAGATGGTTGCAGCACTGACAAAGAAAGGGAAGCTTTCGTTTGCGACTACAGGATATGCGGGCAAGAGCCGTGAAAAATGCTTGTTCTGCTTTCTCGCCTCTGGCTTCAATCTGCCGGGCAGCCTTTTTTTTTTTTTTTTTTTTTAGAGTACAATTCCTGTTTTTAAAGGCAGCCGACTACCAACTTTAGTCCTAGGCACTTCAAGTTCGCCTACTCCAGTTGTCTTGGTGCAGCTCCTAGGGGTTGTTATGGCTAGGTCTGTCCTCCCTTGTGCCATGAAGGCACATGCTTTGCTGGTGGAGGTTTCCTTCCAAGATTCTAAAAACCAAAAAAGACAATGAAGATTTGGTCATTGCCTATTGTGGAGGGGCTGCCTACCTGTGAGAAGTAGCTTTTTTTTTTTTTTTTTTTAAGTGCAGATAACTTTAGGGGCCAGCTTTGTCGTCATAGCTTGCTCGCTGGACCCAAGTAGAGTCACATGGTGTTCTGTTGTCGCGGCATAACCCAGAGGCTTCGAAAGCCAAGGGGTTTATACAGTCATAAGCGTTAGAAACTTGTGAACCGCTGGCGCTTATCATACATTTTCCCGTTGTTTAGTACAAGGAAAACTGCAGGTACGTTTGAGGCAAAATATACGTAATTAATCGGCAACGCCCGCGTTCATTTAATTAGGAACGCTTGTTGGGTTGGTTTTTAAAATGATTGTAAGAGAAAAAAAAGTGGCAGTGCAGCACTGGCACGTGCGAAAGGAAAAGCGAGCACAAAAAGAACAGAACTCCCTCTGGCGCAGTTTCAGGCAGGGGGCGCGCGCGAGCTCTGTGAAGGCAGGAAATTTGAAATGTGTTGGGTGGTAGCAGTGAGCGAATAACGGTGCTATAGCCCATTGTGGTGAGTCACTGCTCTGCACTTCGACAGCTTTCACATTGAGTGGAATGGCTGTGATTTTTTTTGTTCTTCCGTATTACCATACTTTGCTTTGGCGTGCGACTACTTGAGGTGTGAATTTTCACTGGGTGATGAAACCTTGAACTCGCAAGTCGCCGGCTTTAAAATTTTCGATCATCGTGTCTTTCTTCTACATTGAGTTCTTTCTGCAACTTCTGTCCCAAAAGAAGAATGAGTCAAGGAAAGGCCTTGAATGTTGTGCAAGTAGAATTTGGAAAGCTGCGAGCACGTGTTGTTCGCGAGGAAATTCCAAATGAATGCAGGATTGATTTTTTAGTGGTCAGAGTTGGGAAGGGTCACTGGCATTGGTGTAAACGAAATTTGGCAGAGAGACAAAGCTGATGCTGTGACTAGCTGCCATTTCACATCGCGGGGCTGAATGTGACTGGATCTTTAGCATGGTTGAGAAGACATTTCAGCCTTCACTCTTTAACTATACCCTTGGAGACTTTCTTGAAGTGAAGGGTTGCCAATCCAGGCATTGTTCTGAGCCGACATATTCCAACAAGTTTCTGAATTTGGCCAAATCTGTGATGGCAGAGCCTTTTCAGAAGGCTTGCCCCCCCTGTCACTTCCAGGGTCAGAAGTCCAAACAGTTTTCTTAACACAGTTGGCACTTTCTGGTTATGTAACAGAGTAATCACTTCAAAATAAACTGATGAACCCTGCACCCCCTCCCCTCTTTTCTAGCATTATTCAGGCTAATTTCTAAATTTCTGGGTTCGCAGAAAAAAGAAAAGAAAAGCTACCGGACTTTTATGTTGTTGGGTTAACAGGTATGCAGTAGTCTCTTAGCCCGTAGATGTCCGTCCCTGTTTTGATGCCCGGGTAATCACAAGAATACAGAATACTGAGTGTCAAAATGGATAACATGCTCTTGTGAAAGTTCCACTTCCACTTGTTTGTACTTGTCCTAAACTGACGTTGCGTACCTTCATTTCAGTTATGGGTTCTCCAGACATGCTGCCAAAGCTCCAGCGACCTCTTCCGGCAGAGTTTGAGGTCATCGACCAAGTTAACGATCGATTCCAAAAGGCGGTATGTGCACTTCAATATCGTCGCTTGTTCTTCTTCACATATTTGGGCTATAGGGTGTATGCACTGGCTGCTAGGCCACACGGCGGCGCTACTTGCCGCGTTGCCAAGACTCCATGTTTATGGCTTGTCATTTGCTGCTTTCCACGGGTTGTGTTCTTGAGCCAATATTCCCTGCCGTGTACACAGTGAATTATGTTAATTTAGGCTGCATTTACGTATGTTTCCAGACTGCTGCAAAGTCCTGCTTGTGGTGTGTCACAGGCGCAAGAGCACTGCGTCCACCCTGTCCACTTACCTTTCTCTATCACTGCCAGGCAAACCCTTTGCGTGCACCAGTGATTTTATCAAGGTCCGGGAGACTGGGGGAGTGAGGCTGACCAATGGACTGCATGTTTCTTTATTCCAAGCGAGGACACGGCATTGTCTCCATCTTTTTTCTGGCACAAAGCAGCTCTCATGTGACGCCAGCTCTGGTATGCTAGTGAATAAAGGTATCGCGTGCTACGGCAAGAAATGGGGCCACAACAGCAAAAGAGTGTCAGTTCTTGAGAAGTAAGTTTTGAAGCAATAAGCGTTGGTGGCGGGCTACAATAATGTAAAGACCTTCCGTCACCGGTTATGTTCACTAAATGCAGCCATTGTGCCGCTTGTCACATCGCACGCATTTCACTTCCTCAGAACATTTACTGAAGTGTGCATTCTGCGTTTGCACTTGCAACCTAAATATAAGTGAACACGGCCTCCGATACGGCCCGTCGTACGAAATAAAAACTTCATATTGTTTAGCAGATTTCTGTGGCTGGCAGCAAGCTTCTTGCATGGCCGGAATGCAGTGCAGTGTCCTGCTCACCATTCCTGTGCACATTTCAGCTGTTAAGCGAATTTCAACTACAGTCTAATCCCACTACAACGAAGTCCGCTTCAACGAAATTTCCGCTTCAACGAAATATTTCCAATTCCCCGTCAGCTAGCCATAGAAGTCAATGCAACAAAGTCCTCGCCACAACGAACCATTTGTCTGGCTTGCTTTCGCTTCAACGAAATTTTTGATGATTCGGGCTGGGTTTAAACAATTATGTTCCAATAAAAAAAATAAGCATAGCGCCAGCTATCTGTAACTTTTTATACATTCAGGATGCTTAGTTTCACCGAAAACATGCGCGGTGCGCCCACACTCACCTGAAACAAAAACAAACTCATAGTGGACGCCATTGTTTGATGGTGATAACGATGCGGCGGGACGTCTTTACATGAGGCGCAAGCCAGGTTCGCCAAGCCGGAGCTATAGCCCATCCGTATCCAGTTGAAATCGCGCGAATGTGCTCTGCATCTGGCGCAGCACTATCATGTATGCGTTGTGAGCAGCTGTCCTTGCAGTTTTCCTTCTACAGTTCTTCAAAGTCAAAAGCATAAATAATGTTTTCGTGTTTAGTCTTGAACCCGCGTCATCCTATCTTAGTCGCGTCATCCTGTGAGCGCGCGGTGATAAATGCAAGCGCGCCTGGCTTGCCTGCCAAGGTCAGTTGCTGCTGTGCCTAGTCAGAGGATAAGATAACAACACTGTTCCTGCCACAGGTGAGAGGGGGGCTTCCAACCGCCTAGCAGCTATCTGCAAGTAATCAGCTCGGTGGAAACCGTTTGCCTTGCTGTAGAGCAATATGCTTTGCGCCTGCATTCCTTCATCTCTCCCCTTCTCCTCAGTGTCGCGCTCTTTGCGTGCGGGTAAAAAAATGGATAACCATTGGTATGTTTGTTATCTGAATAAAGACGTTACTGCATGTCCCTCCTTTTTCTAAACGCTGTATTATGCTGCAAATATGCGGAAATATACAGGGCTATTTTTCTTGCCCTTCCGTGCTGTGTTGGGGCAGATTTCGCCTCAGCGAATTTTCGCTTTAACGAAATTTTTTGCACGTCCCGTCAATTTCGTTGTAGCGGGATTCGACTGTATGCATAGCCAAAGGGTCTGAGAAATCAGGATGTGTTATTGCTGTTAACACCACTCAAAAGCATCCAGACTAGAGCAATACACCATTATTGTTCGCTGTCAGCACCACAAGCATGGAGGCCTTGCATTATGCCACTGTAGTACTACTGCCAAAGTAGCATGAGAAAACTGCCACACAGCATAGACTTAGTGGTTTCCGTTGGCTGATTTCAGTGCATGCCATCAGAAATGTCGGAGGGGAGCCTACCTTTCGAAGTTGCGCTTTGGGTCTTTGTGGCCGAAAAACGGTCAAAACATCATTTCCTGAAAAATGGCATTTTCGGCATCCATGACTATTTTTCTATCAGTCTGCAAATTTCCCCATCAAAAAGCAGCATATTTTATTGTAGGCATCCATGACTATTTTTCTATCAGTCTGCAAATTTCCCCATCAAAAAGCAGCATATTTTATTGTAAATAGCGTTTTACAGTGCATTCTATAGCTGAGTTCGCACAGAATTCGATGGTGAAACAGCACTTTTTCTTAACGCGAAGGTAGCATTTCGCCCTTGGATATCTTGGCACCCAGGGTAGATACTACTGTACTTCTTTTTTATTCTGATACCTAACTGTGTGGAGAATACAATGTTGGAAACAAATTTGTCAAATAGAGGCTTTGTAAAGTTATTCTGTTCAACTGACACCACCTGTGAGCCGTTTCTGGCAGAGCGCGGGAGGAGTAAAGTTCAGTGTGTTGTAAAATGACCACAAATAGCTAAATCAAAAAGTTCTTCCAATGTTTTATTCTTTAGTCATTTGTTTGCCTAGCCATGGGGTAATCACCATTCTGTATGGAGTGGTTATTTTTTTAATTGTGACCCAAAATAATGGCTGTTAATCGTGAATTATCTAAAAAAATAATAAGCTTGCAAAAAGTCTAATTGAAGATTTGAAATCAGCACAAAAAGCTCTATAATGCTGCGCAGTTTCATGAAAATTGGGTAGTAAATAAAAAAATAGCTCTAAGACCAGTCCGCCCCTTTAAACAACGACATACCATAAAGCTGGTTCGGACGTTCAAGTGAAAAAAAGTGGTGAATCATCGATGCCTGAGTACGGTAGTGCTGGCGCTTCTTGGGCAGCACTAGCTGCCTAGTTTTCTCTTCACTTACCGATTTCTCTTCCAGATGGCAGCCATAAAGGCTGCACGCTCCATATCCGTTGGATTTGAGGGCACCAAAATCAGTCGACATGGCTCCATTTCTGTGCTGGCGGTGAGTTCCACATCCAAGTTTTCGCACTCCAGTCTCTGCTGTCTTAAAGGGACACTGAAGGGATATGTAAACATTGCGGGATTACTAGCGCAAATTGTAGTCCGGAGTCCCCAGGCCATGTTTCGACCACTCTAGACGCGTTTACGCGATTTTATTTAGTAGAAAAACTAATTCGAAAATGCTGTCCTCCTCTCTTTACGCTCGCCCATTTTCTGTGGCGTTTTCGTGTGACGTCAGGAGGGGATGAGCTGGCAATTGGCTGCGGCGCTACTGCACGGCTCCCCGGCCATCGCCCCGGCCAACAGAGTCAGTCGGCCCAGTGTTTCGTCCGCCGGCCGCCGGCGGGTCGTCGCAGTCCAGGAGGTTAAAAAAAATTGCTTGGTCGCAATTCGTTCGCTTAGTTGAAACGAAGCCAGGACACGTTTGTGAATGGAAGATTGTGCCTTTCTTTACTTGGTTTGTTTGTACACTGTATCTAGCTCCAAGTCAAGGTCGCTTCACACAAGCGCTGCACAAGCGCACATGCGACGCTTCGCTGACTGGTACGCCAGTAGGAAAATATAAGGCCTCTTGAAGGCGGGAGAAGAGTCAGCGAAGTCAATATAGGTACTAAGGAAATAAAATCAACTGATATTTTTACCGTACAGCGTAAAACTAGGGCGCGGGAAGCACTTTTTTGCGCTGGGCGAACAAGCACAGCGGTCAGCAGCACGACTACGCATCTGCGAACGCTTTTCCGTCTACGAAATGCAATTGCAAGACGTGAGCTACTGTGGAAACTCGGGCGACGCTTACTGCACGAGCGCAGTACAACAAATAGTCACCTAAGCTGCTTGAAATGCCAAAACTAAATAAAAATGTAAACCGTTTGTACAATATATACCCTATATTAGCCAGGCCTCCGCATCCCGCTCCGTGGCTCAGTTTTTTTTTTTTGTCTGAGGTGCTAGGTATGTCACCGCGAGTGTTTTGCAAGTCACGAGTTCAAATCCCCGCGGGTACGTGCGTTTTTTTTTTTTTTTTTTTTTTGTAAGTTAACTTTTTTGTTTTCCGCCGACGTTTTCTATATTGAGTTCACCTTTTTTTGGGCCGCAACGTTCATGGCTACACGAACTAGTTCACAAAACGCGCGCAGGCTGGCACTGGCGCGCTAGCGAGTTCTCGTTGGCGTGCTGTTGCCATAAGCACCGACTGCTTGCAGGCAGTGGGCACATGCCAGAATGAACAGACGCTTGGCCTGGTGCGAATACGCTTTTTACGATACAGGCATAAGGGAGGCAAGCTCCAAATATGGGGGAAAAGCGCACAACATTTGGGCGTCTGCGGGTACGCGGAGGGCGTTCGTGCACTGCGTAGGTCTCGGCTAGTGAATGCTACGACTACAAGCCGTCCTGGGAGGCTTATCTTGTGCATTTTACAGCCGACAACATGGCAGAAGCGCGGTACGATGATTACTGAGATATTGAGAATGCCCATCCAACAACGCCATTGGTTATGTTTTACAGAACCGAAACCGAAACTTGTTTGATTGCTAACCTTGGGCATCGTCCAATCACGGCGCCCCTCCTCCCAACGTCACAGCCTTAGTTGGTGCGGCCTCCGCAAACCGCGCATGGTAGTTTTTCTTCTTTCGCGCTTTATAAAATAATTACCGATTTGTCAACCTGATAAACGATGAAAAGTGTGCTAATTTGAGCCAGTCTACGCAGTGCAAGCAAAAACGGGAGCTTGACAAATTCACTTCAGTGTCCCTTTAAAACGGGCTTTTAATCTACCCAGTAGTGGGGACCGCAGCATATGCTTCTGCAGTGCGAATGCCCCGCTGTGGCTCATTCTACATTTTTAAAATTGTGTTAGCATGCTACCTGGCTGATTATATGAGCAATTGAACATGTATACACACAGTTAATGTTCTTTTTTGTTTTGTTTCTTGCTTTCCTTTTTTTGTGTGTGTTTTTATTGAGCGCACGGCAGTCAGTAGCCTGAAAGTAAACTCCAGTTGTGACGAAAAGTTCTTGAATGGGGCGCTAATGACCTGTTGTTTGTGGTTCCTGTAGTTTTTTGCAGCTTTGTGACTTTTTGCAGTGCACGGTGCAAAATTACATTGTCTGAAATTTGTTTAAAGTTTTCCAATTTTCTGAAGCCTTTTCGCATCCTCTTCTTGCAGGTCGCTACCTCGATGAAGGTGTTTATTTTTGACGTGTTCAACTTGAAGGAGGCGCTGTTTGATCGTGGCCTCAGAGAGGTTTTGGAATGTAACGACACTGAAAAGGTAACATGTTGATTCTCGGTGGGAAAATCTTCAGCAAATCACGCAAAATATTGTGGTTTTGATGTTGTGGGTAGCATCACTGCCACACAGGATCAATTGTCCTTGAAGGACAGCTATCTGCATAAGGAGGGAGTTGGATGCGTTTATGAGGGCTGCGTGTGAGCAAGAAAACGCATTGTTAGGCAGCGCCCAGGATAATCGGTGTGTGAAACTACATGCAGGAGTGCTCAAAGTGGGTGGCCTCTAACCGTACGAGTGGTAGCATACAACCAGCTTGAGTGCTAGTACCGGCATTCACGTTAGCGATTTTCAGTTTTACGTATGCGCGTATCGAACATTTACGTCATGAGTGTACGAAGCTCGGCGATAAATGTTTGTGCAGCGCTAAAAATGAGGTCAGCTGAGCAGTTGTCATGCGGGGATAATGTATGTACAGTAAAACCTCGTTATAGCGAGACGGGCTATAGCAAAATAATGCCTATAATGAGCAAATTGTAATTCCCTCTAAAGTTTCCATAGAAACCAATGTATTTAAAACCTCATTTTAATGAGTCAAAATTTGCTCGTTGCGGGTTTCAACGAGCAAATTTTATTAGAAAATAACATTTCGATACAATTTCACGGCGGTGCATAACATGGATTTGAGATGGGGTGCAAGATGACAACTGCATTCTGCGCAGTTTGAAACTCCCACCATGCACCCTCCTGCAACACGTGCAAAGCCGGACGGCGCGCCGTGCGTCCACCGAAGCCATTCCCACCTTCCTCTCACTGCGCACGACACGCACGGCCGCGACGTGCTCGCCTGCAACTGTTGTGACTAGCCGACGCATGCCGCAGGAACGACGTCGTTGATTTCTTTTTTCCGGCTTCAGTCTTACCTTTTATCGTGCTGCACACGTGATTCGAGCAGCATGAATGTGTCAAGCTGAAAGCGAAAGACGCTAGACATGGCTGTGATGAAAGCCACCACATCAAGCACGAAGCTGAGCAAGCCATCGGTCGCATCGGAAAGATGCATCAACGTCCAATTATGGCTATAGCGATATATTGGTTATAACGAGCAAATAGCGGCGCCCCTTAAATTTTGTTGTAACGAAGTTAAACTGTGATTGCGCTTCCTTGAAATGGGCTAATTAAGAAAAGGGAAATTATTAGACAAACAGTATGACAAATATTGCACAGTGAATGATGGCGGAGCCTCGTGGAGCAACCATCTAGTTTTTAACATTTCTGTGGACAGCATTACCTGGCACTCGTGCACTTCCAGAGCTTGTCGCAAGTTCCTGCTGTTCTTGCTTTGGGTCAGTGAGTTTGCCATGGATAAGCACCTAGCCGTCCTCTTCAGCTGTGGACAAACAGCATGCACCCTACCGGCTGCTTGACACCCACTTTTTGTTTGTGAAGGGCAAGTTTCAGATATAAAAGGTACGCTGGATTACATTCGAGTGCTTCTGCTAAGATGACATCTTCCAAGTTGCACCTTCCAGAAAAGTTAATGCCAATCACAAGCACCCATGCTTGCTCGTAATCTCCTTCTCCCCGTCACCACCACTCCTATCTCTTCAAAACTGCATTGATATTGTCTTTTTAGTCGCTAGAAGCCCTAAAAATGTGCAATCTTCTACCCTCTACTTGAGTTCAGTTGTCTTTAACCATTCGGAAAGGCATTTTCCTGCAACGTGTTATTACTGTATGGGCATGTCCTTATGTGCCAAATTCTTCAGTATCCTGTTGTAGCATCACTTTTAGATGAAGCTTTGTGTGTATTTTAGCGTCTAGTTTAGTGTATAGCTTTGCATGTAATTAAGAAGCGTTGACTGTTGTTACATGTGTGTGTCTTATTTATTATACTTATTTTTTTTTTCATCCTAGGTGATTCACGGCTGCCGTCATCTCTCTGACTGCCTCTACCATCGGTACAAGGTCACCCTGAACAACGTATTTGACACCATGGCAAGTTCAGCTCGCTTCTTGCAGTGCTCTGCATTAGCGCAACCTCTGATCTGCAGTGTGCATTGGTTTCCATTGGCGTGCTTATTAATTTTCAGTTTTCTGCGCATATACCTGCTGTCATATCTGGAGTGTCACACTACTAAGCAATGCTTTGAGGTTTCCGTTCTCGGCCATGGTGGCCGTTTTTGTGGTGGAGGTGGAAAAGAAATGGGACTGTGTGTTGGTGTTTGCAAATGTGTTAAAAGGCTGCTGAAGGGCCTTTCAAGAAAATTTGTTGGGGCTTCACCTTAGAGTTTTCTCCACGCTGAATTCAAGAAACGTCCTTACTTCATATGTAAATACACGCAAACCACCTTTTTTTCACCAAAACAAACGAGCAGATCCCTGGCTACCTTTTGTGATTGGTCGGTAGTAGGTGACACAAGTGCTCCTTGGTATAGGAGAGCCTGAGGAAGACGTTAACATAACTCAAAATCATCTGCTCATGAGGACCTTTAGAAAGGGGTTCTTTGAGAACCACAATGACCCATGGCTGACTTTGGTGTCTTGGATGCAGGGAACTTGTGCATATATTGGATCGTTGCTTTTACTACCAGTGCTCATCACAACTTCTGGCACAATTTTTTAATGCACCATCGTCCCCTTCCTCGCGTGAGTTACTTTGTTTTTACATTCAGGCAGGCAGTTACACACTTTATGCCAGGGCCTATGTCGGTTCATGCGGGCTTGGGGTGGGTCGATTCGTGACCGGTCAGCGTAGAGAATGTTAGGCTTAGCATTGCAGCAGATTTTTACAATAGGGGAACCAGCGTTGGGGGGCATCCCAAAAGTTAGGGGAACCAAAATGCAACACGCTCGCGCATGACGAGGTTGAAAAGAGGGTCTTCCCCAACAACTCGCAGCTCGCTTGAGTTGCTCAGATGTTGGAAACTTTAGGCTTAGCGCCGCGACAGGTATTTGATCGCCGCTTTCACTACAATTGCGAATGACAGTCCCTAAACCACACTATCATCCTTTTTCTCACATGTGGAACTTAGCTTTCATCATCATTGGCGATTGGCGACAAGACACCTGCCGCGGTCTGTGTTCATTCTTGCGCGGAGGCAGCGCCGTCCTTCAGCCCTCCGCTGCATCGTGTGCTCGGGCAGATGGTGGTGCTAAGTCGCTGACCAGCCTCCACGGCTGGTTGGCATTGAAAAATGTAGGCTTAGCATCGTGGCTTATATTTGATCACCGCATTCAAAGTCACTGCGGAGGGCAATCTCTAGCACAATTTTATACTGCGCTATCGTCCACTTTCTGGCATGCCTACTTTTTTTGAGATTGCTTCGATTCTGGACAGTAGGGACGAGTGGGTGCTGCAGGTGCCTGCGCTGGTTCGAGCCGCTTCATGAGCCATACAGGCACACACAGCCGCCGTTATGTGGAGCATTTTCGTGTGCAGCAAACGCTTCATGTTTTCCAGCTTAATTTGTTTCTTGCTAACGACACATGACATCTACATACTTGGCTAAGCTATCGTCGTAGCCGACAGTGTTGACCGGGAAAATGAGCAAGGTGTTTGGGAAACCCAGAGTGTTGTGGTCCCCTGAATTTCCTAAATGCCCCCGTAACAAGGCATCAGTAACCTGGGGCACCTCCGTATGAGCCCCTTGCTTTTAAAAGAACAGAGTACCCGCAAACACAGCCAGCCTGGGTTACAGATGAAGACAATGCAATAGCCACGGGCATTGGGTAGGAAATCTCCAGTATCTACGAATCTCTTTGGGGAACCACTTAATTAATTAAAAACACAGTAGCATTATGACTAAAGAAATCCATGCGGAGACAACTCAAGAGAAAGATCAGTAAAGTTTTAGATTACGTGCCTGCTTAATTCAGAACTTCGCCCAGAAAACGGGGAAACAGTAAAGTGGCAGCGCACATTGCTGGTTGTCTTCCGAATAGGATGTTACTTCTGGTTTCTCGCTCTTCCGGCGGTGCGGGAGTGAGCAGCGGATGGAAAGTAGGGTCAGCTTTATCGATGAATACTGCTGTCCCCAGGCTAAAAATGACAAAAAAATGCTTACAGGCATAAACTATTCAATGTATTAACTGCAAAAAGTGGATTAGTACTAAATTTTAAAGTACTACAGTAGCCCTTTAAGGATCCCCACACAGTTTGAGCTGATCCGTAACATTCCATTATGGTGCCCATCACAGCCCTTGGCATAGTAGCTTGGCAAAATGCCATTTAATTCAAGTTGTCTGAGTGACCTTGGCACACTGCACAATTGCTTCATGTTACCAGTGCAGGATAACAAAATGTTAGTTAAATAAGGTATTCAAGTATTTATTTATAATTTATTTCAAATATTTCGGAGGCACTAGCTGGCCAAGTCACAACGTCAGTATTCCTAAAAGAATTACATGTTAAAAATAAGGGCCACTCTTATCGGTAGCCAGAAAGCAAGAACTGTTGTGTGAGTAACTTCAGTATAGTGATAAGCCTTCAGTTAATGGAAATTTTATTTGATGTGCCTGTGGGTAATGGTATGTGCAGTGTTATTTTTTATCACTGTTTGAGGCAAAAAGCTATGAGCTGATTAGAACACTGTTCGGAACAATAGCTGCTGCTGCTAAGCTGTAGCTGTAGGCCCATGCCAGCAAGACGGAGTGCATGCCGTCCACTGTTGCCGTCTCCCACGTGCCCGCTCCCTTTTGCCTCTTCTCAGGTGGCCGACGTGGTGATCTACTACGGCCGGAAGCTGGACGCCGGGCAGCAGCAGCTGCCCCGTTTTGTGCGGGGCCTCCAGAACTGTCTCCGGGGCTTCCTCAACCTCACCCAGGAGCAGCTCAAGTACACCCGCTCTCGGCAGGGACACCAGGAGGTAAGCAGGGCTCACTTTGCTGATCACCATCGCATCTCCGCTCTCTCTCTCTCTCTCTCTATATTATTTTGTACGATCTTAAAGTAACGGTAACAAACATTTCATGTTTATGATCTGTTTTGGCCAGGAACTGACCTCGTTCTACAGCTCCACACCTAGTACACTCACCCAGCTGAAATGGACTAAATCTCGCGTTTGTCACTGTGTTTTTATCATCCTATATAAACATAGTAATATATATATATATAAATATATATATATATATATATATATATATATATATATATATATATATATATATATATATATATATATATATATATATACACACGGTGAAACCCTGCGATAATGAAATTCCTGTGGCAACGAAATATTTTTGGATTCCCTGCGAACACCCATAGAAGCCCATGGTAAGTATTATATCTCGATAAATGGACATTGCTTAAACGGAGTTGTCGCTTAAACGGAACAGTAACCTGTAAGTTGGTTGGTTTTGTATTCAGATAACGTAAAAAAAACTTTCGGTAATTGGAACTAAAATTACCATGTCACCGTGTAAACGGAACCGAAAATAGAACTTCTTGTCAGACCCATTGCCATGAGCATTAGCTGCTGAAGATCCTCATCCTGAGTATGCAGTTGCAATGGCTCAAACAGAAAAAAAATGATGCATTTTTTAGTGCACAGTGATTAATTGTTGCCAAATAAACTTTGTGAATGCTGTGCCTAAATCTCTTGTAGTTTTCTTGCTGTCTGAAAAACTACCTCCTACATTTACCTTCTAGTGCTTAGTGTTCTATGAAATGGTGTTAAGAGAGTGCGCGCACATAAATTTGCACTATTGCGCATCTCTCTCAGTAAACAGAACTCCTGTTAAATGGAGCTAATTTTTTTGGTCCGTTGAAGTTTCGTTTGTCGAAAGTTTACTGTATTTCAGATCTCGCGGCAATGAAACGTTTTTGGAAGGCGATCCCGCATCAATGAAATCTGTTGCAAGTCCGGTCATTTGAATTGGGCATTCAAAATGGTTCCTCGCCAGTGGTGCTACCATAGTTCAATCAGCTGTAAAATTAGTTCCAAGCGGTGCATCAAAAAACCGTTCCTCTTATTGCATTCACCAGGATTCTTAGTATTCGAAAAGATAAAGATTTCAGTTTTATGACTAACACTGTTTTGTCTATTGTTCTTCCAAATATGACTAATTATCTTGGTGCCTAATTGACTTACTCAAAAAATATAGACATTTTTGAAATCAGTGGGAAAAAAGCAGCAAAACTGACAAGTTTCACAGAGTTTACTTGACAATTAAAGGAAGCTGTTTTAGAGCAGTGTCCCGCTTAAAGGAGCCGTGAAGACAAAACACAAGTTTGGTTCATTCAAAAGATTGCCTCGTTAGAATCAACTTCGCTCAAATAAGCTATATAATTGGGAAAAAAGGGAATAGCCGTGCGACCTACTACTAGCTCATTTCCCGCAACAGAGCCTATCATGATGGATAACCCTGAAACCAGCCAGCTCTGCAATTGGCGGAGGCCGGCAAAAGCATACACAAATTAGGCAGAGCTTGTAAGCTTGCCGAACGAGCTATTAGCGCTTCAATTTAGGGCACAATCTTTTTAAAGCAGTCAGAATGGTGGCACAAACAGTGGAAGTTAAGAAAGCACACGTAAACATAGAAGTACCGATGCGTACTGCTGTCGATACTGCGCGCACTATGCTTGGTTTAGCTGCACAGGACTGGGGCCTTTGGGGTTGTCTCAGGCGACACTGGCCGATTGACGCAAGCAACTGTGTCTTACGTGACCACATTTGTCGAGCGAGCACTATGTTTCACGAAACGATTATTTCCCCCCCTGAACAAAAACAAGCCAGGTTTAAATACAATAAAAAAACAAAAATGTAGAAAACGGCTTCCCGTGGTGTGGTGGCGCCATCTAGGTTCACTAACGGTAAACAAGGCTTCGCAATCGGGTGCAGAGCAGTCCGTTCCTGTGATGTCATTGCAGACCTCGAAAACACAAGCGTTTGCGGGAAAATCAAAATTTTAACTTACATTGATTAATTTCTCAGTGAATAAAACATCATTTGCATCCGGACACTTGGGCCATTATAAAACACGAAATCTTTCGAATAAAACAAACTTGAATTTTGTCTTCATGGCCCCTTTAATTTAAACACAAGTTATACTCACAGGCCACTTAATGAAAATACCAAAATAGTTCTGAAACCTTTCTCAGACTTTTTAATTTGGGGGTGTTCTGGTGCAAATTCTTTGTGGTGCTTCAACCTAAAAAAAAAAAAGAAAAAAGCTGACGAAGCTTGCACTAAGTCGCACAGGGCTTGAACCATAGTGAAGCTGTGGGATTTCTTTCTACGTGTGCACTGAAGGACACATCACCACGCATGTGTACGAGTTCAAAATTGTTTATTTACATGTTCCGTCGTCGCTTTGCACTGTGCTAGTAGTACCGTATTTACACGATTGTGTAAGTCAACTCGAATGTAGATCAACACCCCCACACCCCCCTCCCCCCCAATTGCATCTCAAAAAAAAGAAAAAGACGTGAGCGCAGCCTAGAAAATTGTATCACAAAGAGAAGCGCTCTTCCATCAACTGCTAATACCCCCCATACGGCGGCTCTTCTATTTATGATCGATGCTCCCACAAAAGCCATGCGCTCGTGGTGCGTGCAGTAGATAGCGCGTGGAATAATAATGCACTGTGGGTTCAGTGGGAAACTTTATACGCAATTATGAGAACACATTTGCTGCGAGATGACAACAAACTAAGCAACCGGCAGCGGCCACTGCTGTGCAATATCAAAACAAACAATCTGGCCGCTGACGGAAGCGGCCGCACATGATTTCCTTTTATTTGTGAGTACGTTACTCGCATTCAAGAAGCGTTTTGTTCGTCTCTAATACATGAAATGAGTAGTAGTGAATCCCTTGATTCAATGCACGGCACTAACGTAGCCACAATCATATCACATTGTTCACCACACTTCCGAACGCAATGGTGGGAGGTTAGTCGCTCTAAGTACGGTGGACAAAGCGCACAAATCGGGAACGCCAACTTTTAAAGTTGGCATCACCTTTTTATTGATGCCAGAATGTATGCAATGGTAAAATATTACTCTACGCTTCGACTATAACCATGGAAACGAGGATGCAAATCAAAGCTGTCCCCACCTCGTAACACCCGTGATTTCTCGTTTCTCTTGCCGTTACTAGCGGTACATGGTTCGATTTCGATTTTAAGTTGAACCCCCCAACATTCGATTGTCAAATTTGAAAAAAGGATTGACCTACAACCTTGTAAATACGGTAGTCACTGTCATATGCATCGATATCATCATTTTCCTTATGCCAAGCATTACATGCGCAGTAGCGCTTGACGACAGCTGGGGCGCAGCAGCGGCGCGTACGTGCACAGGGCATGCCCAGTGTTTCTGGAGTCGTGTCGAGGATCCGTGGAGCAGGTGTTGCGCCAGCTGTGGTCTTGTGGTTGCTAGGCGATGCGAGGTGCTTCTCAGGGTTTTTGCCTCTTTTTTTTCTTTTTCTAAAGTCACTGCGCGAGCTGGGGACGACGCTTAATGGTCGCCGCAAGGCACGTGCTCATGAGTGCTCGGCATTTTTTTGGTATTTTTAACGCACTACGTGCCCCACATTACGGCCAGCTACAACAGCTCCACTGTTGAAACTGATCTTAGTTGCTCCAAACTGCGCCAAAATTGGATTTTTGGTACTCCAAACTGCCCCAAATTAACGTTTTTGTGCTCCAAAAATTGCGCAAAGTTGGTGTTCATGAGTGGCATCACTGAGTGTGCCATCTGCACGTTAGCATTCAAATGATGTATCAGTTGAAACTAGAGCAATCGCTCCAACATCTTTCTTGCCGGAGGCTGACGCCAGCGGCCGCCAATTCCATAAACAAAGACTCTGTGACGCTGTTAAAGCGGGATTCACACGACGGAGAAACCCTCTCTTTTGGCCCGCGGGACCCGCTCACGTGACCGGTTTTAGGCTCCGCCCCTCGGTGGGGATAGCCCGCGGTGGCTCCGCGAAAGAAAATGCCTCCGCATGTTTTCGCTCGACGGCGGTGGCCCTCGGAGGGGAATGGAACCTGTTCCTCGGCGCTGTCGTCTGCTAGCCACTCCGCGTAGCTCCGCACGTGTGGATGCGCCGCCAGGCCGGATAATCCGGACACGTGCTCTTGACGTCACATATCCGTCCACCTCCGTGAGAGGGTTTCTCCGTCGTGTAAATCCCGCTTGTTCGTATGTTTCTACGATATCCCGATCTTGTTTGAAGGTTGCAATGAAATAGGTATTGTTGTTATCGGGAAAGGGCAGTTTTCTAAATGAGCCCAACTTGTATTTTGTCTTGATAGCCCCCTTTAAAATGGTTCTGCTTCGCTTTGGTGGGTCCCTTGCAGGAGTTGTTGTCCTCGTGGGAGCAGAGGCCCCTGACCCTGGGCCAGATCGATGCCCTGGTGAAGGACACGGTGTACCTGGCAGAGCTCTCCCATGCCTGCCTCAAGCAGCTGCTGCTCCGATTTCAGCTCGGCGTGCAGTTCTTCCTCGGGCTGGAGCGCAACTGCAGCGCACAGGAGCTCGACTGCTTGCCCCCGGTATGTCCGTGGCTCTGCTGCCTCCGACGTGATCTCGCTCAGCATCGTGTGAGCGGGAGAGAGGGATTGGGAAGGCCGTCCTGTGATACTTGGTCCGTGCGTGCATATCTTTAAAATTGTTGTTTTAGCGCTTTGACTCTGAGATGGCCCCCCCCCCCAGATAGGCATGTAAGATGAGTTTGTTTTAAAGGGACACTGAGGTGAAGTCGAACTCTTATTCGTGACTCCATTGCATAGCTCATAACTCGAGGAATGTTCAATTTCCCTATTCCGTGGAAGTCTAGAGCCTTGGTGTAATTCTAAATGCGCAGTCCCACTTACGAATCGCAGATGTTGTATGACGAGCCGGCCCTTGCTTTGTGACGGTGCAGTCAATTGCTCTCGGATCAAATTCCTTCATCGCGCTATGACCTTGCACATTGGTTAGCCAGTCATGGCCAGAGTCTGCTGACATAGGCGGAAGCCATAGGTTTGTTTACATCCGGCATTGCAAATGGCGGCAAGCTGTAGATGTCAAGTGACATGCCGTTCAATTCGTTTTTTTAGTCAGCGGCTTCAGCATACACATGTACGAATCAACGAATAGTGTGGGGCTCATCAGGGCGCGGAAACCTGTTTGAATTGTAAAAGCGCAAGTAATTCGTAGGTAGATAGTGGGATGGTAGACTGCCTTGCAGTCTTTTCACATTTCTATCGCCGAAAGTAAACACCGTGGAGTTCAAAGGCACCAGGGCCCGCTTGCTCGAAGCCAAATAAGACAGTCTTATTCGCAGTCTAATCTGATTGGCAGTCTTATTTGGGTTCTTATGTTTCCTAGGCTATAAAACGCTTTCTGGAAACTTATAAGACAGCAAATAAGAATCTAAATAAGAACGCAATAAGACTGTGAATAAGCCTGCTCCGAGCAGTCTTATTTACAGTCTTATGCTGACGTGGTCAGTCATTTCATGACGAAGATCGACCTCCATACCGGGAAAAACAAGTGCAGTAGCCGTAGAAGTGGCGAACGATACCGAGCGGCGGCCGTTCGACCGTCTGCTTGGAACAAATAAATGCCTGTTCCGAGGAGATTGACGCCATTGGAAACGCCGTCGGGAGAGAAGGTGGAAAGGGACAGACAACGCAGGCGCCGGAAGACGCAAGGCCTACCTACTTTGATGTGGCACCGATGGCTGCAGCCAACCACCGTTTTCAACTTTCGCTGTGCGCTATGGGCGTGTGCTTGTTTTCCCCGGGCAAAGATTGGCAGGAATGATAGTCAGTGGCCCGATATTAGTCCCGAGCAGACATCGGGCGGCCAAGTGCGCGGTGTGAATGTGTGATCGTCTGCTATGCCAGCTGTCACCACAGTAGCTACGAAAAGGCGTATGGAAAGGACAGAACAAATGTATTGTTTTATAAAATCATGCCCATCAACTCAGGAACAACAAATAGACGTTCACACAATAGAACTGCAATGTGACAACAAAATTACACACTGCAGCAAAACGCTAGCAGCCTGTAGTACCTATGCCCGTGAGCGTCAAATAAAATCGCGTTTTCAAGAGAAGCTGCGCAGACTTTGTGTCTTTCCATCCTTCTCTTCGAAAGTGGCGGTTACGAAGCTTGATTGTTTGGGTTTGTACTTTGATTGGGCATTCTGCTTGAGCAATCGGGATCCGGAGGCGGCACGTAAAAGCAGCATGCATAATACCAACATTCGGCTATATTCTACAGCGTGATTGTTTACAGCTGCAACCCTCGCTGGCATGCTGCCGGCGAGGCAGCGGGTTGTTGCGATTGTGTCGCTGTTCCAGGCGGCATGAGCCGCTGGAGTGCTCGTTGCATCCGAGTCTACGACGATGAACTCGAAGCCAATTCGCAACTTTCTAATTCACAGTGAGATGAAAAGCACGACTCGTGTTGCGACAACGTAAGACAACGTCGCTGCTTTTTGCGTCAGCCCAGTGGGTTTCTCGGGCCCACGCTTCAAGCAGACGATCTTTGTTTATGACTTCGTTTATGCGGCCAGGCGACCGAGGCCCGGCTGCGTGAGTTGGCTTACCAAGGATTGCGGAATGATCATTGTAACGTATTTGTGACAAGGCCCAAATACGCCGTCTGATGGTCAGCATTTCTTGAATTTATCCAATCATGGTTCAAAATAAACGCCTGCCCAACACCGGCGACAGCAACAGAGCAGTTTTGCGGCGTATTCCCCGCTTTTCCCTAGGGTACTCTCTCATACTCATCTAGGTACCCGCCGTCCCTATAGTCTTCAATAAGACTGCTCTGTAGCCTGTCCCGAGTGCTTTCGAGCAAGCGCACTAGTCTGAATCTTATTCGCGGTCTTATTGGAGTCTGTGAATCAGACTGCCAATAAGAACGTGTGTTCGTGCAAGCGGGCCCAGACCTTTAACGTCTTTGAAAAGATGCAAAGTTTGCAGGCCGGGATACGAGTGTTTTGTCGTGAAAGCAAACTTGTATTTCTGCCTGCTATAATATGTTAAAAAGAGTCTGCTTGAGTTCATTATTTTCGACTCTTCCTGCAACCCGCAGTGCTTATGGCACTTTATAGATTAGTAGCATGTGTTTTAGAGTGATTTCTGCCAGTTCTTATCGTGATGGTGTGACATATTTTACTTCAAATGCCAATGTATAAAGCACGAAGGAAGTTGTACGGGATGGGGGAACAGCTCTTCCAAACGCAGCCACATCATCGCTCTTTGCAAGTGTGAACACCGCCTTGTTGCGTGGGTTGTAGGAGCCCAAGTCACAAGTAGGAACCGGCCTTAGCTTTAGAAAGAACAGAAACACCATGCAATTGCAATGACATGGGGTGCTGCCTCAGTGTTCAGAACCTTGATTTCCTCGTTTTTCACGCTAAATATGTGCTTTTTGTTTGCACATGTGCTGGGTATACAGATCAAATATGCTCGCAAGACGTGCATACTCGCAAGCCGCATCCAACACCAGCAATTTGGTGAAGAGGGTGTTTCAAAAGTAACAACACTGGTAGTGGTTTTTTTCTTGTAGAAAGAAAGAAAGAAAAATCCCAGGCCATATCCACTGACGTGAAACCTGGGGAGGGGCGAAGCATGCAGTGTATAAGTATTCTTGGCGCCTTGGCGTTTTTGCCAACGGAGATGAAACCGTTGGGGGTAGACGCGTACTGCTTTGCTGTAGAAGTCTCGTGTCTTTGAAGCACGAAGCGTTCTAGCGCGAGGCGTGAACGAGTGTCCCGGTGTTTCAGTACCATGACTACATGAGACGACGGTTACGACGCCAATGACATGATGCGCCGACAGCGCGAGCCCGTAAGGGGCTTCGCTCCTAAAATGTGCATAACCTGCTGTCACATTCTAGACCTTGGTGAGGTAAGGTAGTGAGGAAACTGACTCCGTTCAGCCTCCCTTTAAAAGATTCATATAACGTGTGTGGTGTTCATAACTAAAATGAGATGTATCTGATGTATTGTGGCTTCAATGGTGACCTTTGTAAGCAGCTTTGTGCGTGTCCCGTCCGCAGGACCACATCCTGCCCGCAGGATTCAAGGATGCCCTGAGGGGCCTGCCGGGGCCGCACAGGCACTACGACAACTACGATCAAGACTGCAACAGGGAATACGGCCGCTATGGTAGAAATAATGGTAGGTCGAGGGTCCCGCTAGCTGAATGTCTCCTGTTTAAAATCATTTTGCATTAAATTTTGGGTACATTTAATGTCTGGAGTTTCTGGCCGTGACGACTTTGTCGTAAGAACTGTTCATGTGGTACAGGAATTGTGGCAGGGGTGACTTCAAGTTAGATTTTCCGCTAGTTTCAATTAGCTTGAGATTCTGGCCCATAATGATTAGCACGGTCATGTAGAAAAACAAATTGTGTTGTGGCTCTTTCAGATCTGCAGTCGCAGGGTCGAATAAGGTGGTTTTGCCAGTTGTACCTGTAAAAATTTGGATATGCTGTGAAACAAATATATTATGTGCTTACACTGCACCAGAGCTGCTGATGTTGCTGTAGCCACAATTGGCTTCCGAGTTTTCTGGTGACCTTTTAGTGCTTAGTGGCCTTTCCTTGCAATAATAGTAAAAAAAAAAACATTTGAGAGCATAGAACCATGCAATTTAGGCTCAACTTTGACTCTTTCTGCTAGCCAGTGTGTGTGGAACTTAAAAACTAAACATTTAATTAGTTCAACAATTCCAAGAAGACCCAAATGTCTTTACGAGAGGCAGAAGTCCATTGCAAACATTGAAGTTTTAATCAATGACGTTGCTCAAAGCCCATCGCAGATTCTTTACAAATGTTCATTACAAACGGTGCTTCATGTTTGCTGTCCCATTGGTAGGCCACCTAGCAGGACATTTTCAGTCATGCACAAGACTTGATATAAAACTGGTTCCTTATAAGTGCTGATTACAAATGGTACTTCATGTTTAGTGTCGTGTTTTTAAAGCCATCTAGCCGGGCATGTCCCCTTTTCAGCCTCGGACAAGATTGTTGCCAACGTTGCCAACAAAATCCGTTGCCAACGAGGTCTGTTTTGTTGCAGATGAAGTTTGAACTGCAGAGTATCGCAGTAATTTATGGACAACTTTGTGTGCAGAGAACAACAGATACCAGCATCGTGGCCAGCAACAATGGCGCGACAACCGCTATTGGAGGGACCAGGGCAGGGGTCGCTCTGCGGAGCCGAGGGGTGCGCGGAGCCAGGGAGACGCTGTGCGTGGTGGCCAGCGCAATGGCTTGGGAAGTGATCTGCTTGGGGAAGCCTGTCAGGCAGACGACAGCCTGATGTTGGTTGCGATGCGCCACCAGGGAGGAAACTGTAACGACGACAAGCCTGGAGACACAACCGGTGAGTCGAGCAGATGTCGTTGCTAAACTTTCCTGCCACCACGGGGCCACCTTTTCACTTGTGCCCAGCTGGTGTCCCATTAGTGGGAAGCTTTTGGTTAGGTGTAGCAGTTGTAATGAAACGTCGAACGTCATCTGACCGGTTGCACGGATCGGTTAGAATTCTGGCCAGTCGCACGAAAACTCTATATTATTGCCGTTGAATATCAGCGCGACAAAGAAAAGGCATGAAAATACAGTGGAATCTTGGTCATACGAATCTCAAGGGGCAGCAAAAATATTCGTATCACCCGAAAATTCGTATCATCAGAAAACTAGAAAAAATGGAAATGGTGCCGCGCATGCGGCAGGCGCGGCAACATGGAGTCAGCTCTTGCTGTGAAGAGGTGCAGGTAGCTTCAGCGACCGCTTCTAACCTTTTGTTAGAACGCAGCTCAAGATGTAAACTAAATTGCTCATGCGGTAAAGGAGCTGACAGTGTGAGAGAAAACTGCACTATAAAATGTCATCCGCGCCAAATATCCGCTGCAGAGGTGGCCCAGCCAGCTGCTGCGAGCACTTTCAAACTGCCGTCGTGAAGAGCGCGCCTCCCCATTGGCGCAAGTCGGCAGGCTCTTCCCACTGCCGTGCATCATTTTCCGAGCGAGGTAGAATCGTAGAATGTAGAATCTGACGCAGGGGCAAAATCGTCGACACGGGCGTCAAAAGAACGCGCGCTCATCGCCGACGCGACGCACGCACACGGGCTCAAGCGTGAACCGCATGCAATTCGTGCGCGCCGGCGTTGCGCGTGCGTTATTTTTACGCCTGCGGCGACAATTTCGCCCCTCCGTCAGATTCTGTCTCGCTCGGAAAATGATGCGTGACGTGCGCGGCAGTGGTGGGAGCCTGCCGACTTGCTCCATTGGGGAGGCGCGCTCTTCATGGTGGCAGTTTGAAAGCGCTCCGCACATCCCGCTGGCCCCGCCGGAGATGTTTAGGCTTACCACGGTGGCGGATATTTTTTGATCGGCGCTTTCCCTAGCCGCGCGGATGATGCTTTGCAGTGTCGTTTTCGCCCACATTATCAGCTCCTTTACTGTACAAGCAACTTCATTTGTTTCTTAATGGGCATTTTTAAGAGCGATCAGAAGCGGTTGGTCGAGCTACCCGCACCACTTCGTAGCCGGTGATGCCGCCATGCTGCCGCCGCGCGCAGCATGCGGGTGGTATTCGCGGCGGCGTCAGCGCGCTTGTGGCGTGTGCGGCGTGTTTTCGTGAACAGAAAACGCTCCATACGGTTCACGCTTCAACATAATCGATGCGCTAGTGGTGCAGGCAACACGGCAAGGCGACAACAGGATAGGTAGAACGCGGGGCATAGACGGAAGCGAGGAATGTGGAGTAGGCAAAATGGCGAGGGTATTCACCGTCAGAAATGAGGGAACGCTTGATTGCCACGGTTTATTCAAGAAGTAGAATACAAAAAAAAAAAAAAAGGAAGCTAGAATCACCCGAGTTGCAGCCAGCGGAAACGAAAGGTACAGAGAGAAGAGATTGCAGCGGGAGGTAAAAGAAGGAAGGGAGAAAGAACAGGCGTGGAGAGGGCGAAACGTTCGGTTTGTTCGGAACAGCACCTCCCCACGAGGAGGATTACCGTCAATGGGGGAGGACTAAAGCTTTTGTGCCCGCGCAAAACCAAGGCGCCGTACGGCTGCACCGACACTCCCACCTCCCATCCACGCCGCAGTCGTCTGCTCGCGTGTTTGTATCACCCGCACCGGAGTGATAAATGCGTACGGATCATCCGAATTATTTTACATTGCATACAATGCATTTTGGCTGGGGAATTTTGAAAATTCGTATCACAACGAAATTCGTATCAACCGAATTTGTGTCACCGAGATTCCACTGCATGAAAGTAAAGTGGCAACAATTTCAAGCACGGAATGTTTCTCGCGTCCTTGAAAGGCGCGGTGTGGGCTGGCATGCTGCACACTTGTTTATCTCAACAACACACAACTGTACCATTCAATTAAATGCGAAAGCACTGTATAACCATCGCACACCTAATCAAAACCCAGAAAGAGAAGAGACACCACATGGGCTGTGTACTCACCTGACCAAGTGAAGCGAATGTCATTACGTTGTCATCAGACAAGGCGTTTTGTCTTGTGGCTGGACCGGGCCCTAATTCGCCGCTTGCAGAGTGCTCGCGCCAAATGCGTGGTCTGGCGCAAGATCTTTTTCCTTTGTGCTTCTCAAAGCGATCTGCGCATGCGCTGTAGCTCACCCTCTCGCCCACGACTCGCCACTCATTCCCCTTCGCAGCGTAAATGCCATTTCAAGAAAGGTCTTTTCGGCGAATCGTCGGGGCCGAAGAAATTAGTACCGTTTCCTACTTTGAGAACACCACCACAACAGCGCTCGGATAAAACAGGAATTCAAAAATGCGCCTTTTCGACAAATTGCAAGGCAAAAATAAATCGGTCCCTCACAAATCGTATTAAGTGCATCTAACTTAGTCGAAAGTGTGTTTCGGCCAATGTATCTCCCAAATAGACATTTTAAAGACATTTTGCGCAACCTAGGTATGCGCGTGGCTGGCTTAGCTGTTTTCTATTAAGTGGCTGTATGTCTTGTACACCCGGTGTGCCCCTAGTTACATTAAAATTATGAACTAGATCGGTGGAAGTGCTGTGCCATTTGCACCACGCTGCGCCAATCCACTTTTTTTGTGCACCATCCTGCTCCAAAAGGCAGTATAGCAGAGAAACTGCTCCCAAGCGGGACTGCAAAATGTGAGTCAGCTGTGACATTATGTGCATTGCCAATCGCATTGTGCAGGGAGCGGTAGGGACTCTTTCATTCCGCTGTTATGCACGACGTGGTGTGCTGCGGCTGACTCCCTAAAGGACTTCACACCCTGAGTCACTCGTCACAATTTCCTGGTCTCCAAGTGACTATGTGGTTTTACGGGACTTGAGAAGGACACGGGCAACGCGCAAACTTTTCCCCTTAAATGCGGCTTCACTGCACAGCGCACTGCGCGGTGATGCATGCCGCGTCACCGGCAGGCGTTGCACTCTTCCCGCTTATTGTGAAAAGCAAAGAATGAAATAGCCTTAACATTCATTCGGACGCTCGCCATTTTATCTTATCGTGAGTGCAGCTGCCATTCCAAAGGGTAGATGTGGCCGTGCCGTGTCACATGACCAGGATGGCATAACAGGTGCGGCCCTGACACAAGCGAGAGGGGAGATTTTGTTTACCTAGCATCTATCTGCAAGTAATCAGCTCGACAGGCTTGTCTTATCCCCTCCCCTCCCCCGCCCCGCCATTCTTGTAGATAGGCTGCTGTTTGCGCTCAAAAAGAAGGTGATAAACACTTGTACGTTCGTTATTTGGGTCACAGTTGCATGGTATCTGTTACGTAGATAGAAGCATGCATTAATTGGTCGAAAGGACACGCAATACACTAGGGTATTTTCTTCTCGTGTTTTGCGAACAACATTTATTTTTGATTGCTCTGGAGTGTAGAAGTCTGGCTAAATGTAGCTGTTCAAGGCACTGCTTTTATTGCTTTTTCAGCTGGTGTGTTCAGTTATGGGAACACGTATTTTCTAACTCATTGGAAAAGTGGTCAGCTGAGTATTGATTGAATATTGAGCAAAAACAATTTGAACTTTTGTCTGTTTTTGCATTTGCAGGACATAAAAAAAGTGCTAATAAATGATGTTTGACTAAAAATCTGCTCCCAAACACATTTGCACTGCTCCAAAATTCGTCTCTTGATGATCCAAAGTTGCTCCAAAACTCCCCTTCTATTGCTCCAAAGCTGCTCCAAAACATCGTTATTCCTGCTTCCACCCCTGGAAATGCAGTAACTGCCTGTGAGACAGTTAAATTGGTGCGCTAACAAGGAAATTCTAATGCAGTTCATCAATATGACAATGTTTCTTCAGAAACATCAGATAGGAAGAGGAGAAGTAAACTTCATTAAGAGGAGCCTTAGGTGCTAACGTCTGGGCAACTACTGCTGCCTGGTGGAGTGTTTCCTCTTGTCCGGGATACCCTGGACTGCGCTGGCCACCCTGGGCCTTTCCACCAGGCTATGCTGGGAGAAGGTTGGAGCTGGTCAGCCGTGTAACCCACTGATAAAGAAAAACGTGCGGTGTTTGTCCTTTCTTAACAATCGTCGTACTCGGCTCATAAGTGGTGCAGGCACTTTACTATGAAAAAATTGAAACACGTGCTGTGCATGCAGCAAGAAAAATGGCCACCTTCCTTTTTTTCACTTCCGCTCACGCCTTATTTGTGGTAGGCTGTCAAAACAGCAGATAAACTTACCTTTGAAGCAGTGCATAAGCATATCACATGATTGTGCCCCCTCTGTCCTTTCCACAGCATCAGGCTCACTAAAAAAGCCTGTCGGTGTTGGTCAAAATATCGCACAACTTGATGCTTTCTGTGCCCACCAGACAACGATTTGAGCATTGTCATAGATATGGTCTTTGAAGCTGCTAGAGATGATTTGGCGTTTCATTGAGGCAGCAGTAAAGCACCCTCCCTCGAAACACCGCGACCAGATGCTGCTTTGAAAAAAAAAAAAAAAAAGCCCCAGCCCAAGAGCAAGATGGTTGCGCCAGACTGTTGGCAGAATATGCTACGAACGTGGGGTTGCGAACAGTCGAGGCGATTTTTGTGCAAGGTTTAGGGCCTGTTTTAATGTAGAATATTTGTTATGACTCGTACCTTAACCTATGGCCGCGCACTACTCATGGCATATGGCCATGTGGAAAACTGGCTGAAAATGGCAAGACCAGATATATCCTGTCTCAGACTGACATGTTCGCGCTGGGGGGTTTGCCCTTGCAGGGACAGAAACCTTGCTCTAGGAATGCACACAATTGCTTCCTTGGTCAGGAGTAGTTTCGTTGTCCCATTTTGTGCACCGATGACTTTTTTCAGGGAGAGGTTAATTCATGTTCCCTGGGCAGCATATAGCGGCAGAGCGTTTTAAGTGCAGGGCACTTTAGGGGCTCGTCTTGTCGTCTAGCTCAATTGCTGGACCCAATAAGAGCCACACATCGTTCTGTCGTCGCGGCGTCACACAGAGGCTTCAAAAGCCAAGCAGTTTATATAGTTATAAGCGTTCGAAACTCATGAACCGCTGGCACTTGTCATACATCTTCCCGTTGTTTAGCGCAAATAAAAAAAAAAAAAAAACGCTGCAGGTACATTTGAGGCAAAATTACAAAATTAACTGGCAGCGTTCACGTTCATTTAGTTAGGAACACTTGTTCGGTTGGTTTTTACAATAGTAAGCGAAGATAAGTGGCAGTGCAACGTCGGCACGTGCGTGGTTTGGAAAAGCAAGCACACAAAGAAAAACTCCCGCTGGCTCTGTTTCGGGCAGGGGGCACGCGAGCACTGCAAAGGCGGGAAATTTGAATTGCATTTGGTGGTAGCAGTGAGTGAATAACCGCGCTACAGCCCATTATGGCGAATCACGGCTCTGCACTTCCGACAGCTTTCACATTCAGTGGAACGGCTTTAATTTTGTGTTACTGTTACACTTACACCCATTGTTTTATATTTGTGCAGCGCAAGTTCCAGTGATGGCCAATGGACACGCTGGTTTGGGGCCACACGGAGCTATGAATGGACACGGCTATACCAATGCCCTCTCGGGTGCCAATAATTTGATCGACTCGGAAAGCGAAAGCAGCGACGAAAGCGAGCACGAAGTGCCGCTCTGCAGCGGACGCCGTACTGAGGAAATGCACGACGTGGGAACCCACGGTAACGGAAAGGCTGAGCCCATCGACCTGCGCAAGTTCGTCGGGATGTCTTCTGCTCTTCCAGGAGCAGGAGTTGAGGAAACTTCGATGGCTGTAGTAGGTAGCAGTACACTGCTAACCGCGAATGCCGACAGAGGCGAAGAAATAGTCTGCACTCCTCTACGCGAGCCGCTGCCTACCAGCCCAGATGCATGCACTGATGCCAATCAAGGAAGTCCAGGACTTTCACCGAGTGGCTGGGGAGCTCGACCAATGGAAAACAAGTACAAGGAAATGTCATTCCGGCCAGCAGACATGCAAGTACTCAAGTATTCCGGTTAGCCAGGCAACAGAAAAGGTTTCCAGTTTGCTAGTCTCCCATCGTGTTCATATTGTATGAAGACCATTATGTCCCACTACGAGTGCTGGCATGTTTCACACTGAATTAAGCATTCGTAATGAACTTAAATCTGGTTGTAAGGCATTTGCTTAATTTTTTTATTCAAGTTCAGGTATGGTGCATAATTCATACTGTATTAAGCATTTGTAACATTCTGCTCTTTTCATGAGACACCTATTTGCATTATGAAGCATTTGCTGAATTTTATGTTCGTACAGGCAACATTTTAATCGATGTATGCACGTGATATGTACCTTCAGACAAATGATCGGAGGATGTGTTACTGCTGTTCATTAAAAAAAAAACATCAGATACCAATGTGTGATTTTATTTTTAAGTCGCTTTGCATCCTCTGCTTATGTACACTAAACAAAGCCGATTGGAGCTCCTAGCTGCTCTTAACAAGCAGGCCAGACCCGGTGGTTCAACTGAAAAAAATGGCACTTATTCTAAGTAGTCGTGCAGTTCAAAACACGAACTGTTCCGAGACCTGCAATATTTTGTGGGTGCTGTAAAAACTCGGCAGCAATCTGCTTTTTTTTTTTTTTGGTATATGTACAACAAACTTGTAGTAGACACGGCCTTGCCATCAACTTGATCACATAGCTTATTCAAACAATGTCTCTGCTGATTTGTCCAAGCAAGCGCAATCTTTTGAGCAAAACATAAAAACATGTGCCACAAAGTAGCACTGATGTGTTCTTTGCACGTAACGCTGCATTGTGCCAGTCTAGGTAATTTCAGCGAAGCAGCCAATTGCCATCACCAAGTGCAGTTCAACGCAATGTCTGTGCAACGTTTTCGTTTTCACGGCTCGAAATTATTGATGCAATAACTTAGTCCAGTTTGTACACCTCCGGCTTTGCAAGCAACGAAAGCAGTGCTCCTTAAATTGTCCTTGAGAAGGCTAAAATTGTTCTAAACAGTGACCAGCAGCCAATCATACAGCGCACCAGAAAAAACATCTCCTAGACACCCACTGTTTTTGCTACTCCAGAGGGCTTGGTAAAAAATGAACAAAAATGAATACACTTAGCAACTGCACTACGGTAAAAAAAAAACAAAAAAAAAAAGTCAAGCAATATGGGTTGTGCAAAGATATTGGCTTCTCCATTGGAAACCCCACCCATGAAGCCAAAGCTACAAAAGTATGTTTTCCTGGCTCAAGCACAACCTAGTTTTAAGTAAATATAAAGCCACACCCACTGCTAACCCTAATCCATATACCAGTGCACCTTTCTGAACTAAATTTGCAAGTAGTAATCGGTGCCTCAAGCTTTAACTGCAACTTCGTCCCCTTGTACCCACTTTCTCAAGAATTTTACTCGAAAAAGGCTACACTTTTAAGTTATAGATGCATGTTAAGTTTCTTGCTATAAGCACTACGGGGCGGGGGTTGTGGTACAGCTTCGTAATCGTGAGAAAACAAGTTCAAAGCGAGTGTCAAAACAACTGTTTAAATGTAAGAAACTGCGCAAAAGACCAGATCACGACGGTGGAAGATGCTTTCGAGGACAAACAATTCCGCAGAGCAACATCATTCCAGACATGTGCACCTTGTACACTTTAGACAAACAAGCGATTGAACATAGTGCAAATGTTTTCACTGAAGTCTATGTTTCCTACAAAAGCTTTCCTCTTGACGAGGCCAGTGAAAATTGCTGCAAACCGATGCAGCTGTCGTCCCCTGCGAGCATGGTTGTGCATGTGCTTACTAAGTAAGAAAACAACAACAAAACTAGTCCTAAGTGATCGTCAAGATGAAGCTGCTGATGTTGCTACGTTGGTGTTATTATGTTGGCGCGGCTCGAAAGCGCCAAGTTGAGGTGACCGAAAAAGAAGAGATTGGAGCCCTCGCAAGCAGTTCAGCACACTGTCCACAGCCGTGGGTGCTGGTGATGGGGAAGGTGGGTGGGCGGTGAGGTCTGGCTGACAGCTGCACTGTGTCCCCTGGTGATTCCCTAAGACCGCTGCTCCGTTAGAGGTTGGGCAGTATGTCTGGGTGGACGTACTTGACCAAATCATCTTGGCTGCCTATAAACACCACCTTCTTTGCTGTGACCTCGTTGAGCCTGCGAGCGAGGAGAGAGAAGGGGGAGAAGTGAACTCACTTCTTGTGCTTGCATAAAGAACCGAACGGGCACACCACTTGGCCTATTCCTCCAAGTGGCTTGCTTAGCGAAGTTTACGTTTAGGTGTGATGCCATGGTTTCTATGTTGCCACAGTTTCTGAGGACGGCACTGTTCACACTTCACGGGCTAGCCTACAGATATGTGAACTTATCAATATAGACTACAGTCATGTCTCATTATTACGGACATTCCCCCCCCCCCCAAAATCAAACAAAATGCAAGACACCCACAATAACGTACCACAGTCAAGAAATATTCTCTGCACCTCCCGTTCAAGGTAAGCAATGGCTCCCTCCATGCTACATTTAGTTGTAAATATACCTTTTATACCTTCGAATGAACCAGAGTAGTGTCCAGCTTTGCCTTATACACTTAGCAAATGTAACTGACATGTAAGCTACATGCCTTTTGGAGGGAGCACAGCACCTCCTTTCATGTCCTCAAGTCTAGTTTCGTGAAAAATGATCTAGTACACTGAATTCAAGGTGCAAGGTTGGGTTAGCAGATTGCCCTAGAGGGGACCATGAAGACTGCGTGCAACTTCGCTTTATTCAAAAGATTTTGTCGTTCATTCTGCAATATTGCAAGGCCAGAAACTTTGGAGAAATTCATAGCGTCACTTTGTTACAAGAGCAACACAGGGACAGAGTCACATCGTAATAGGCCAGCGGGTAATGTCGCATTGAGAACGCGCATCGCTTTGCGAATTAGTTTGTTGCCGCCACCATCAAAATCTGTAGGTGCTTGCACGCTCACAGGACTTAAAAGGAAACTAAACATGCATTTCTACGCCAACACCGCGTCATTTCAAAATGACAGTCTCGGAAAATCCGGCTACATGACAAGTGTGCACTCACCATCCACGAATGACGGCCCAGCAACCGGAGAAGATGGTGGGGGAGTTGAGGACGAGGCAGATGCCCAGCCGCTCGGGGTAGTGCTTGCTTAGGAGCCAGATGAGGTTCTTGATGAGCGGATAGTCCATGCTGTTGAGCCCAAAGTCCTTCAGGTCGAAGATTATACACAGGTTGTCCACCACCTCCTCAAAACACTTCTTGCACGCCTCCTCCTGCACCATCGCCCGACGGGAGGAAAGAGCCAATGTGGCAGCGGCTGCTATTTCAGCGGACACGGTAATTTTGGTACACCGCAATTTCGGTTAAATTTAAACACTGCCCTTACATCCCACAGCTCATGACATTGCACAGCAACAGGTGTAAGCGCTCTTTCTAACTCTATCATGCTTTTTCACGCAAATGTGCATCCTATAACCTGCATCGCGTAAATAGAGACTGACAGAATGACAGATGCAAACAGTTGGTGGGCGAAATAAAAACCGAGGGGAGTGGTTAATAACAGCTTTTGAACTGAGCAACAAGAGTTTGTAACCGTAAAATTCTTGATCAAGTTATACATAGAAGTTCGTATGGTAGTTATACATAGAAGTTTGTATGCTTCAATAGATTTAGTATATCCCAGAAATGAAGTGTTCCATAGCTGCAGTCCTGCATTCACGACGGTTATGAAATTTAAGAAAAATGTAGCTGTCCACAGTAATCCTATTCCTTGAGACAACAGAAAATCGATAATTCACAAAACATGTTGCAATGTTTACGCAAGCGAATTCGGGGTCACAGCCATTCGGATTTGTCGTAAATAACTAACCGCTGTTTGGAAGATGGTGCGCGGAATACCGCACCCTTGAACAGACTTTTCTAATTTTCAAATGTGGAGAAATATGTTGCAAAAGATTAGAATTTGTCCTGCACAGTCATACCCTAATTTCTGAAGTTAATCTGACTGCGCTTACGACTCTCGCCTGTGTTACATTAAGTGACCATATTCCTCGGACCCCAAAGTGGGACGGGTGTAAGGAAGGACGTGGCACATAGCTTGAAGGGACACTAAATGTCTCAACGCAATTTTGTTTTAACTGAAAGAGCATTCGTTTCGTAGTTCCCTTGTCCTTTCTTCAACGAGCAACGAGTTATTTGCTGAATAAGTAAATAAGTACTGAAGCACGTCCACTCAGCTCTCGTCAAACGCAGAACCGTGTACTGAAGAGTTTGTTGGTACACTAACTTCAAGAAAACAGTTCAGACATTGGGACTAAGCAGGAAACAATAGTTTCCTGCTTAGTCCTGTCGGGTGCACTTTTTTCTTGAGGTTCCTCAAATGGTTTCTTTTGACTCTTTCATTCGTTCAGCTTTTCATTTGTGACACTGGGCTTGATACCCGCTTTCCATATTCAAGCAGGCTGCGGGACAGCGGGCCCACAGCCGCAAAACCGGGACCTGTCCCGCCTAAATCAGGACGTCTGGTCACTTTAGTGTTACATGAACGAGCTGAGGACTAGATGGGTGTATGCCGTCTTGGGTACTTTTATTAAGGCTCACTTGTACTTGAGCTTACATGCAAATGTGATTGTGATTGAGCATAGGCCCACAGTTGGGGTGTACCTAAAGCGCTAAGTGAGTCTGGCTTGGTCCAGGAATGAAGTGGAATTATGAGCATACGGACATCAGTGTGTGACCGCTAATACAAATACAAATTCTTTCGTGACAACATACTTACTCAAGAGTAGGCGTGCTTGTGATAGTGCCTAGTCACTTGTGAGCGTGTTCACCTATTGCCGAGACAGAATTGCCACAATCTCCTCGTAGTATGGGAAGCATAGTGTAAGGCCATGTGTTGTGTCTACATTCTTTTCTATGCCATTTCACAAACTTCCTTTTTAATAAAAGAAGTTGCACATACATGCAACTCAGAAAAAATGTTGAGCATAGGAGCAACTTTTCTTGACAGCGATAATACAGTAACCAGGGGAATCGGATAGCCTTCATATTGAAAAACACCGCACACACGTATTAAGACATGCGTGGTACAAACAGGAACAAAGCACTGGGTTGTACATGATCTGTGGGTCAGCGCTTTGTATTTTTTCCTGTGCTTCATATTTTTGCACTGTGCTGCCCAACACTACTTTAGCACAACACGATTGTTCTCAAATTACAAGAGCTTATCTTCTGATCTGATTGTGGGGTTTAATGCGCTGGCGCTACACAGGCGATGAGGCGCACCATAATGGAGGGCTCCAGATTAATTTTGACCACCTGAGGATCTTTAACGTGTGCCGAAATCTCTAACACACGGGCGTTTTTCATTTTCGCCTCCATCAGAAAAGCAGCCGCTGCAGCCGATAAGAGCTTATCTTGAATTTCTAAGTGTGTGCAAGATAACCGTCGACCTTGGGCTCTATCACGCGAGGAGCAAAACCATACCAGGATGAAAACGATGAATCTGGTGAGCTCGTCGATCTCCCGGTCTTGTACGTTGTGTTTGCAGGCAGGAATGTAGATGACAGGCCTAAACAGGGGAGATATAAAGGGCAGATATTACTGGCCTGCCACCGTAGCCTTTGCAATAAAAATAAAGTTTCTTTGTATAATTCTATTTGTATATGTACCGCAAATAAACAGGCTATGCTTGGACAAGAATGAAGACATGCATTGCTGAACAGAGCAGACAAATTGGAACAGTGCTAACCACATTGTCTAGCACCTCAACATGCTTCTAAAAGCGTTTTTTTTTTTTTTTTTTTTTTTCAATTCTAAATGTTCCACATTGGTTGTACTACTTACATGGGCTGCTGGGGGTGCATAGAATGAAAGCTCAAATATATGAGCTTGAATAAGTCATATACAGCTGCGGATTTCATCCTCAACATTCATGAACCTCTCAAGAAGTGACAGATGTGATAGATGTGGATGCATAAACGTCTGCACAACTTGCAAGTGAAAGCATTTGGTCTTGCACTGAAAAGTTGCTTGCACGCTAAGTTCTACACATGCATTTTACTCCTGTACGGCTCCACAGCACCGCAGAAAGGCCAAATGCAAGAGTTGGAAAATTCTTATTGTTAACAGCACTGAAGATACCAGGGATTAGGGTTGCTTGCCATTACAAGGTAGCATAGACAAAACAGAAAAGACCGATTGATTGATTGTAGGGTTTTAATGCGCCGACGCAACGCAGGCGATGAGGCGCGCCGTAGTGGAGGGCTCCGGATTAATTTTGACCACCTGGGGATCTTTAACGTGCGCCGAAATCTCGTACACATGGGCGTTTTTGCTTTTCGCCTCCATCAGAAAAGCAGCCGCCGCGGCCGGGAATCGAACCCGCGACCTCGTGCTCAGCAGCGTAACGCCTTAGCCACTGAGCCACCGCGGCGGGTAAAACAGAAGAGACCGGCTTATCTATCTACATTCCTGCTTTGGCCGTACCTGCCGAAATATACAGTGTGCAATGTGCATGCTCACTGTCAGAAACACTTGAATGTAGCGCTACATTTGTGGCAACAAAATCTTAGTGTTGTTGTAGCCCCATTTAACGGCTTCTTACTTACGCTGCCTCCTCCATTTTCTCATGCTTCCTCTACGTCTGAAAGCACGAATCACAAATATTTTCAAAATGTGTGCGCCACTTTTTGCTTATATATAAAAAAAGTGCCTGCTCGACATTTAATTCAAATTTTTAAAATTTGGTCACTACAAAATTGTTTGATTCGACGCAAACTCATATTCCCACAACTCCCATGATCAGGCATTGACTGCGGCCAACCTTTATATGACACAAGTGAAAGAATTGCAGGAGAGAAAAAAAAGTGTAGTAAAAAGCAGAACATGCACATTACACACCTGCCATAGAAGTCGCGGTTGGGAAGAACCATGGCTTTCTTGGCTTCGATGTTCTTTTTGATGTCAGGGTCGCTGGCAGAGATGGCCTTAACTCCATACTCAGTGCGCCACTTGTTGCACTTGAGGATGGCTTGGAAAGCGGCGTCCACAGTTCGAAAGGCTCTCAGGAACCTCTTGATGGAGTAGTCATTGTGGAACTGCACACCATTGCGCATAAAATCAGAGGTCTGCTGCGCGTTTTACTATACAAACAACTCATCTGCTCTGCTGCAAAATGTTCACAGGTCACTGCAATGCACGCAATAATAAGTGCGAACGTTAGATATCAATAAGATCTGACAAAAAAAAAAACAGTGAAACAGTTTCTACAAAAACGAAACTACTACTTGGGGTGCTCTTACCTGCTCCGGGTCCGCATCGAATATCATCTGGAAGGCGACAGAATAGATTTGAATTAGCGATTCACTCCGAAATACCGGAACTGGGAGCGGGAGGGATGTGGCGCTGAGTTAACGCTCATCGGAGAAACTTCCCACGATGTTACACATTGTGGGTTCTTGCGCCCAGCGGTAAGGGAAACGCGACTCTGCTAAGGGTTTCAAACTTACCTGAAGCCTCTTCTTGAGTTCTTCAAAATCCTCCTCGGATACCGGAGCTGCGGTTGAATCGAAGTCTGCCATCGCTGTTGACAAAAGGATATCGTGTGTCAAAGCCTCGGCGTCAAACCGAAAGCAATGCGGGGTGGACCTCGCAGCCCCATCTATAAAACGTACACCGCATATGCGAGATAGAAAGCAGGCAGAAATGAAAGTGGGCGTTTAACGATAACGTGAGCAACAATTTCTCAATTAAATTTGTGAGAAATACAACGATTAGCGCGAAAACGTACCGAAGCAACAAGTTAGTTGGCCCGAGGGAGCAGCTATCTTGATAAACCCACAATGGGTGTATCCCCAGCCCTCAGGCAGTTCAATTTAATTTTACGAAACCATTAACATCGCAGCGAACGTAATGTGGCCTGAAAGAACAATAAGGTGCCACACTTATCAGCTAAAACATCAAACGTATGGCTCGGAAAGGCGTGCAGGCATGGAAAAGCATAAAAACTAGAAGCCAAAGACCTGTGACCAAAGATGCCGATGAGATAGCTGCTGCTTTCCGTCTTATCGCCGACAAAGGCCGCTGGGTGTATTTTGTCCGAAATCAAGTGGTCCAATTGCCAATCATTGTCACGCTGATCAGACGGCCCAGCCAGCCAGCCACCGACCACACGTCCAGCCGTGCTTCTTCGGCCACCGCAGCTCGCCAGATGCCGCTAGCTGTTCTTGCTGATCTTGTATGGCGCGTTTCCTTCCTCCGTATTACGTAATACACAAACGTTTTTTACTTGTATGTGACGTCACACTAATATTGTACTTCTGGTAGATTAGTTCTACGGTTTTTAAAAATAATGTTTAATAGATTATGTATTACGCATAAAGCTAGACAATAATAATGAAGGCAGGTGCTAATATATTGATATATTTACATTTTGCAAACTAACAATATCGTTAGTTGAGTGCAGATGCCGCCACCGTACAAAATGGTGCGGTATTTATCGTCTGCTTTGGCCATGGAGGAAAGAAAAGTTTTTTTCTTTTTCTTCCTCCATGGCTGTGGCGAATAATGAGGTGAAACTTAAAAAATGGTTAGCAAACAGAGTAAGAAAATTTGGACACAGGACACACTGGGGATGTTGGCGTCCCAAGTTTGCCTACAAACTCACAAAATTTCTGAGTGGCGGGACCATGGAGGAAAGAAAAGCTGCTAGGACGCCGTTGCTAACGCGACTTCAAATGGCCGCCGAAAACACGTGACTTCCTCCACACTTTTGCCAATGCGCGGGGATAGCTGGGGGCCTCTCCTAAGCTTTTTTTTCCTCCATGGGCGGGACCTTAGCTGCCTTAAGTCGGGACTCGGGACCAACGGTCGGGACGCATGCTTTCAGTGCTTTCAGCCGCCAGGGAGAGCAGAAAGCACGGCGGAAGTCGGTGCTCCTTGACTTCCGGCCAGAAAGCGGTCGGTGCTATGCGGTGAAGCCAAATGCTGTCGCTCCCTGGCGCTGTTGGTGTTGCTCCGACCCACGCTCCGACCATAGCCGGTTGTGGCTCCGACAAGTGATCTCTTGGCAGCTGACATCGCCTGCCTACTTGTGCCGCCAAAACTCGCAACAACAGCTGGCGTCCTAGTTTTCGCGGTTGAGTGTTTTATGTCCTTATGGCGCTCTCTCTGTCGCTCGAAGTGCTCGAGACGTAGGAAGATCACAAGTGGTTGTTTCGTGTAAGCAAAGGGACGAACGACCATGGGCAGCACTACCATACGTTGAACACCGAAGGTATGTTCTGGTCAACGAAGTCGAACTTTTTCTGCTTGGTGCCGTGTTCGCCGCATGCGCTTGCTCTAGTGTAAAATCTCTGCTCTCGAATGTGGTTGGGTGCTCTTCAGCGAGCAGAAGCACGCGCGGCATATCACAGCTGATCGTTTCGCTGGTCGCTCGGTATTTGCTTTCGTAATCTTGTCCGGTGCGGGTCAAAAATGGAACAGTTGGAGCGAGTGCGTTTTTTTTAGAAGGTAGATCCTGAGACATCATCAGTCTATTGGTTTGATTCGAGGCGGACCAAAGTACTGGATAATTAATTAATTCCTATCGGAAAAACCAGTCCAACTTGTGATAAAAACCAAAACAAAAACTTACACAATCTTGTTACCCGAACAAATGTAAAACAGTGTCCGCTCATACTGAGGTGGTGGCTCTCTTTTTTCATTTTTTTCTCTTTCTTGCGCACACGCGTTTCGGACGCCTTTGTAGAAGAACAATTAAAGTTCAGCCGTCAAAGATGTTATCGAACGAACGTGGCCACAAAGGGCTCATCGAGTTGTACTTGAACGCTACTCAGGCAGCGTTTCAGACAAAACATGCTTGTGTAAGTTGGTGATCAGGTAACCATGGCAAAGAGCTGGCACAAATAAAACTTTGTATAATTTCTGAAAGCGTACGTTAAACGGCGCATCCTGTGGGTTTCTTCGAGGCGCCGTATTGAGTCACGCGAGGCGTCTTGTAAGGAGGATGAGAGAGAGATAGAGTAGCGCGTGACGATTTGTCGGGGGGCGCAAGAACCAGCGCGGCGCGCGACCCGCCCCTGCATTTCTTTATAAAGCGCTGGAGCCAACCAGGAACTTGGCTGCTTCGTTTCAGCAGCTTGATTTTGTGCAACGACAAACCCTTTCCATAACCCATGTCCTCAAAAGCTAACTTTGGTGAACATCATTTCATGGTATTTGTTAAGGGTGATAGTCTCTCTTGGGCTACTTAAACGCAAAAATTCTGGTCTGTCTGTATGTCTGATCCGTGACTCGATTCAGCCAGCCGGCCAAAGTGGAAAGTCACGGCGCAATAGTCTTATATACCCACCTCCAAATATAAACGTCTAAGTCCGGTGTTAATGTTCATACTTGTCAACATTGATGAACAAGAACAAGACATTACGCAAATATAAGGCAGAAAATCAATACATGAGGGATATTTTCAGTGTTCCTTTATTAAAAAATTCACGGATGCTTAATTTTTGTGATAGCAAATTAAATACTACATCAACTGCAGAAAACCGTCGCCTGCTGTCGCCCGCGCTGCCTGGCGGCATTTAAGAAATCAAACGGCAACCGCAACGAAAGTTCCAGTAGATAGGTTCCACATTCCGCGTGGAACGCTCTTGGGCTAGGGCAACGTGGTTCTATAAACGTTGTAGTAGGGTACCCCGATTCACGCATGCCTCCGCTGTACGGCAGCGCTGGCATCGAGTTACCCTACTTGGAGCAGTGGAACGCGGTAAATTTAAATTGCTTGAGCAGACCTCTAGCGTGTTATCTTGGGAGGAACGAGACGGGAGAGGAACAGCATGAGAGGTGAGCGGGAAAGAGAAGGGAGGAATTTACTTGCCAGGGGCGCCAGTCGACTGTTGTCTTTCACCGACATTTGCAACAAAGGAACAGATACGCGGAAATTTTTATTGGAATCAATTTCTTTCTTTCCTTCCTTTCTGTTGTCGTAATGAACTATGTGGGATGAGCATAATAATACACCGAGTCGCCCTGGCACATATTCCAAACATTTGTTTGACTGACCAAAAGGGGCATTTTTTTCTTTACTAGAGCACCAGCCTTTTCGCACTCGTATCTTCAGCAGGAATGGTGTTCGTTTGAGTGGTATAAGCGTTGAGTTAGCATCACGAGATTTCCCCCTACCACCGCAACCGAGTGTCACGCTTGCTTCACAACTCACAGTGGGAGCAGACTGTCCTTTTGCCCAGACGTCCAATCGCTATTGCTCACTGACTAGTTAGGGTCACAGTTAGCAATTATTATTAATAATTACTGAGGATGGAATGCAGCTTCAGAAATGGCTACGGGCAGGTGGAAGCCCAATCTAAAGCAAGGAATACGTCTGGATGCAACCCAAATGAAAGCAAGAAATAGTAGTAATTCATACATAGCCAACAGTGACTTTGGCTAGTCAGTGAGCAGAAGCTATCTGTGCCGGTTGGGTTAAAGTCAAGGCAGACTGCTCCCACTGTGAGTTTAAAAACAGGCGTGGCACATTGTTGCCGGGGTAGGGAGAGACCTGGGGCTGCTTACCTTACTCTTAAATGAATGTGACTACAGCATCCCTGCACAAGATTTGACTGCGAAAGGGTGGGTAGTCTAGGCGAAAAATATCCGTTTTTTTTTTTTTTTTTTGTCGTTGGAACCAATGTTTGGAAAGCATACCAGAGTGACTTGGTGTATTAATGCTTATCACACATTATTCCTCGAGAGACCAGAGTGAAAAGGAGAACCTGATTCTAGCAAAAATTGCCATGAGATGATGCTCAAGCTTTTGAGGAGGACAGGGGTTACGGAATGGATGGTCATTGCACAACATGAGGCCATCGAAACGGAGCTGCCAAGTTCCTGTTTGGCCCCAGCGAATTTTAAAGAGATTGAGGGGCGAGTCGCTTGGCGCGGTGGTTCTTGCCCCGTGACATATCGTCACGCGCCACTCCCTCTCACCCTCCGAACAAGACGTCTCGCGTGACTAAGTGCAGCGCCTCGAAGAAAAGTGGCTGAGGTAGTAGAAGTTGGGCGACGCTTACTAAACATCTTGCCTAGAGCGGAGACATGGTAAGCAAAAGTTGCCTATAAGCAGGTTTTTCGTTAAAGCCTTTAAAATCGAGGCAACCGGTAATTGCAAAAATAGTGCTAGTTTGGGCCTGTTTACATAGTGTCCAGCCTCTACTGAGCCAACCCACATAATTCTGAACCATCGAAATTCCAATAAAAGTTCAGTAGGATGCACTTGCTGTATGAATAATTGGCCTGTAGATTGCAATGACAGCAGCGCATCAAAAATTGTGAAAGCACTACATGGAACAACAGCCTTAAAAGGACCATGGCAATAATATACATCTTTGCTTTCTACCACTTGTACCTCTTGACAGTTTTGTTTAGCAACAAAGAACACTTCCATCACTGAGGGAGGGACAGATTACAAATTATCCGTTATAAACTTTATGACATGCCTGCCGGGAGCTGTTAAAACATACGTCGGGAAGCAGACAAAAAAGCGGGTAGCCAGCATGCTGACAACAGGTCAATAGATGCAGTCTGGCAGCAATGGGGAATCTACTAAAGACCAGTCATGGGCACGTTACCGAAAAAAAGTAACAGTGTTACAGTTACAGTTACCTAACCCAAAAAAGTAACTCTGTTACAGTTACAGTTACGAATTTTCCAAAAGTAACTAGTTACAGTTACCGCAAAAAAGTAACGTCGTTACTTTTCCGTTACTGAAAAGATTTCGCTTATTTAATAGAAACGTACGAAGGCATGAAGGTAGTAAAAATTACACGTAGGGAAGCCTACACGAGGGGAACCTAAAATGATGCACTCTCATGCCCAAACCAACAATCGTTGTGTACGCCTCATTTTTTTTATTACAGAAGTTTTGCATCCATCACAAGGAACTTTATTTTTTTGTTGCTGCACTCTCGCTGTAAGAAATTTATTTGCAAACATCATTGTAGCACAGAAGTAGTTGTTTTTCAAAATTGGAATCAGAGAGGCCGAACTTTTACTATACGCCTCGAGATTCGCGATCGCTGCGCCGCCTGCCGCCGCTTCTCCGCGGCGTTTGCGGGATTAGCGCTGCGTGGCTGATAGGTGGTCATGCAGTGTTTTGGTTCTCTTTCGCTTCTCTTTCGCTTCTCTTTGCCTTTCCGTGCACTAAACAACTTGTTATGGTGACGTCTGTAAGTTAACTGCACGTTTAGGGCACTTAAAAAAAACAGCCGCGTCTTGGTAGAGCGCTCTAAACGCCAACAAGAGCTATCCGGGGAGGCGGTTCTGCGCGCTTCTTGGCCGCTCTTGCGGGCGTCGGCGACGGCAGCAGCATATCACTGCTGTCACCTTTGAACACGTCAGCACAAGTGAATTCTATTTATTGTCACCTCGTTTAGACCTGATATTGGCAATGTAAGAGGTTGGTTCGTTTTACAGCGCAGACAACAAATGCGGCTTTGGTTCGAATATGTACGTCGTAGAAAAATATGTTTCGGGGATGTGATAACCCAATAGCTGACAAAAACTTGTGCCTTTTATGGGTATTTAAGCCACGCGAAAATGTTAAGTACACTCAAAGGCTGCGCATTGTCAGATATGCGCCCACTCATGCCTTATAGTAAGAACCGAGGTATGTGTTAATGAAACCACGGGAAAATGAATGGTCTGCAAGTCAGGAATAAATAGAATAGTCGTACGGGAATAAAAAAAAAAACCGAGTGCAGTTTCTGAAATGCTAAAGACGTTTGTTTGAGCAAGGTAGTATTCACCAGACCAACTAGACGCGAAATGCACTGATATTTCGCTAGAAGGGGGGGGGGGTGAGTGAGGGGGTGAGCAGGAGGACGATCAACTATCGTTGTTTACAAATGCGGAGCGAAATCAACGAATGAACGTTTTAGTAATCACACACACACGCTGCGTGTTCACTTTTCGTTTGTTTTTCGCCTTCACCGAACGGCTGAGCACCCGCGGCAGGCACATTTTTTGAAGAATACAGGGTAGGCAGTTCACAAGCGATACGAGGTGTCGTTGGAAGAGTTGATTGATTGATTGCAGTGTTTAACGCGCCGACGCAATGGAGACGATGAGGCACGCCGTAGTAGAGGGCTCCGGATTAATTTTGACCACCTGGAGATCCTTAGCCTGCGCCGAAATCTCGTACACACGGACTCGTTGGAAGAGTGTGGTATCTGATAAGGGTCTCTGATTTCGGTTTATGCTAGATTCTGTAGTCCTGTGTCATATGACGATGTTTCGAAGAAGAGTTTGGTGACGGACGCGGGTTACTCTATAAGCCCATCTTCGCGCTTCTTGTGGAGGATAAATATAACAGATGAATCTTTGCGAGCGCTCACCTCGGAACAAGACGACCCAGCATTAAATTTATCGTCGTGTGCTGACTCTGGAGTGTAATTTTGCATTAGCCATCGTACTTCTTTGGTACAATGTTTGTGAAATTTATGCCGCATTGGCTTGTTCATGGTACTGATCAATATCTGATATGTGATATTGGCAGGCGTAACTTGCGTGCTGTCAGGTATGAGTGCTTCGGTGGATTTTGTAAGTGCACAAAGTCGATTTACATCATAGTGTGTATGGCCGCAACATGACCATCGGAGGTAACACTGCTTACGGAGACACTGCCACTAAATTTCAGGGCAGCGGAATTGCAATCAGCTGCATGCAAATGCTGGCTTTGGGACGCCGGCCTGTGACACACGCCGGCGCTCATATAGATCTCACTAAGATCGCGTCATAAACGTTTATACTCTCGTGAACACAGCACGCTTGCAAACAGAGTGCCTGCTCCACGTTATTCGGTATTTCGAACGCGGACAAACGGTAAATCGCTGACTTGAACAAGCCCCATAAGCAACGGCGACATGGGGGAGCAGCCCGGGGACTCCCGCGCCTGCTTTCAAAACGGGCCGCTAGGGGGATTTCAGTGGCACCCCTACAGGCCGCGCTCGAGGCGTATACCGAGCTGGATGACAACACAGCCGAAACAATCTTTCAATGTCAATTTATTTTCGCCTGCAATGCCGTCGCTTGTCCACCCCGCGTAGTGAGAGAGTATGGGAAAAGGGGGTGAAGGCGGCGGATCGACGGAAGGCCCTTGGAGGAATGGGGAAACGGACGTGGGAGTACATCGATTGTCGAGGTGTTTTTGAAAGATACTCAAAAAATGCGCTTCGTTAACTTTTTATTTCGTCCTTGTGGTCGGAGACAGAGACCAATTTGAGCCATTGCCGAAGCGACGTTTGTCTGTGGGCCCTCGGAGTTGTTCCCCCGCCCCAACCCCCAGCCACCCCCATCCCACGAATGAGACAAGATATTTCCAAAGGGTATAGAAACTGAAATGAACGCTTTACTGTTTTTTTGTCGAGGTTTTTGTTTCGTTATTAAAATAATAGGTGTCAGTGAAATTAAGCGTGACCAAACAAACTTCGTATTTAGTAGTTCGCTATATCCGATAATTTGCTAAATCAGTGTTCGCTATAACGAGGTTTGACAGTAGCAGATGTCATACACCACATCTGCAGACTAACCTTTGCCAGCGTTGCACATCACAATACTCTTATCTTTTTTGCTAGGGGCATTAACCTCCATATGCATATACGAGGCAACTGAAACAACTTTTTAGGGGCCATAAAGATTGTTTTGACATCGAGACTGTTTGTAGTCTTTGTCAGCTTGTGCGTTAATCTGTGTACATAAGGCACCAGTGCAGCTTTTTGTTTTCTTTCTCACTCGTAATCAGTTTTTGCATAGGCGGAGGCTTTACTTTTATATTTGTGTGCATGGCTTATACGACTGGTGACGATGCTTGCAACAGAGGTCTTGCTTCCATAAATCTTGCCTCCAAGTGCCGGCCGGCTCTCTGAAGCTGCCCATTAACAGGTGCAAGTGAGTCCTAATCGGTGCACTTCGCTTTATTTGATGACTTTCTGCAAGGGCAAATTAGAGAAAATGGCAGGGCTTGCTCCGTTGGGGTGTTTCGAGGGTCCGAACCCCATTGACTTTGTGAAGGCTCTCCTGAGGACGTGTTTCATACAACAGGGCTGAGATGTACATGCCCACAGAACATGTGCAGTATGCACACGACGGCAAAGCCTCAAACAAGCTGTCATTTCTGTGGAATGAGGAAAAAAAAAAAAAAAAAACCCAGAGGGTCATCAACAAACCTGAACACTGTCAGAGCCTGCACCTTCTACATGCCTGTTCAAAACTCTGTCGAGGGTGGCTAAAAACAGTCCGCAATGCAAAGCTGTATGTTCATCCTGCTTTTAACCATGTAGTTATCTTCAAGAATAGTAAGCTCCTGTTCTTGTTTGCACTGTCTAATTTAAAAATCGTAAGATGGGGTTGTTGCAAAAAATATGCTGTTGTAATAAGCTAGCTAAGTCCTCTTGTTGTCTAGGTCAGCTTCAACAAGCAAGGAAAGCGCTGCCCTTTGGAAGTTGAAATTCTATGGCTGTGCAGCCGTCAGGGGTGGGTGCATTCTCAGAGACACAAACATAAAGTAGCTTATTTCCCTAGAAGCAATCACAGGTTAGGGAGAGATAGCAGTGTTGCAGTATACGCACAGATAAACTGCTTCGTGGCAGTGGGAACATTATGGTTGTGTGGTCGTCAGCTAGGTGTGGGATCCATGCTCAGATATGCAAAAACAAAGTACCGACTGCCCAAGAAGCCATTGCAGGCTAGAGGCATGCACAGATAGGCACACCGTGTCAAGAATGTTTGGGAAGAGGTGCAGCATAAAGGTGGTCTTCACAGCTTGGGTGAACTTGCTACATAGTGTGGGCGCGTGGGCGAAAGCCACCATCTGAGGTAACTCCCCACTGCGATATGCAATGCTGAAAGAAGTTTGCTGGGCTGAAAGTTTGGTGTAATTGCGGCCGCCGCTGTGATGTTCCAAGCACACACCAGGCGTTTTCGTTTTTGAGAATATGACTGCAGCTTTTTCAGTGCACTAAGTAGCTCTAATTTTTCCTGCAGTGTGGGAACATGTGTCAAAGTTCGATTGGTCCAGTTAGTGCAGGAATCTTAAACCAGGTCAGGTGGGCAATAATCAAGGCAGCAGAGATTGCACACTTGGGATCTGAATGTGTCACTATGTCCCATTTTTTAATTTTATTTTTTGGTCAAAAATAGGGGGTGGATCGTTTTTTTAACTGGCAGCACAATTGTAACTTGCGTTTCTTTTGTTTTTGTTTTTTCAATTCATGTCAGCGTTGTGTTGCGGCATTTGCTTGGTCCTATGCACCTCGATATGTCAGGGATTGTTTCGAATCCTATATGGTATTGTCTCTTTGTTCTATTTCGTTGTTGTTGACTGTGGTGGGGCTTATACTCCATGTCAGGACAATAAAACCCCTAAGCTGAGAGTAACGGCACTTTGTTTGTGCCTCCTCCTACTTGTGTCCGCAAGTCTTTGTGCAGCTTCTCTCTAGCAATTTTTTCGTAAGTATTTTCCTTTCGAAGTCAAAGCATGCCCTCAGCACCTCATTGCACTAACTTTTAGTTACATTTATTTTCAAATAATTAAGATGCAGTACACCTTGAGGAGTTTTTGGCATGCTTATGTGACAGCGACTTCATTTTTGTTGACCACAGTGCAGTACAGGAACCATGAAGTGAGTTTGTTGGAACTGTAATCTTGGCTGCCATTGCAAAGATATGGCAGGAACCAAAGATTTGCCTGCGTTGGGCTCAATAGTAGCCACCAGTGCAGGTTTGAGTTATGTTGTCATTGTCTTCTTTTGGTTGCAATAGACATACCTCTCAGTGTTGGTATCATGGGTGCACAAAAGGAATGCAAAAGAATGCCGGCAACGAAACACTTAGCCTACGATTCGTGCTATGTGCTCTGGCTGTTGGGTCAGAAAGCTCCGCATATGCACTACAGTTTTACAGTGCTCGATAGTATGGACTGCCATTAAGGGGGCCCACATGGGTATTTGATCAAGAACTTTATTTTTACAGCTATGATGATGAAAACTGGGGGACATGTGTAATTTTTCATTCTGATTGTAGATATGAAACTTGTTTTTGTGTAAAACGAATATATTCAAATTTATGCAGGTTCTTATATTTGATTTCTTGACAGCTTTTGTAAAAAGACTGCTGGAGGCATGCAGCTGAACGAGGTACCAGTTAACGGTGCACAAATCAAGGAGTGCAATAAGACTAACATAATCATTCTATCTGGTCTGTAGCAGAAGTTACGATCATTTGAAGTTTGGGCCTGGAAGACAAAACCGTTTTTTCTGGTTACCACCTTTCAAGCTGAAACTTCAAATGGTCGTAACTTCTGCTACAGACCAGATAGAATGATGATGTGCACAGTTGATGTGTGCACAGTTCACTGGTACCTTGTTCAGCTGCATCCCTCAAGCAGTTTTTTTACAAAAGCTGTCAAGAAATCAAACATAAAAACCTGCATACATTTGAATAGATTTGTTTTACACAAAAACAAATTTTATATTTACAATCAGAATGAAAAACTACATATGCCCCTCAATTGCCATCATCATAATTGCAAAGATAAAGTCTTTTAGTTTAAGATCAGCATTCCCCCTTAAAGCAAGTTCTTGCTCAGTGCTGCTGCACAGCTGAAGCTCACGTGTTCTTCAGCTTTGGCAGCCATTGGGTGACCCCTATTTGCCTAGCTTCACCCCCTTTCGGAATTTCCACTGTTTCCCAGCGGGAACTTCGTGGAAGTTGGGGCCACCCAGGAGGGCCAGTTCTACCACCCTCCATAACTCGACACTCGCGCTCCCCAGAAGCAGGGTTACAGGGCTATGCCAGCTCCCCCAGCGATATGGTCCAACACCCTTTAGGCCCCCGCATGGGTTACAGAGGTGTGCAATTGCCTCCGGCCCGTGTCTCAATCATATTTAATAAACTGATGAGACACCAGGTGTGTACCGTCGAGTGACATAGTTGTAGGCAACTTTGACACCCCGGCCTCCTCCCACGCTGGACACGTGAGCTTCTAGCCTTTAAATTGTGCCAGCTGCATCTTTTTTTTTTATCTCGATTGTTCGCCGCCTTTAACAAGAGCCACTCTTGCATGAGTACAGGTTGTCACACTCATGTCCAAGAGTAAAGTGGCTAGCTAAGCTCAGAACCCTGGTTGGTTCATCCTTTGTCTTTCATGAATTAAACTTGTGAAAATAAAGTAACTAGATCTTGTGTAAAGCAAAATTTCACTTTCACGTCTTGTGTCCTGCTCAGCAGCTCAGCTGCTGAGCTTTGTTAATAGACACGACTAAATGATCAAGTAGGTTCACTGCACTAGCGGTAGGCCGTATTCTTTTCAAGTGGTGTGAAGCAATGGCACTGGCATGGAGGATTGCGAAACGGCAGTTAGATTGTGCCGCACCTGTTGAAGGCTGTGCGCTCCATCAACACCTGTTTTCACTCCCCCTATGGGTCACTAATCAGGAAATTTGACACTGCATGATTGATATAACTTTCTTCTTGGCCTGTTGACAGGGCCGGGCAGAATTTTCGAATCCATTTCCTTCTCTGGGCTTGCTCTTAGCGCAGTTTGTTTTATTTAGAGGAGTGTTGAGTAGGGGATACTTGCCCGCGGTCTCTTGCTTTGTGACTATCACGTCGGCCACTTGTAGTCGCTGTCGATATTTCCCCGAAGAAAGATAACGCACACTCGGGTCTTAGAACCCACGAGGAGTTCGAAAGGAATCACTTTTCCAGCGGTGCGGCCTTGTTTATTACTACAGTCTTCCGGCCCTTAGCGTAAGTCACTGCGCTGACATCTCCTATGCGCCAGTCCTGGAAAGCCACTGTACCAGGTGGGCTGAACTGAGGAAATTTATTCTCTTAGGGTTTGGAATGGCAGCTGGTGTGTTGCAATGGAATGAGGAGCTGTAGAGGAGAGGATTCAGTCAAAGATTTGGGCTTCATGTCCAAGTTTTAATTTGAACGTGAGGTTTTAACTTGCTGAAAAGCCCAACTCAGCTACAAGGTATGGCATTAGTTGGTGCCCTTGCAATATTTAATCTCCTTGGGGTCTCTTAACACGTACCAAACTTGTGATTATTGCAAAAGTGAAAACACAAAAGCTTAGCTTTTGTATTTGCGCTGTATAGTTGCATTGTGTGATGACCAATTTTCAGGGTTTCCCTCTGAGAACAGGATCTACTCTACCTCTGTATGGTGGCTTTTAGCTCATTTGCATGCATAAGCAATGGATTAATCAGTCCTAAGTCTGGGTAGAGAACTGATCGGACAACTTTGATCAAAATTCGCCAAATTACAGTGACGTGAAAATAAAACCTTCCCATCAGTTGTGAATTTGAAAGCATTAATGGGAATTTGAACACCACTTAGTGTCCAACTGCGTTCCACAGTGTGCCGTGCGCTGGGCAGAGCATTTAATTCTGAGAAACATGCTATGTAATGCGGCACAGCTATATTGGTACACAGTGCACTGCTTTTGTTTGTTATATTTCTGAAACATGTGCTATAGACCATGAGGTGTGGCTATTGCATGTGTCGTGATCAGTGGGAATTTAGGAGCCTGCTACTGACTGCCTTACAATGCCGGCTTCTCCTCTGAAGGGCTCATTTAATGCTCCAAGATTATAAAATGACCGTTTCTTGGCATGCAGGTGTGTACAGGAGACTGCAAGCATGAAATGAGGAAGGGAATTAAGGGGGATAGTAGGCAGGCGTTTTGTGAAGTCGCCTTGCAGGTGGCAGCCAGACGGGATGTAATTTTTCTACGCAGGTTGATACCCCAAGCAAGACTGGCCCCGGCACTGTAGCGCAGGCTTGGTGCGTCCAAGATGGCATTGCCTCGGTCAGCCACCACCTTCCGCGTCGAAGGCGTGGCTGATCAGGCGAGTGCCAAGACCATCCAGGCTGCCCTTGCGAACATAGGTGGTGTCCACTCCGTCAAGGTATGTGCGTGTGTGTGTGGCATACAGGTGCACCTACTAGAATGGTACCCTAAACTCAACAAGAGCTGTAGTGTTTTTCGTTGTTTCTTTGTTTGTTCATTTGTAATAGAGCCTTAAGACCCTCTTGCAAACTCTCAGCAAACAGAGTTAAGGGGGGACGTGGCAAGTAAAACTATTTTTTGTTATTTATGGACCAAATGTAGTCAAATTAGGAGAATTTATATAGTTAACTAACCTAATAACAAAGCTTAAATCACTTTCAAGATACCTGCTATACTTTTTGAGTTACCAGTCTAATTACCTTCACTGAGTCCCCCCAAGATTAGTTAACTAATTAGGCAAGAACTCAACAAAATTTTTGTGTCAGCATGACCAGGAAGGTCTATTGGGTGCAAGGACGCTATAGGCTTATTGCTTTACAGTTTAACCTCGTTATAAGAGACATGGATGTAAGAGACAAATGGTTTTAAGAGAAACTATTCACCCACATGGTTGGCTGCCTTATCTTTCCGATTAAATTGACCTCTTTTATAACAGAAATCGAATGTAGACAGTTGGTTATAAGGGACAAGTCATCCCTGAACTTTAATCAATAATCTCGCTTGTAACAGACATTTTAACTTCAGATGCAGTGCCACCAGTCACTAATTGCAGTTGCTTCCATTTTGGAAACAGGTGGACGACAGACGCCTGCAGGCGCTATTTATTATAATTTCAATAAACACACAGTGGTTCAGTCAGCTATGAAATGATGATGAGAAGCCCTGCCAATGGAAATGCAACTTACAGAAGTGGTTGAAGCTTACTGACATCCATTGGAGCGCGGCCGCACATACGGGCTCTCCCACTCGCGTAGCTCCCATTCAAGAAGCATCGCAGATGTTTAGTCCTGCAAGCGTAATGAATAGCCTGAGCATACAGCGGAAGAAACTGTGCGGTCTGGCTATTCATCAGGCTTGTGAACTGAACATCTACGATTCATCTTCCACAAACAGTGAAAGGAAAAAAAAGCTTGTAGAATAGGTTGTAAAAAAGTGTGAATACAGTCATGAAGCAAACAAACATTCAGAACTGTCTCATAAATTCTGGGGGCCAAGCATAAATTAGAATGAATCTTTTGCAACATGCTGTAGCGTTCCTTTGAGCTTATTTCAGTCATACGGTGGCCACATTGAACTACGGTCTGATTAATAAGTGAAAACAAGGTTCCCTGCTTATAAGAGACACGTCGTATAAGAGACAGAATCTGCTCCCCGGTACGTGTCTCTTATAAAGAGGTTCAACTGTATTTCCTTTAGGTATCCAAAAAGAAAGACAGAAGCTTCACTTTCTTTTTGTCAGGAAACTATTTCTCATCTTGAAAGGAAGGTGGAAGTATACAAGGCAGCCTGAAGCCAATTTCAGTTTTGTTGTTATAGTGGTATAGTTACATAAATGCAAGTTTCAGGTAGTCTTTTAACTTCAAAAGTATATAAGGTAGCCTGAAGTCAATTTAAGTTTTGTTGTTACAGTGGTTAGTTACATAAATTCTAAATTTGATTCAATTAGGTCCATAAATAAAGAAGTTGTTTTATTTGCCACGTCCCTTCTTAATTGATAAACGTGTCCTCTTTTGCTGGTTTGTACAAGCACACTCTAAAAGGGATGAAAGTGTAAAATCAGGTTGTCCTGTATCGGTACATTACAGTACTATGAGTGTGCATACACCACTGGTATCAGCACTTGTTTTTAAAAGTGAAATTTGATGTTTTTTGGAAAATACTATGTGAAATGCTTGATGAGTAGAGGTGCTCACTTTGGGTTTTATGGGGGATGAAATTGAGCGCTGTGTTCTATAAAACCAAGGAGACTGAGTTTTTACTTGTTGCTCAATGTTAGCCGGTACCAGAGTGGCGAAAATCCATGGACACCATTCTTCCGGGTGCACTAAAAATAAATACGCAGCCGAGGGAGCATGAGGAAACTAAATAAACTTGTGCTGTTTGTAAAGCTTTCTTTCTAAGCTAGCTCGGTTGTTGTGTTTGCATATTCTTGTCTCCTTCGCTTTGTTATTTTTGTTCAGCCATTCAACTTCGCCAGCTGGAGCAAAGCGCATGCTGTAGTTTTCCAGATACAAATGTCACAAGTACGAAGCCAGCGCAGTGGCAAAGCTTCTGACAACTGAGCGAGCACAACAAGTTTAAAAATGTTTTCATTGTCTTTTTCTGCCAGAAGCAGTTCAGGTCTTTTAGTAGTCTGACTTTTCCCTTACAGACTTGGGTAGGGTTATCATCACTGTCGAGATATTGGCAGTGATAAGGTCTTTAATTTAATAATGTTAACTTCTTACTAGGAACAAAAAAAGAAGAATGCACAAAAAGGAAAGACTGAACAATGGGTATTGTGCAGTCAGCATTATCTCCTTCCATGACTCCTGATATTGAGAGAGGCAATTCATCCATCATGTACGTGCGTGCAATTATGCCAGCTGTGTTTGCGCTGGCAAGCTGAGGGCAAAAGAAATTAAACAAGGACGAACATTGCGTTCGCTGCAAGCGCAGCTGCTTCACATTTCTCCCTGCCCTTTGCACAAACAGTTTCTCTCGCCGATCTGTGTGCACAGGTGGAGCTCGCGACAGGATTCCTCACCGTGACGTACAGCCCCGATGTCACCTCCCCCGAACACATTGGGAGGAAAATAGAAGATGCCGGCTACAGAGCCCAGCCCAGGGAAGACGAGCGGGAGAAGAAAGAAGAGCTGAGCAGCTCCCAGCTGCAAGTTCGTCAAACCTCGCGCGTGGCAGCTCCTCAACACTCCGCGACGGTTGTCTTCCAAGCGGAAAACGAACAACCCTGCGAGACCTTCGGGGACAGCCTGAGGGCTGCCCTCAACCGCTTTGCCGACGCCGTTGCCGTGACCTGCATTGTCCGTGGCACGCACGGGCCGCCCCTGGCGGTCGTGGGTTTCGACTCGACGAGGGTCTCTGCAGAGGACATCGAGGGTGCGCTCAAGATGACGCGACTGAGGCTCTCGACGAGCCTTCTGAGCGTCAAGGGGATGACGTGCCAGTCGTGCGTGCGCAACATTGAGTCTCACGTGGGACAAGAGCCCGGTGTGAAGGGTGTGAAGGTGTCGCTTGAGGAAGAGAGCGCGAGGTTTGTGTATGACGGTGAAGTGCTGAGTGCGGAAGCGCTTGTGGAGAAGATTGAGGACATGGGCTTTGAGTGCAGCGTTCTTGGCTTGGCTGCCCTCGATGCCGGTGGTCCTGGCGAAACAGACAAGGAACAGGAGCGGCCTGCTGTGGGTATGTCGTCTGATTAGTAACTTGGTATAAGTGGTTGTGAATGCGTATCTAAGTCAAAATCTGTTTGTTGTGGGTACAGACCGTGAATGTGAGCTGGAATTCTGCCTAGCTACCAATGTTGAAAATCTTGACTGTGTAGGCATTTATATTCCAGTTGGGCTTTCTAAGGACTCCATAACTGTGTGACTGCCTCTATGTATGTATCTAAGGGATGTGGAAGGGAATGGTTTAGCTGTGGAGGGGAACTCAATCCCTCGTGCTTCCTACATTTTCATAGACGGAGTACTGCAGATGTGGATCGCAGCCAGTTACAGGCATGAAATTTTACAGCAGAACCTATCTCCAAATTTGCTTTGGTGTGTGTGTGTGTGTGTGGATATTTACAAGGCAGATGTGAATTAACGTACGTAAGCATGAATTGGGGAAATAGCTTTAGAGGTCTTTTCAGAGCGACTTTTTGAAATGCCGTGTGGTGGCCAGAGTGATTTCTGAAGTTGCAGTGTAACACGCACTCACTAATTACCTACGGTAATGGTGAATTGAAATTTTTAAGGCTACAGTTTCATCAGTGTGGAAGAGCATTCTATGATATGTTCTACTGGAATCATGGCACAAGCATACTTTTAAGATAGCGTTTACCTTTACACATGATTTTTATCCATTCAAAGTGTCATTTAGATCCACTAGCTTCTTTATTAATTTATTTTTAATTGTGTTTTCCGTTTAGGCACTTCATCGTTCACTTCAGCCACTTCTTTTGTGCCAGCATACGGCATACAATCTTTTTGAGCAGCAAAATAGATTTGTGCTAACATTTCATTGCCTTACGTGGCAAATAAAACGGCTTTTTTTTAATGTATGGACCAAATTCAACCAAATTTGGAGCATTTATGTAACTAACCATTCTAACAACAAATCTGAAATCGGTTTAAGGATACCTTCTATACTTTTTAAGTTAAAATACTGATTACCTGAAATTTCATTCAGCATAATTAACTAATTAGGCAAGATATCAAAAAGATTTTTACGTCAGTGGGATCAGAAATGTCTATTCTGTGCAAGGAAGCTATTACATTATTGCATTATATCCTCTGGGCATAAAGCGAAAACAAAAGTTTTACCTTCCTTTGAAAATCAGAAATAGTTTCACGTCAAAAAGAAAGTGAAACTTCTGTATTTCTGGATACCAAAAGGAAATAAAGCAATAATCCAATAGCTTCCTTGCACAGAATAGACCTTCTTGATCACGCTGACATAAAAATCTTGTTGGGTTTTAATTTAATGATTTAATTAATCTTCAGGCTACTTTGTGAAGGTAATTAGTCTTCTAACTGAAGAAGTTTAGAAGATATTTTTTAACTGATTGATGTTTTGTAACTTATTTGGTTAGTTAACTACATAAATTCTCCTATTTGGCTACGTTTGGTCCATAAATAACGAAAATTGTTAAACGTCCCCGGTTAAAAAAAAAAAAAAGCACATGTTGTATCCTGTGAGCATATTTCCCTCAGTGTGTGTATTGCAGTCTTGTAGTGAACAGTTAACCCAAGTTGTTTTTGTGCGCTTACTGATTCCTTTTTCTTTTTTGTATCTTAACTCAGTATCATTACTGGGCCAGTAATTACAGCACACTTGGGAAGTAACCCGATGCAAAGAGTAAAAATGTGGCGCATCGTTTTGCCAGCACTGTTGACGCTGTTGTTTGTGTAAATTTTTATGCGCAGTTCCCACACCCAAACAGCCAGTGATGGCTACGGGCGATTGCGTAGAAGACCGGACGCAGCATGGCAGCCTTGAAGGCACAGAAAAGTGCTTCCTCCGAGTCACCGGAATGACCTGCTCATCGTGCGTTGCCGCAATAGAGAAGCAGCTGTTCAAAGTGAAAGGTCAGTGGCTGGCCTTGCAGAAGCACATGTGGCCCATGTTTGCTTTCGCTAAATGGCCCTTTTATTAAAGCAGCGTTTGAACGGCACTTCTTTTGGGAAAAGGTGGCAAGCATTTGAAAGTGCATTGTATCTCGAGCGAAATCAGGGAACTAAGACCTAACCATTGTTGTTTGAATAGTCAAAATTTATAATAAAGTTCAATACAAATACAAATAGTATAAAAAATGGGGAAAGGAAACTTCAGCTTTTCTTATTGAATTCAATGCAAGTAGTATAAAAAAAGAGGGAGGAAACTGGTTCAAAAGATTGTATTGAATGCAGGATATCTTTATAACCTATATTACCCAGGCTTTCAAAACCTGCTATGCTGTACAAGTATCCCTGTTTGGCTGCAAAAACTGGGAAAGGAAGACAAGGAAACTCGCTTGCTTGGGGGAGAACAAGAGCGACATTCATTCATGGGTGCTGAGGATTCGGGGCTAGAGCATCTTTGATTGATTGTAAGCAAGAAGAAAACGTGGTGCAAACTAGACGTAGACGAAAGAAACGAGGTAAGACATATACAGGCGCCATGTCTTACCTCGTTTCTCTCGTCTGCGTCTAGTTTGTGCCACGTTTTCTTCTTCCTTAAAATATGTACCAACTAGCTCAGCAACAAGTTTTGATTGATTGATTAGTTGATTGATTGATTGATTGTGAGGTTAAACGTGCCGACGCTGCACTGGCGACGAGGCATGCCGTAGTGGAGCGCTTCGGATTAATTTGGGCCTCCTGGGGATCTTTAACGTGCGCTGAAGTCTCAAACACACGTGCATTTTTGCTTTTCGCCTCCATCAGAAAAGTGGTTGTCATGGCTGAGAATCGAACACGCACCCTTTTGCTCAGCAACTCAATGCCTTAGCCACTGAGCTACTGTAATGGGTGGCTTGAGCATCTTTATCAGCCAGTTCAAGTCAGATTCTATTTTCGATACACCTGAATATTTAGATAAAACCTTATACTTGAAGTTATTGAATATTCATATGCTTGAAATTTTTAATATTCACATGCTGCTGATTCTGCCCAAACTCACTGGAATGAGAGTTCCTTTCCTAATATTGTAGTGGGAAAAACAGGCAAAGGCAATGCATGGCGCCTATGTATTTAAATATTTTGTATGGCCAATTATTAGTTTTACTTTCAGTGCATTGGGCTTACCTGTTCAAGAAACCTTAACTAACAAGTGAGCTGGGCCGTGTATAAGCTTTGCTAAGTAAAAACCGATATTTTTTGTTAGAAGGGCTGACGTAAACTATGCCGGTTGAAACTGTAGGGGACGTAGTGCTGCGCTAACCTCACTGGCTCTCCATAAGTTGTGGTATATGTACGGGGTGTTTCACGTATTTTGGAGCAAGGTTTTAAGCAAGTAATGTTCAAGGCGGGTGTATATTATCTCGCACTCTGTTTGCATTTTAATTAGTTAAAAAAGAAAAACTTTTTTTTAGGAATGAAACTAGCTGGAAAGTCGTAGTAGCACATCGAAAAACAGTCTCTATGAAATTTCATGAGTGTAGAGGATTTTCAAAGCTTAAAAAAACGCAGCACATTCAAATTATTGGCTGGTGGATCACACCTTTCTCACGCCGTACATTTCCGTTGCCGCCGTCTCCAGTGGGCGCTTGTGGTGGCGAATTGGTGTCGTGCCCGCATTTTGAAAGATGATGGTCTTTCTTGGGCAGAAATTTTGGTCTGTTTGTATGTCTGTCTGTCTGTCTGTCTGTCTGTGGCTCGATTCAGCCACCCGGCCAAAGTGAAACAAAAACTGTGCAATAGTCTTGTATACCCACAGCCAACTCTAAACGTACACGTCTCGTGTCAATCAATGTTCATACTTGTCAACATTGTTACAAGAACAAGACATTACGCAGGTATAAGACAGAAAATCAATACATAAGTGATATCTACAGTGTTTTTTTATAAAAAAATTTATGTATGCTTGATTTTTGTGAAATGAAATGCTACATCTACTGCAGAAAAAAAAATTACTCTGTCCCCTGTTGTCGCCCGCGCCACTATAGCTTCTGGCGGCATTTTAAGAAATCATGCGGCAACAGTTACAAAAGGTTTCACTAGATAGGTTCCATGTTCTGCTTTGAACGCACGTGGAGTAGGAAACCTGGTTTTATAAACGTTTATGTAGGGCGCCTCAATTCACGTGCGTCTCCGCCGCACGGCAGTGCTGGCTTTGGGGCACCCGGCCTGGAGCAGTGGAATGCAGTAAATTTAAACTGACTTGAGCAAACCTCTAGCATGTTACCGTGGGAGGGGCGCGACGGAAGAGGAACAGCATGAGAGGCGCGTGGGAAAGCAAAGGGAGGCATTTACTTGGCAAATGTCGACGAATGACAATTGTCTTTTGTCGACATTTGCAATGAAAGGAGCAGATTAACGGCCAATTTTTTTCAGTAGTATTTCCCTCAATCTCCATAAATTTGTCTATTTATTTGTCTATTTGTTCTGAACATTGAATTCAATTTACCTTTCTGTGGAAGGACTACTTGCAGCTGAGCGAATACTTAATTTTTTTTAAGCGGTTGTTTGGATATTCAAGCTAGGCAGTGTTGCTAGATTTTCGTTCCAAGCCAGCTTACATTAGCTCTAAGTACACTTAAGGGGGGACGCTGGTCTTGAGGACATTCTTGTTATTTTTTAACCTAGGTATGTGCCTGACATTTACACATTGGGTGTATTTTAACATCTTGAGCACAAATATGCAGTCAGTTTTCATCTATGTGGTGTAAGTTCAGAGTTGTGCAACATGTTATGCCACTCTGTTTCGGGCAATTTCTTAATTATCTACCTATGAATCACTCAAATACTTTTTATCCCTTTGGGCTCTAGAAGTACCAGGGAGTGCAACTATACCACAGCAGTAATTTTAGCATTGTTTCTGCAATTGCTGTAAACTTATTAAATGCCAGGTCATCAATTGCCAAAGTTTTCGTGAAACAAACTGCATAAAAAATTGTGCTTGCAAAAAGATACTCAACGTTTTTGTGGTTTTATTGCACTACTCAGTTCATAAGCTTTCAAATGTAGCAAAAATGATACAAATCTGACCAATGAATCCCATGATATTGAACCCGACAGTTGACCTCGTGGGAAAAAAGTTGGTCCTGAAAAAACAAGGCACGAACTTTGGAAACATATTTCAAAATGGTCATTTAGGCAACTTCAAATGGCAACAGCTTTGTAAATACTTATTGTACAGCTATAATATTTTGCAGGTATATTCTTTGGCACCTGTAGACTACAAATAAAATTAATACAGAAAATTGATTTTTTGGCAAATTTCTGGCCCTCAAGACACCAGTGTAACTTCTTAAACTGTTTCTGTTGCATCCCACAGGGGTAAAATTTGCCTTGGTGGCCCTGTTGGCTCAGAAGGCAGAGGTCAGGTTTGACCCTGCCCTGGTCGTACCAAGCCAGCTGGTCGAGCTCATCAACGACATGGGATTCGAAGCTTCTCTTTTGGAGGAGTCCCACTCTTTGCACGGAGAGGCCGAATTTGTGGTGAGTACGCTTTTATTATGTTCTAGACTTCCTGAACACTGGAGGGAAAGTGAGGCTTTTCTTTTGTTGACGCAAAGATCAGAGTTGTGTAACAGAATTACCAGGAAAAGCACAAGTTACTCTATCTGATTTCCTTGCCATGCTTCTAGGATGTAGAATAACACTGTGTAAATGTGTGCAAAACGGCATTTCGTTCCGAAGCATTCGTTGCAAAGGCTATGCACCAAAAGTTGTTTCTTCAGTTTCTTCAGTTTTATCCCCTTTCAACATAGTTTCTTTTGTGTATCCCATTTCAGCATTTTTTATCCAGCTCTAGCACTTCTTACAATTTGTGACGAAGCAAATCCTATTTCAAAATGTGTAAAGGAGTGTTTGATGCCAGTACTTGTCTATAGGTTTTCATCATTTTTCTGGAGCTGTTACTGTACGTTGTGCACTTGAAAACCAGGCACATTCATTTTTTACACGGCTCATCTTGTTTCCGTTCATAAGTGTCCTTCATGGAATCAAAGTAAGGAATAGCTGTTGGTTGGTTACTTGGCTAATTTCATTAACTTACCCTAACAGATACGGGGCATGACCTGTGCCTCCTGTGTCCATGCCATTGAGACCAATGTCTGCAAGCTTCCGGGTGTCGCCAGTGCTTCGGTCAGCCTGGCAACCCAAAAGGGCCGCTTCTTCTTCGACCCTGAGCGAACGGGGCCTCGTCAGATCTTGGACCGAATAAAGGTGAGTTGTCGCGATAATAGTAGCTTGGTTTAATTAAAGGGACCCTGAAGTGAATTTGTCAAGCTCCCGTTTTTGCTTGCACTGCGTAGACTGGCTCAAATTAGCACACTTTTCATCGTTTATCCGGTTGACAAATCGCTAATTATTTTACAAAGCGCGAAAGAAGAAAAACTACCATGCGCGGTTTGCGGCGGCCGCACCAACTAAGGCTGTGACGTTAGGAGGAGGGGCGCCGTGATTGGACGATGCCCAAGGTTAGCAATCACACAAGTTTCGGTTTCGGTTCTGTAAAACATAACCAATGGCGTTGTTGGATGGGCATTCTCAATATCTCAGTAATCATCGTACCGCGCTTCTGCCATGTTGTCGGCTGTAAAATGCACAAGATAAGCCTCCCAGGGCGGTTTGTAGTCGTAGCATTCACTAGCCGAGACCTACGCAGTGCATGAACACCCTCCGCGTACCCGCAGACGCCCAAATGTCATGCGCTTTTCCCCCATATTTGGAGCTTGCCTCCCTCATGCCTGTATCGTAAAAAGCGTGTTCGCACCAGGCCAAGGGTCTGTTCATTCTGGCCTGTGGCCACTGCCTGCAAGCAGTCGGTGCTTATGGCAACAGCACGCCAACGAGAACTCGCTAGCGCGTCAGTGCCAGCCTGCGCGCGTTTTGTGAACTAGTTCGTGTAGCCATGAACGTTGCGGCCCAAAAAAAGGTGAACTAAACATAGAAAACATCGGTGGAAAACAAAAAAGTTAACTTACAAAAAAAAAAAGCACGTACCCGCGGGGATTCGAACTCGTGACTTGCAAAACATTTGCGGTGACATATCAGGCGCCCCAGACCACTGAGCCATGGAGTGGGACGCGAAGGCCTTGCTAATATAGGGTATATATTGTACAACCGGTTTACACTTTTATTTAGTTTTGGCATTTCAAGCAGCTTAGGTGACTATTTGTTGTACAGCGATCGTGCAGTAAGCGTCGCCCGAGTTTCCACAGTAGCTCACGTCTAGCAATTGCATTTCGTAGACGGAAAAGCGTTCGCAGATGCGTAGTCGTGCTGCTGACCGCTGTGCTTGTTCGCCCAGCGCAAAAAAGTGCTTCCCGTGCCCTAGTTTTACGCTGTACGGTAAAAATATCAGTTGATTTTATTTCCTTAGTACCTATATTGACTTCGCTGACTCTTCTCCCGCCTTCAAGAGGCCTTATATTTTCCTACTGGCGTACCAGTCAGCGAAGCGTCGCATGTGCGCTTGTGCAGCGCTTGTGTGAAGCGACCTTGACTTGGAGCTAGATACAGTGTACAAACAAACCAAGTAAAGAAAGGCACATTCTTCCATTCACAAACATGTCCTGGCTTCGTTTCAACTAAGCGAATGAATTGCGACCAAGCAATTTTTTTTTAACCTTGATTGCGACGACCCGCCGGCGGCCGGCGGACGAAACGCTGGGCCGACTGACTCTGTCGGCCGGGGAGCCGTGCAGTAGCGCAGCCGTGGCGCAGCCAATTGCCAGCTCATCCCCTCCTGACGTCACACGAAAACGCCACAGAAAATGGGCGAGCGTAAAGAGAGGAGGACAGCGTTTTCTAATTAGTTTTTCTACTAAATAAAATCGCGTAAACGCGCCTAGAGTGGTCGAAACATGGCCTGGGGACTCCGGACTACAATTTGCGCTAGTAATCCCGCAATGTTTACATATCACTTCAGTGTCCCTTTAACATCTTGTGGTGACGTCTTGGGCTTCTTTTCATTTCTCTGCAGGACCTGGGCTTTGAGGCGTTTCCGTTTACTGACCACAAGATGGACGCGAGTTACCTGAATCAGAAGGAAGAAGTGAAGAAGTAAGCAGCTTTGCTAAGGTCATTTTGCACTGTCCCCTACTAGGCAGGCCTCTGCCTTTTGCTGGGAAACTCGGTGTTTGAGCACCGGTAAAAAAATTTTGCACTTGGGAAGAAAAAGGCTGGGTTGTGAGAAATCTGTTACTGCAGTTGTGGATTGGTAAAGACAAATATAGTTAAACCTGGATTTAACGAACCTCTGTGTAACGAATTTATGGATTTAACGAAGTTTTTCTATTGCCCATTGCCAGCACCATTGAGACCCATTGGTTCGCGGCCTCTATGTAACAAAGACATTGCGATGGTTAACCTTGATGTGACGAATTCGCTACGCTGATGATCCCTTGTTTTTTGCACTTTTCCTGGAAATTTGGCGTACTTCGCCCGCACCGCTAACTACCATGCATTTTCAGTGTCAGTGCGGTGTCGCTTATGTGCTAGGCCTGCCTGTAGGCATGTAGTCGCGCGCCTCCACTGCTATCTCGATTGTCGGTTTTCCGGTGGTTAGTTCTGCTGCCAGAAAACGAAGAGTTTTGTCTTTTCAAGACAAGCTCACAGTTTTAAATTCCCTCCCCGCTGGCAAGAACGAAGAACGCCGTCATCCGGTACAGGATCTCAGCGAGCTCCCTCTCAGCAATTTTGAGTGCGGCAAAGAGTGCCATGTTCACGAAAAGGCGCCCTTTCAGCATATGTTCGGTCCTTGAAATGGGTTTTAAGGCACCAAAAAATGTCAAAAGGCAAAAGTTATATTTAAGTTACGATTGTGAATATGGGGGTAAGTGCAGTGTAATGGAGTGCAGTGTAATGACTAAGTTCGTGGGAAAGCTGCAGGCGCAAATCATGCAGTTTTTCGCTGTGAAATAAATCCTTTAATGGTGAGCTCTCCACCACTGATGTCTAGCATTTTGGTTTCGTTTCTGCTTCATTTACTCAAAACCGGCATGTAACGATAACCTGCATGTAACGAAAAATTGCGAATTTTTATCAACTTCGTTATATCCAGGTTCAACTGTACCGTATTTTCACACATATAACCCGCCCCTGCATAAAACCCGTGCCCCTACTTTCAGTTCACAAATAAAGAAAATAAGTATCCCTGTATATTGCCCATACATTTTATAAAGATACAGCAAAGTAACATGGCACATTTGTTGACACAACAAACTTGCGTATATTTTGCATATTGAATACATTTTCTGCATGGACTAAGCCACAATCACTCATTGTCACTGTTATCGATAGAGCTATTGCTTGGGCCACAGTCGTCACTGTCGTACACAATATCATGTTCAGTTCCATCCATGCTGTTTGTTACACAGCATTTCTTCGCATTCTTGCAAACCGTCTCACCGCCTTTCATGCCCTGACGATCCACTTACAAAACAGTGCAACCCCAGGCGTGTGGACGCAGCCTGTCGGCGTTAATTCTCAGAGACCTTCAGCCGTCCATTCCGCGTAAAGACATTTGTGCTTTGAATGATCTGTATTTATTGAAACATGAAAAGGTTGAATGGCCTGTTTAATGAAACATCAAGAGGTGTCACCACCTACTATTTGTGTATGAATGCAGAATACAATTATTATAGAGCAAAAAGTAAAAGTTAGAAAGAGTTCACATGAAATGAAGTATCCAAAAATATACCAGTGAGACGGCGAAAGCCACCACCTCATTTTAAACAAAATTTAACTTATACCTATTATCATCATAGTATGAAGTGGTGCTTTCATGATGTTTTTTGAGTATTGGCACTCACACCCTTTCCTCTTGAATGGCGCTTTATGTTTGCGGAAAACTCTAGATGACTTTCCGAATTTTTTCTCGGGTTGTAATGTTGTTGAGCTTTGTGTGAAAAATGAGCACTATCAGTGGAATAAGAGTGGCTTAATAGCTATTGCTGCTGTAGGGACCTCACGGTCCCTACAGCAGCAATAGCCGGGAATTTTCACCGAACGAAATACCTTGCATATAATCTGCACCTCTATTTACCCCTGAAATTTTCGCATTTTTGCTCTGGGTTACCTATACGCACAAAAATACCATATGTCCCGTGAACAGCAAAGGATTTTATAACGGTGGGAATTTTATCATTTCGGATATCTGTCATCATAGTGCTCAAGCTAATTTTTACTTTTTGTAAGCAGTTCGCTCTTTCTTGATTAACGAATGAGTTGCTTTGGTGTTCTAAAAGTGTATTTTTTGACTGTAGGAGTGTGTGTGCCTTTTTGCGTGAGTGACTTGATACATTTTAGAGAAACATTGCGAAAGAAGTGTTCCTTGAGGGAACCTTCAGCAGCTTCTTGGTTTGCCTTATTTTTCTCTTTAAAGATATTTTATTGCTGGCTGAGACCACATTTATACAATAATGTGTGAGTAACTGTTTGGGAGATTTGCATGGTGTGCAAATTGCCTGCTCACAGCTGTTGCTTTTGGTTGAGCGCTTCTAAGGTTTACCCGACTCTGTTCAACAGCTCTTGTTTTTTTTTTTCTTTCCTATGAACAGGTGGAGAAATTCGTTCCTGCTCTCGCTGGTGTTCGGCGTGCCCTCCATGCTGCTCATGATGTACTACATGATCCGCCGCATGCTTCACAAGCACGACAACGACTGCTGCATATTCCCGGGCCTCTCAGCCCAGAACTTCATCCTTTTTCTACTGGCCACACCCGTTCAGGTTGGCACTCACGTGACTATTCAGTGCACGGTGTCGCGCATTGCATGATATACCCTTATGCCTTGTGTTGTGTGAGCTGTCCTTCGTCTCTCCTTTTGGCTTCATTAAACCGGATACCGTATTTATTCAAATATAAGGCGAGGTTTTTTTTTTTTTTTTTTTGAAATTTGTAGTCTCAAAGTCATACCCCACTTTATATTCGAAGCTTAGTTTTGAGGTAAGCTCATCAGTATGAGGAAATGACAAAAATAAATCATTGGGTAACATAGTTTGGAAGAGTGTTGCTATACATCTTGGCCGTGTCGATGTATTTTGGAATGTAATAGGGCATTGGTGTAACAAATCTTTACGAGTTAACAACCCTTGAAGTTTTCTTGCGTGTTCTCAACTGTCTTGGGAGAGTGGGCTGTGAAATTCATCAATTTTGTAATATGCACCGTAGGTTTTGGTTAATTTAATGTTATCCTTCGTTTGATTGAATTTAGAGGTCCTGCTAGAGTATGCAGCTCAGTATTTTGCCCCTGGTTAATTTTATTTCCTTTTTAAGTTGATTTAATTGTAGTAGTTCAACCAGGGTCAAATTCTAGAGGGTACAGTACTGTGTGTGGGGGGGGGGGGGGGGGCGGGGGGGGGGGGGTAGAGAGAGAGAGAGAGATGCCTACATATGTTTAATAGCAATAGGTAATGAGGAGCTCATTGAATTGACACAGAAAGTGCCAGCAGATGAAAACTCTAATGGGGGCATAGGTAGAGTTTGTCATTTTTTTTTTTTAGTGGAAATAGAAAGGGTCCACATGTGTTGTCGGAGCAGCCCTGTTAAGGCGCCCCCCCCCCCCCCCCCCCCCCCCAAACACCTGCATTCACATTGCCTAATACACCAGAAAGTAGAGGGGATTTTTTCCCCGGCAGCTGAATTGGTAAGGTGCAAGACACGCATTATGCATTGCTTAAAAATTTCCATTTCTAAGCAATTAAGTGACACACTATTCATGACTGCTGGCTTTCCTTTCTGTGCGTGTACCATAAAGTAGCGAAGTAGTGACAGTTTGGCCAGTTAAGCCCGCATCGCGTGGTCACTGTGTTGCAGTTTGTGGGTGGCCGGTACTTCTACGTGCAAGCCTGGAAGGCTCTGTCGCATGGGGTGGCCAACATGGACGTGCTCATCATGCTGGCCACGAGCATCTCCTACTTCTACAGCGTGGTCATCGTGCTCTACTTCATGATCGACAGCGCCGACCACAGCCCCAAGACCTTCTTTGAGACGCCCCCCATGCTGCTCATGTTCATCTCGCTCGGACGCTGGCTCGAGCACATCGCCAAGGCAAGTGCCCTTCACTTCACTGCCCCGTTTTCTTTTGCACACTTCGTGGCACGGTCGCAGCTTGCGCAGCTATGAAGGTTGTGTTGCTGGCTATCTTGAGATCGAGGAGAGAAAATTTTATTTGGGAAAGTGCATTTCCGAGTTTGGGACCTTGTAAGAGTGGTTGTAAATGGCTATGTAATGGCTAAAAATGATTAAAGTTAATTGATGTCATACGTTGTAGTGCCTGAAGGCAGTAAAGGGGAATTTGAATCTAAATCGTATTGTGAGGGCACCCGACCCTGCTGCTTAGGCTCGTACATTGTTTAAAAAAGGCCGCTGTATATTATAATTCAAAAGTACCAGCCGGTAACTGGTTTTTGGGTCCTACTCCCCGTGATGGCTTAGTGACTATGGTGTTGCACTGCTGAGCACGTGGTTGGGGGCTAAAACTTTTGGCTGGGGTGGCTGTTTTTCTGACGATGGTATCAAAGAAAAACACTTTCTTTTTGTTGCCGTTGAAGATTTCATGCATGCGAGGTTACAGGAAATGGTAAAGGTACTCATGCAGTTCTAAATAAGGTGCAGCTCTGGTTCGCGAAACCCGAATTTGAACTTTTTAGGCCCCCGCATAACGGTTTTATATGCTGATTCCGAATTCCTGCCATCGAGGAGATTTCTACGCGGTTGGCTGCAAATGCAGAAGAGCATAAGCGGTGCACATTTTTGTTTGAGAATTAGAGGCCAGCCAAACTTGTGCTGAATGCATGAGAAGCGAGCACGCATGCACAAGACGTAACATTCTTCTGTTGTACAGTTGGGTCTTGCTTCTTCGTGGCTCAGTTTGTTTTGACACGAGAAGGTCTGGTCGGGAGGTCACATTTGCATGGGTGTCGCAGGCAAACAGCCAACGCAGCATTGGGTGGCGACATTCGATCACCCGGCACTCCGGATGTTTTTCTGCTCTTTCCACACGGGCGCCGTTGCGCAACCACGAGCATTGCCGCCATCACATGCGCTCGGTGACGCAGAGAGTGGCAACGCCCTCTGCGTCCTCTGAGCCTTCAGCTCTATTTTTAGGCCTACAAAAAAGAACATTAAGGGGACAGACTGGTCTTGGAGCTATTTTTTTTTATTTACGAGCCAATTTTAATGAACCTGCACAGAATTATGGAGTTTTGTGTGCTGATTTCAAATCTACAATGAGATTTTTTGCAAGTTGATTATTTTTGAGAGAATTAATGATTAATTGCCATTATTTTGGGCCACAATTACAAAATAACCACTCTGCGCATCATGGCAATTACCACGTGGCTAGGCAGACAAATTACTGAAGAATACAACGTTGGAAGAACTTTTCTGGTGTAGCGATGTTTGGTCGTTTTACAACAAGCTGAACTTCACTCCTCCCACACTCTGCCAGAAATGGCTGACAGGTGGGGCCAATTGAACGCAATAATAATTTTCCAAAGCCTCCCCTTGAAAATTTGTTTCAAACATTGTATCCTCCATACATTTAGGTATCAGAAGCAAATAATTACAGTTGTACCTGCTCCGGGGGCCGAGATATCTGTTGGCAAAATGCTAGCTTCGCGTTGCAAGCAAAGTGCTGTTTTAACATCGAATTCTGCGCAAACTGAGCTGTAGAGTGCACCTTAAAATGCTGTTTACAATAAAATACGGTGCCTTTTGATGAGGATATTTGTGGACTGAAAAAAAAATGGCTGTGGGTGCCGAAAATGCCGTTTTTCAGAAAATGATTTTTTGACCGTTTTTCATCCCCAAAGACCCATCTGCCTTCTTAAAGATAGAGATCTTGCTGACAAGAAGCCACAGCCTCTGAAGCTTCTGCTAAAATATCTTGCAGATATATGCGCTGTGTATTATTATTTTTTAAGAAATCTTTTACCCAATGAGAAATTGTTGCAAGACGATTCTTGTGTTGCCTTTTTTTTATATGAAGTTGTGCTGCTTGTGATGTCTGATTTTTTGGTTAAATGTAATGTTTGTGTTTAAAAAGGTAAGGGCTTCAGTTGTGCATGCATCCATTGGGTGTTGGTGCCATGTACAGCCTGAAGGTGGTAAGTCGGGTACGTTTAATGTTATATGCTTTGACATCGTATCGATTTTTTTTAAGCCTTGCAAATGTCTACCAATGTGCTACAGCTCTGCTTGCTTTCTTTTCTTAGGAATGTTTATTTTATTATGATGCTGCCTTGTATGAAAGTTCAGCGCAAGAAAGCATGCACCTTATTTTGCTATTTTCTCCATAAGGAGTGGCTTGTACTAAGTCAGTCACACTTAATTTTGAATTACAGTTCTATCTCCCCCGTCCCCCCCCCCCCCCCCCCTTTTTTTTTCAGTCTTAAATTTGCACTTAAGATTGTGTGAAATTCTCTTCTTATCTTTAGTGATTAAGCTTGAATGCTTTTTTTTTGCTTTTGTAATTGTAGGCTACATAGATTTTGTGGCTGAAAAAGCGAGCAGCCTGGAAACCGTGCCGATCTTCCTTTGCAGGGAAAAACGTCCGCTGCCCTCGCCAAGCTGATCTCGCTGCAGGCCACCGAAGCTGTTCTTGTAGAAGTTGACTACCAGATGAACATCACTGATGAGAAGCACATCTCAGTCGACCTCGTCCAAAGGGGGGATGTGTTAAAGGTGAGCTTCTCTCTCTTTCCTGAAGGGCACAGGGTAAAGCGAAATTTCAAAAAGACTTCTATTTTTCTTTGCAATTAGGGAACTTCAGTTTCTTGTGCATATTTTCCATATTCACACTTTCCTTAGAAAGTCGTATTTCTCGCTTAAAAACCGTTTTTTTGTAAGCAAGTAGCAAGTGACCACATCCTTTTTAAGAATGTTCTCCATATTTATTGTAATTTTTTTTCATCAAGAAATTTCTAGTTTCAGATCAAAATGCTTTTCTGGGACCAGCTGTTTTAAGAAATTGCTTACCAACCATTGCAAAGCTGACTTTTCGGTGAGGGCAATCCAAAGACGCTGTTGCACATTCTTTCCAAATTTCTCTTTCGGAGCCGCGCATGAAAAAACGTCTTTCTTGGACATACAAAACAGCGCAAAAAATGAGGTCTAAGAAAGAAGGGCACAGACGAGGCGTTTGAGGTTTGGCGACATATTTTTAATACTGAAGAGGGAAGCTGAGTTGGGGTAAGGGGGACGGGGGGGAGGGGGGGGGGGGTTAATGTGTTAATGAGCAGGTGACAACAATGAAGAAATTTGATGACCACTGGCATCCTTGTTATCTGAGCAAATTCAGTGTAAAATATCATCATACTTCATCATCAAATATCATACAAACTGAAAGGTTGTACTGTGCAGCTTGGGGAAGATGAGAGTATTTTCTTGACAAGACAAGGCAGTTGACGAGGACTGTTGACAAATTGCACAGACATGTTGGTGTGACATCCTGACCGAGGCCGAGGCATGAAAGCACGATCTCTCTGCATGGCTTTAGCTTCAACTTACCAGAGTTGCATAGAGCAGCTGGGCGCAGGGATTTCCTTCAGTGAGCCCTGTGTTTGCCCCCATGGGACACCAGCCCTCTTCATTCACATCTGGCGCATATTGCATTTTTCTCTTTCTCCAACCCTGTCGTCCCCCATCCATGGTGCAGGTGCTGCCCGGCGCCAAGATCCCCGTGGACGGGCGGGTGTGCCTGGGCCACTCGGTGGTGGACGAGGCCCTGATCACGGGCGAGTCATGCCCGTGCCCAAGAAGCTGGGCGACCAGGTCATCGGGGGCTCCATCAACGGCCAGGGCCTGCTCCTGGTCATCGCCACCCACGTGGGCAAGGACACCGCCCTCTCCCAGATCGTTCGCCTCGTCGAGGAGGCACAGACCTCCAAGGTGGGTGGGAAGGGTAGGCTCTAGAAACAACTTGACTTTTGGTTTGTCCAAAGCATGGTCAGTAAGCTCACTCACGAGTTTATGGGCTTTAGAATGCCTGAGCCAAAGATGGACTTCCCACGAACAGCTGAGAGCTCACAATAATGCCGCAAAGTGTTCGACCCCATTCGTGCACTTGTTTCGAATCTCCTGCCTTTTTACGGGCTACCTCTACTCATTGTTGCCACTTTTGTGATTTGTGATGCAAAGATCCAGCTTTTCTTGTACCTTTGTGGTGGTAACATCAAGCGTCGTCCGTGCATTGTGGGCAGTGTCAGAAGTGGTTTGTTTTCCCAACAGAAAAATGCATCCGAGACAAAAGGCTGCTCAATGATCTTCTGACAGGGCTTGGGGCCTGTAAACCTGAAAGCTGTATATTAGCTTAGTTATATTTGTTTATAGGAGCTTTTAGATGAGCTTTCCTTTTTGTGTACCAGTTACTGAGGCTTGCCAAGGAATGGGGAGTTTTAGGCTTCTTTTTAGGCAATTGCAAAATATTTGCTTCAGTTCATAACTGTTTGAAATAAATCATTACTCACTTTGTATTCGCTTAAGAATCAGAAATGCCCATTTGTTATGCAATCCACAGTGTGTAAAAGTGTGCACTCGAATCGCTCTGTTGTGCAGGCTCCAATACAGCAGCTAGCCGACAAGATAGCTGGCTACTTTGTGCCGGGAGTGGTGCTAGTATCCCTGCTCACGCTGGGCACCTGGGTCCTGATTGGATATCATAACATCGACTATGTGACACGCTACTTCAAGAGACAGGTAACAACTGTCGGGCATCAGTTGCTTTCGCTTTCTCTTATCTTAGAGGACTTCACATTTCCTGCAGTAAGCAGCAGATATCTTTGTTTAACCTACGTTCGGCCTTTTCAATTCAATAGAGTGATAGCATTGTGTCTTGTTCAGGGGCAAGTTGCCTTCAAGGGCTCTTGGTCTTTTGCTACATTTTAAAGGGCACTCATAAAAGTAACTGTCAAAAACACTGTCGAAAAACACATTTTGTGCTCTTTACAGAATGATGGCACAAAATGTCTTTTTTATGCCTTCATACACAGCCGTGTGTGTGCATTCTGTTTCAGAATATCAATCGTCTAAAGCTGACTTATGCTGTTGCCATTGTGAAAGCTTAAGCTGCAAGACTTTGCATTAGCTGACAGCAGCAAGTAGAATCGTAGGGTATGTTCTGTGAAATGTTTCATGGCATGTATAAAGAAGGAGCTGCAGTGCGTTGTTGTATTGGCTAGACTGCAGTGCAATAACGACCTCGGTGGTGGCCCTTGCAGCGGTACCACGACACGGACAGTGAGCTGATCTTCCAGTTTGCCTTCCAATGTGCCCTGACCGTGCTGTCCATTGCGTGCCCTTGCTCGCTGGGCCTGGCCACGCCGACGGCTGTCATGGTGGGCACTGGCGTCGGTGCGTCCAATGGCATCCTCATCAAGGGTGGAGAGCCACTCGAGACACTGCACAAGGTAAACTACTGACTGCCACGCTTCCATAGCAGCAGTGCAGAGCTTGTGCCCTACGCTAGCGTTACCACTTGTCGTCAGTCAAATCCGAATACAGTCTAATCCCGCTACAACAAAGTCTGCTTCAACGAAATTTCCGCTTCAACGAAATATTTTCAATTCCCCGTCAGCTAGCCATAGAAGTCAATGCAACAAAGTCCTCGCCACAACGAACCTTTGTCTGGCTTGCTTTCGCTTCAACGAAATTTTCGATGATTTGGGCTGGGTTTGAACAATTATTTTACAATTATATAAGCATAGCGCCAGCTGTCTCTAACTTTTTATACATTCAGGACACTTAGTTTCACCGAAAACATGTGCGGTGTGCCCACACTGCCACCCAAAGCAAGAACAAACTCATATGTGGACGCCATTGTTTGATGGTGATAACGATGTGGCGGTCCGTCTTTACATGAGGTGCAAGCCAGGTTCGCCAAGCCAGAGCTATAGCCAATCCGTATCCAGTTGAAATTGCGCGAATGTGCTCTGCTGCTGGCGCAGCGCCATAATGTATGTGTTGCGAGCAGCTGTCCTTGCAGTTTTCCTTCTACAATTCTTCAAATTCAAAAGCAAAAATAATGTGTTCATGTTTAGTCTTGAACCGGCGACATCCTATCTTAGTCGCGAGCGCGCGGTCGCTTTAAATGCTAGCGCACGCGACTTGCCCGCCAAGGTCGGTTGCTGCCCTGCCTAGTCAGAGGATAAGATAACGGCGCCGTTCCTGCCACAAGCGAGAGGGGGGCTTCAAACCGCTTAGTAGCTATCTGCAAGTAATCAGCTCGGTGTACAGCAATACGCGTTGCGCCTGCATTTCTTCATTTGTTTACCTCTCCCCTCCTCCTCAGTATCGCGATCTTCGAGTGCTGGTAAAAAAAAAACCAGATAACCATTGGTATGCTTGTTGTCTGAATAAACACGACGTTACTGCGCGTCACTCCTTTTAAAATTTTCTAAACTTTGTATTATGCTGCCAATGATGCGGAAATATCCGGGGCTATTTTTCTTGCCCTTCTGTGCTGTGTTGGGGCAGATTTCGTATCAACGAATTTTCGCTTCAACGAAATTTTTTGCACGTCCCGTCAATTTTGTTGAAGCGGGATTTGACTGTATGACAAACTCGGATAGAGCGAATTACGCATTATTGCGAACACTCAGTCAGTCTGCCATAGTGAATGCAAAACGTATTTTTAGGGGCGGAGCCTTAGGCGCTGGGGCTGTTGGCATCTCCTGTCGTCGCCGTCGTCGTAATCTTCGTTTCATGTAGTCATGGTATGAAAACATCGGGAAACTCGTTTATGCCTCACTCTAGAAAGTAATGCATACTAAAAAAAACACCGGGACACTCGTTTACGCCTCGCGCTGGAACACTCCGTAACGCATTCTAAAAAAACACCGGGTCACTTGTTTGCACCTTGCGCTAGAGAGCTTCGTGCTTCAACGACAAGAGACTTTTACAGCAAAGCTGTATACCTCTGCCCCCTAACAGTTTCATCTCCATTGGAAAAAATGCCAAGGCTCCAAGGATACACTTATACACTGCATGCTTTGCTCCTCCCCAAGTTTTCTTGTTAGTGGGGATGGCTCGGGATTTTTTTATAACGAACTAAACATTAAATATACAGTCCAGTTCACTTATAACAATAACGGTTGTACACAATAAATTGCAATGAACAGTTGTGGCACCGTCAACTTTGCTATATGTTTATAAGGTAAAATAAACCGCTTGTAACAATGGTAATTTTCCCCATTATAGGTTATAACAATTAAGCCTGACAGTATGAGCCTAAGTAAGGTATAGTATTTGGAGATCTGTGAGAGATCTTGGGTGCATTGTGTATGACCAAGCATGACTTTTTGAGCATGAAATAAGTTGCAGCATTTTATGTCTTCCTAACACTCAGAAAAAGTTGGTGCCTTTTATGTAGCCATGCTATCCCTGATTGAGGAGACTTCTGACTACCCCTCTTCTCCTGCTGTCAGCTGGCCCAGAAAATAAGAGGCAGGGGGTATCTCTTCAACACTACATATATTAAAATAAAGCTACAGCAGGGTAAAGAGGATCCTCTAGGCTACTGTTGATTACCGTGGTTAGAAAAGGCAGAAAACAGTGCCACTTTAGTAACGTGCAATCTGCCAATCGTTAAAAAAGAAACAAACAGTCAAGGATTTGATCCGGAGACTTCCTCCTATGTGAAAGATGGCGGTCCTTCCTAGGGGTCCTGTTGAGTCGGTTGGCACACGTATTACTAAGTCTAGGTGGTCGGCCGTGCAATTACTTTTCTGTTTTGCAAATAAAAGCTTACAAAAGTAACTTTTTCTGCCCAATTCTGTTATAACAATTACTGGTTATAACGATGGCTTTTTTGTGGCCCTTCAAGTGGGTTACACTGTATCGACTGCGCCTAACCTCCGGGCCGCCGCGTTGACCGCCATGAAACGCAGCAACGGGGCCAGTCTGCTAGAAAATGACGAATGGAAGATTAATTTGCTGCCTGCAATAAAAAAAATTTTCTCGCACTTCCCTGAGGGGGAGAGTGTGTAAGTGCGAATGCACGGTTGTTGATTGCGCGATTACGGGGGATATCGTGATCTTGGAGTGGAGAGGAGGCGCCCAACACCCGCAGTCACTGAGCGGAGAGAGGAGGAGGAGAGTAGCGCCCGCCGTTACGGCGAGGGCTACACGAGCGCCCTCACGCGTCGGAATGCGGAGCGCCCGCTACGCGAGCGAGAGCTCTCCCGCCCGAAGTGGAGAGGAGGCGCCCAACACCCGCAGTCACTGAGCGGAGAGAGGAGGAGGAGAGTAGCGCGCGCCCATCTCCCCCCGTTGCTAGGGAAGACGAGGAGGAAGACGAGGAGCGCGCGCACCCGCAGCTGTTGCTATGCGGACGACGGCGGCGGACGATTCAGGCTCGCTTAAGAAGTGCATTCGCACTTAATAATCAGTCGCGCCTGGCAAGACTGGACTCGAGACACAATTCGCAACTACTTCCACCATGCTGGACTGTGTCAAGAGGGCCAGAAGTTGCGAGTGCAGTGCAAGGCGACAGCGATACTGCCACGCTTTGGGGTGAACTCGTCGATACTCCGGACGCTCCACCAGAAAAAGTTGACTTTGAGGAATTTTGACAGTCGACGACGGGTGTTGCTGTGACAGCCAGCATGATGGATTCTAAAATTGTTGCTGCCCTGATGGCGTCTGGTGCCGGTGCCACTGACGAGCCGCTGCCAGAAGACGATCGCGCTTGCGCGACGTTGCAAGAAGCCATTTCTGCTACAGTGGTGCTGCGGCGATACTGCACCGAAATACAGGGAAGTGGAGTGGTATTTGTCAAAATGATGTCGCGTGTCAAGAATGCAATTCTCACTGGTGGTGCTAAATGCAATGTTCAGTCGAAAATCACTGCCTTTCGCAGATACATGTACATTTCTCTGCAATAAATTTCTTTTGGAGTAGATTACAATTCATGGTTAGTGGCATGGTCGTTCTTTCATTATCGCGTTTTCAATCAACTGTTCACGTTGCCTATAATGAATTTGATACTGAAGTTTGTTATAAGTGTGTTTGGCTATAGTGAACTACTTCGAATAGCGAACAAATCACGTTAAATCACGCTGTTCGTTATAACTGGGTTTGACTGTAGGTGGTAGATGGTTAGGTCACTAGTGGTGCTGGTAATGTTGAGAGAAAAACAAGAGCATAAAAAGCCACCCCCGTCCCCCTCCCCTATCAACTGTGTGTCTCGCAGGAACCTCACTCACTTGGTGTGTGGAGGGATGCTCCTTGTACATTTCCTGACACTGTTTTCACAGCAGTGACAGCGGGAGCAGTGATACAGCCTTAAAGCAGCAAACGGTTTTAGAAAGATGAGCCAGGCTATCTCCCAAAGTCAAATATTCACTATTTGCTAGTAGTGTTTTGGGAACCTTAAAATGTTTTATACGTCCAAGAACCAATAATCGAGTTGAAGCGACTATCAGTTAGGGGAGTAGGGAATTGAATATTCATGCACTCTTAGTCTTACCTTGCCTACTGGGCCATTTGGTCACAAATGCAGTGGCTGTTGTTCTTGAAACCTTGGAGTCCCTTGAATATAAGAGAGCTATTTTCAAGGCCTTCCAAGTCCTGTGATTTTTTAGCAGTCCTTGAAAGCCCTTGATTATGTTTATAATCATGGGATCTGTCTTTTCACAGGAATTTAAAGTGTTTTTCATAGATTTCAAGTTTTAAATAACGCAAGAAAGATTGAAACAATAAATTTTCAGTGTATTGGACAGAATTATGACACATTTAGCAGATTTTTGTGAAGCATGAGGCAACATTGGGAGCCGGAACTTGTCAATCCAATTCATGTCGTGATAGAATCCAATAAAATCCGGCTTCTGTTCATCAACCTGCATTTTTCTTTCTTCGTACCATGTGGATGCTCACTTGTTGGAAGGAGCACCTTATTTGCTCCTTCTGCGCTTGCTTTCAGACAGCAAATGGTAGACGTAGGCATAGTTGACATTCGTCAGGCCTGGGAAAAGCACCTGCCAGCAGTCGTGACTAAGCAAGAACCCGTACAAAGACAGGGTTTCATCAGACCCAGCAAGCGTGAATCAAGCAAAATGCTGACTATGCTGAAAAATATTTGACGTTTTGCCAGTGGGAAAGTCTGTTCTAAAAAGCCATCAGCAGAGTGCGAAGCGAAATGGCAACATGAAGACAGCAGGTGGTAGCTTTTTAAAAAGTACCTGGTGCTGTGTATGTGTGCCTGACCTGTCCATGCAGTCCCTGCACAGTAATTGCGGACAAGTAAGGCACATGATTTGTTGACAGATGCAGAGATTTTGAGGTCGTTAAAGGAGCCATGAAGACAAAATACAAGTTTGGTTTATTAGAAAGGCTGCCTTGTCCTGATAAAAATGATACCGATTTCATCACAAACTTCCAAAAAATAACGTTAAAGAAAACGTGTGGAGCTGTGGCGACTCGCTAGCCCGTTTCCAGCAACTTTTCTATGACGTCACAGAATCTTGTTTGGGCGATTGACGGCGGCCGAACTAATCAATCGCCAGGACACATGACTGGACGATTGTAGTGGGGCCGCTAGTTCCGTTTGATCGAATCACTTGAATGCTAACGTGCACCTAACCCACTGAAAATTGTTTTTAGTGCTGGCCCATATGATGTCACTCGCACCGATAACACGTCACTGTGGCGCGAAATTTGAAAGTCCTTAAGGGGGGACGTGGCTTTCAAAATCAACTTTTTTATTTCTTTGTAGATTTTGATGAAAATTGGCACAGCAACTGGAAATGCTTCTGTGATAACACCATAAAAATTTGAAGTTAATATTTTGATAACTTTTTTATGTATGAAATTTTCTTTCTGTTTCGCTTGTACCGAGCTTGAGCGGCTTATAAAACACGATAGAAAACTTGTTCGAAGTGCTTTGCATTCCCAAATGAATGGACGAGGTCATGACAGTTTTAGAATTTTTTTTTTACAACACAATGTTTTTTAGTTTTCATTTTTTTAGAGGTTAATGTGCAACAGGCATGTCAACTGTGAACGATTATTTGAATAAAAAAAATCACAAAAAACAAATCTGGAAAACTAAAAGTGTCACGACCTGAACAGTTCATCAAGGAATGTAATGCAAGAAACAGAATCAAAATAGACCCAGCGGTCACGAAGAAATCCCTGGGACAAGCGACACAGGTGGCAAAAAAAACCGTTTTGAGAAAACGGCTTCCGAAGTTGCAACATAGGTTTCACATATCAAAAGTCGTCACGGTTGTAGCCTTTCATGTCCTTTTGAACATGGGGCTTCTGGAAGGCCTTGCCTTGAAATTGGAGTGCCTTTTCAGCCTTTCTCTTTCCAGAAAACATCATTTTCAGCTCCTCTGTGAAGAGTACATACCCCCCTTTGCAAACCAATCGGAGGGGACATGGGTTTCAATGGGCTTTCAATGCAAAGTAGGTTAGTTGGTTGGCTGTATCGCACTGGACAACCTCCTTTTGCAGTGTTGTCACCATGGCAACAAGTTAAGCATTTTTTTAACTTAAATTTGAACATTTTTGGCTTTTTTTTATGTTTTATCTTGCTTGGCACAGCAACTTAGTACTCATAGTGCAGGTGTTCATTGCCAAAAGTTTACATACCACAAGGTTGAAAATGAGCTACTTTGAAGCTTGGTAGAGTATTCTGCATAACTCCCAACTTCAATGCAAGAGCATATTTTTTTTATTACTTTTGACATTCAAGGCATCCAATATTTCTCGCAGCACAGCCAGTATGCCCTGAGCAATGGTATCAATAATTTCCCTAAAAAAATCACTGTTAAATGCTGCCACAGTAACGTACATTTTTAACGCAGAGAGCATATTTTTATTCCTATATTACTAACTCAAAGCTGTTTGCATGAAAATTACAAGTGCACGGGAAACGTTGCGCAAGAAAGGCGATATGGCTCGCGCGCATCGCAGCGCACGCTTACCGCGACATATCGAGCTTTGATTATACCTGATATGGCTGGTCAGGTCGCTTTTAAAATAAAACTAACGTAGCAGGCATTAATTACAACTACTGGCGTTCAATCGTAACCGGTTGCTCAGTCATGTGATGCTCCAATGCGCGTCGGCTATGCCGTGCGCGCCGCAGCGTTTGACGCGTCGACCGTTTCTTTCTCAAGGCTAGCGAGCCCACAGTCAAAACACAGCAATAACTAAGCGTGTAAACATCGCAAATCCGACTAAAAGTTCACTTCACGAACCGCTATCGCAAGCGCGCACACCGCGTCACCCTCCGGGGTCTAGCGACGGTAGAGTCACGCGCACCACGAAGCGTTCGATGACCTCCGCCTTTCGAGCCACACAACTTCCCGTAATCTGGCTCGTTATCTCTGGCATTCCCATCGCGATAACGTCCGTGTTGAATACCACAGATTGAACAGAAACTCGGCCGAGCGAAGCGGCGAAAATGAACTCAATCCGCTCGCTACGCAGCTCAGGCGGCCGCCATCTTGCGTTGCGCCCGCGACATCCAATCAGGAGGGTCGCTGTTCTGCGCCCCAACCGGAGGACCAATAGCACTTCAGCATCTATTTCTAGCTTCTTTTGTGCGTCGTTTCTTTTCTGCCGTTTGTGCGTTTGTGAATGAACGAAGATAAAAGAGACAAGCGGAACCGGAAAGACGATCGCTCGGCCGATCTAACCATATCAAAATGGCCGCGCCCGGTGGCACCGTTGCGGAGATAGAGAGCTCCGAAAATTGCCGTTTTTTCGGCCTTTTGCGCTGATAGTTTGTCACCGTGCCTGACAAAAGTATTTTTTTATGCCACTTTGCGACGCTTTTCAGCGTAAAAACTTTGCAGACGCACAGAATAGGAAACATAGAAGCCGAATATGTGGGTTTCAAAAAAACGATGTTTTGGTCATTTTTCAGAAGTTGAAAGCCGCGTCCCCCCTTAAGTATTTCTTGCGTTTTCATAGGTTAAAAAACGTCTTTCGTGGCCAGAATGGAGCTGAGTGAGGTACTGAAGCCCAACTCTTTAAAGTTAAACAAAGTTGTATTTTCTCTTCATGTTACACCCCCTTTAAAGGGGGTGTAACATCGCACTTCTCCTACAGTTTCTCATCACGCACAAATTGCCTGCTCAACAAAATGTTCCCAGATAGTGAAGTTGTGAAGGCCTTCTTTTGTGGGGGAGAAACAGTGCACTTAGGTGACATTCCCAAGTCTTGGGCCATTTTTTTTCTTTCATTTCTTGCATCTGTGCAATGGTAGATGGGGAGTGCGACTTACATCATCCTGTTTGATGAGTTTCAAAAAATTAAAAAGAGGGCAAAGGATGTGGACAGAGAAACACAAGTAGACTGGGTGAGCACTCGTCTAGTCTACTTGTGTTTTCCTGTCCACGCCATTTCCGCTCTTTTTAATTTTTTTTTTTTAAGCCACGAACCAACTTGCCAAACGAAGCATTTTACAGTCTCTCCCACTGAATATAGTAGTTTAAATAAGTTCTTAGCTGACCTGTCTGCTGACCCGCCGCGGTGGCTCAGTGGCTAAGGCGTTGCGCTGCTGAGCACGAGGTCGCGGGTTCGATTCCCGGCCGCGGCAGCCGCTTTTCTGATGGAGGCGAAAAGCAAAAACGCCCGTGTGTACGAGATTTCGGCGCACGATAAAGATCCCCAGGTGGTCAAAATTAATCCGGAGCCCTCCACTATGGCGCGCCTCATCGCCTGCGTTGCGTCGGCGCGTTAAACCCCACAATCAATCGACCTGTCTGCTATGTCGGCGTTTACCTGCACTGAAGTCGTACGACACCCCGGTCATCGACGCTTTTCCACGGTCCCTTAAATGTCGTTATTATCAGGGTTCCACTGTATTATGTTGGATGAGTCCACTAATTATTACTTACATCGAAGCAAATACAGTTGAACCTCGTTATAAGAGACATGGATGTAAGAGACAGATGGGTATAAGAGACACTATTCACCCACATGGTTGGCTGCCCTATCTTTCCCATTAAATTGACCTCTTTTATAACAGACATCGGATGTAGAAGATTGGTTATAAGGGACAAGTCATCCTTGAACTTTAATCAATAATCTCACTTGTAACAGACATTTTAACTTCAGATGCAGTGCCACCAGTCATTAATTGCAGTTGCTTCCATTGTGGAAACACAGGTGGACGACAGACGCCTGCAGTCGCTATTTTATTATAGCTTCAGCAAACACAAAGTGGTTCAGTCAGCTATGAAATGACGATGAGAAGCCCTGCCAATGGAAATGCAACTTACAGAAGTGGTTGAAGCTTACTGCCATTCATTGGATGGAGCGCAATCGCACATGCAGGCTCTCCCACTCGCGTAGCTCCCAATCAAGAAGCATCGAAGATGTTGAATCCTGCAAGCGTAATGAATAACCTGAGCACACAGCGGAAGAAGCTGTGCGCTCTGGCTATTCATCAGGCTTGTGAACTCATCTATGATTCATCTTCCACAAACAAGGAAAGGAAAAAAAGCTTGTAGAATCTGTTGTAAAAAAACAGTGTAAGTACAGTCATGAAGCAAACAAAGATTCAGAACTGTTTCATAAATTCTGGGGGCCAAACATAAATTAGAATGAATCTTTTGAAACATGCTGTAGCGTTCTTTTGGGCTTATTTTAGTCATACGGTGCCCACATTGAACTAGGGTCTGATTAGTAAGTGAAAACATGGTTCCCTGCTTATAAGAGACATCTCATATAAGAGACAGAAACTGCTCCCCGGTACGTGTCTCTTATAAAGGGGTTCAACTGTATTCCAAAATCTGGGATCTCAGAAAAACAGCAGCTTGCAAGAACAAGGTAGTTGAAAAACTCACACCACCTCCACGCCGTGAACGATGCTGAGGGTGCGAAGCACTGGGACGCAAGTTGTGTGTATTGTGTTTTTTGCAAATTGTAGTTGAAATTAGCGTTAAACTACACAAGCCAGTTGTTGTCCAAGCCGATGTTCAAAATGTTAACGTTGAAGTCTCCGACAAGTAGGTATAAATGGGGCGTTGCTCCACACTCCATTCGAACGGCATGCCAAACATGCACTTTGATCTCGTGTTTGCGTGTAGCGCCCTCTCATGTAGCTTGCTGTAGTCACTGCGCACGGACAACGGGGAACTTGGGGAGACACCGTCGTACGGCGGACGGACATTGCGAGGTCTTAAGGGGCTTCACACCTAAAACATATCGTCAGAAAGGAGATTGACAGGAGATAACAAAGGGAAAGCTTGCAGCAACAGTTGCTGATTCAGCAACCTTTGCTGAAAAAAAAAAAGAAATAGCAGGAGATACAGTCAACATTAAGATTATGTCCGTTGTAAAATCAAACAGCCTGAGAAAAACAGCAAAAACAAAGAAAGAAGAACAAAACACCAACTTAGAAATGAAAAATAAAGCTGGGGGAGCTTTCAAGAACTTGTAAGCAATTTTTGGCTATTGTACTAATGTTCTTCGGTATTGTGCAATGAACAATTTTTGCATTGTGTTAGAAAAGTTATATAATAAATAGTCCCAGATAAAGCATTACCAGATAAATAAAATGTATCTTCTGGTCCTCGAGAGTCCTTAAAAACCCTGAAATTTTAAGTGCAGAGCCCTGTCGTCATAGCTCACTCGCTGGACCCAAGTAGAGCCACAGAGCGTTCTGTCGTCGCGGTGTCCCACAGAGGCTTCGAAAGCCAAGTGGTTTATGTAGTCATAAGCGTTTGAAACTCATTAACTGCTGGCGCTTGTCATACATCTCCCCGTTTTTAAGCTCAAAGAAAACTGCAGGTACATTTGAGGCAAAATATACGTAATTAACCGCCAGTGCCCGTGTTCATTTAGTTAGGAACGCCTGTTGGGTTGGTTTTTACTAAGCAAAAAAAAAAATGGCAGTGCAACACCGACACGTGTGGGAGGAAAAGCAAGCACAAAAAGAACAGAACTCCCACTGGTGCAGTTTCAGGCAGGTGGCGCGCGAGCACTGTGAAGGTGGAAAATTTGAAGTGCGTTGGACAAACCTCCATTGAATTCATTGAGAGAGGAATGAGACAGGGTGGCAAAGAGCGTAATGGGTGGTAAGAGTGAGCCGATAACGGCACCACAGCCCATTATGGCAAATCGCTGCTATGCACTTCCGACAGCTTTCACATTGAGTGGAACGTTTTTAATTTATTTGCCTTTGAAGCCTGTACGAACCGTGCCAATGTCATAGTTACATTATTGAAACTTCTTTCTTTCACAGGTGCGCTGCGTGGTGTTTGACAAGACAGGCACCCTCACCAACGGGACGCCGGCAGTGACCCGCATTGCGCTGCTCGTCGAAGCCCGGGTCTGCTCCCTGGCTCGGCTGCTTCTGCTTGCTGGCACGGCCGAGGCCTGTAGCGAACACCCCATTGGAGCTGCCATCACCAAGTTTGTGCGGGAGGCAAGTGCGGAGAAGACAGCTGCGCATGTCGACAGTCTGACGCGATAGGGGGTCACTCATTGACATTCACCTCACTTGAGGGAACACTTGGATAGATGTATGGGGTTCGAGGGTCATAAATAAAAAAAATGTGTATTCTATTACAGTTATAAAGATGGGAATCGAGGGATATATGTAGTTTTTTGTTCTGATTGTAGCTATGAACTTTATTTGCGTCTAAAACTGGTATTCTAGAACTTCTTCACAATTTTTGATATACCTATGTGGCTGCAAAAGCAGAGAAACTGCTGGAGAGGTGCAGCTGAACACGGTATGAGTGAACTGTGAAAGCAAAGGACTGCATTAATATTTTAACGTCATCAGTCCATCTGTGCTGTAGCAGAAGTTACTACCGTTTAAAGTTTAGTCTTGAAAGGCCAAACCATTTTTTCTGGTTCCCGTTTTTCAAGCCTAGCAAAGCTGGTATTCTAGCAGAGGGACGCAATACCCACAGCATGTTACATACCAGCCGTGGGGTGTGGGACAACACATTATAAGGACAAATGTATGATGCTGCAGTGCAGATTGCTACAGACACTACTTGGGCATGCGTGAAGCAATCAAAGAACCAATCGATCAGTTAAATTACAGCGCAGCCACTTGGAGGGTCGACCACAAGAGTACTCTGTACCACCTGTACTCTGAATCCTGCGTGCGGACTGTGAAGCCAAGCAAAGTGTTATAAACGGGGAATGGGAAAACAATTTATACTTCTTTTGCACAATAATTCATGGTTAGTGCCACCAAATAGTGTAATCAAAGTGTTCATGAAGCGTTTCAGAGGAATTTTAGCAAAATGTTGTTTTTTGTTTTCAGCGGAGACCACATTTGTCAGGTTTCATTTTTTTTTTTTTTTTATGAGTCCTTAACGTCATTTTTTTTAAAAAAGGAGGTTATTGTAACCTTACAAGGTTATTCAAGAACAGAGCAAAGGAAACCAGCACACAGATCCAGCAAGCAGTTTCTGAGATATTACTTTCTCGAGCAGCACAGGCAGCAACAAAAATACATTTTGAGGACAATGCAGTTGAACAGTTCCAGTTATTTCTTTTAATTGTCATAGAAAGCTGAAATTTAACAGAGACAATCGGGAAGACTTGACAACTAATTGGTCATTATTGAGTTTTATTACTGTACTTTTTGATAGTTTTTCTTTGAGTACCTACTACCAAGGTTTAAGATGGAGTGGTGTCCAGGCACTTGTGATAATTCTACAATGGAGGCTACACAACACTGTTTTTTCATTTCATAAGCAGTCTGTCATTCACTGACCTCATCTTAAAAAGAAGAAAAATTTGCCACTTTCGAGCTTTCACATTTTGAACCAGTTGACCCCTATTTAAACCCTGGTACACCTCTGAATTCTCTCTGCCATGGTATTTTTTTTGACCCACAGACCCTGCAAAACGACTCTCTGGGAAAGTGCGAGGACTTTGCCGCGGTACCTGGCTGTGGGCTGCGTTGCCGCGTCTCTGGCGTGGACAGTGTGCTGACGAACATTGCGGATTTGGAGCACCGCGTTGCCAAAGCCAACCGGTCTTCCTTCAGTGGCTTTACTGACTCCTCCGAAGGTGTACTCATCGACCGTTGGACGCTTCCGGCAGGCTCGCGAGGTGACTCCCTGCTCAGTGTGCCGCCGAGTGTCTTGGTTGACGTGCCAGCCCTGAAAGGTGTGTGCAGTCTTTGGAAGCCCTGTGCTGTTTTTTTATAACCGTGCTTTTTTTTTTTTTTTTTTTTCAAGAATGGCAGGGTCTCCAGATGTAGCTATGGGAAAGGGCAGTTGGTGAACTGACTGGTACGTTAGAGGCCTTAGCCTGGTGAAAGATTCCTTCAAGTAAATTGCTCGGTAGCAAGACTTCGTGTGCTCGCAGGGCTTAACCGTTTGATTCCCTGTGTTGCTCAGGAGCAACAACTCGAAACAATATTTTTTCTCTCTCACACTTTGTGGTTTTTTCGTTTGTGTTTTTTTTTTTTTTTTTTTTTGACATTTAATACCATCTATTGAAAGAAGGATCCCGTACCTTCAAAAATTAAAGAAGAGAGGGCGGCACGTACTCTCGTGTGCTAAAAAAAAATATTGTTTACGTGTGTCAACTCGCATCGAGCCCGGGTGGCTCAATGGGCTAGTGAAAGGTAACTGAAGTTGTGCAATTTCATTGTTATTACAAATGATAGCAATACAAACTTTACGTTATTGTCTTCACTGGAACCATAAATCAAGGTGATCAAGGTAGCCCTCTCGTTCAAGTGATTCATGGGCGGCCAGTGCCTAGTGTTTCCCAGTGTCCAGTGTGTCCTAGTGTCCGTCCTAATGAACCAAATTTTTTTCTGACTTCATATTTGTGATGTCAGAAGTCTTTTTAGATCATAAAAAGCTTCTCACACGCTTAAGCAAAATAATAAATAGTGAATGTAGATTTCAAAGCAAGCTTTCTGTTTCTGAGCATAAAGAAGTTGCACTCTTGCATACTGTTATCTTCAAACGAGCTCTAAGACAGTCACTGCTTTCTACATAGGATAACTGGGTGTCAGTAGGTGTCAGAGCAAATTCTGTTTGTACAGACTAATAAAAAAATGTGTGAGCTGAGCATTGCAGGGAAGCGCACACTCCACTAAGCGCTGACTTGCCGTCCTAATCGCCAGAAACACAATCCCATCCCCGCTTGTGAGCCCTCGTGAAACGCTTCCCACAAGTTGTGAATGTGGGCTCTGCAGCTGATCCCGTGACTCCCCATGCTGGCAGCAGTGTGGTTCTCATTGGCAACCGAGAGTGGATGCACCGCAACGGCATCACGGTCGACATCGAAGTCAGCAAGCTCATGGAGCAGCACGAAGAGCGGGGGCAGACTGCGGTGCTTTGCGCCATCGATGGTAATACTGATACCTTCACTCTGCTGAATATCCCTTGATCGCTGATGCTCAGAAAGTGGTGCTGCTCTCCACAGAAGCGCTGATATCCGTATGAATGGCAGCCTCACAGGGCGGGGCTTGGAATATCAGGCGGAAGTTTTCTGAGATGTAGACCTAAAATGATACAGTGCTGGGGCCAGACGGGATTCGTGCCTTCCGCTTCCCGCTCAAAACACTCGCTGAAGCCGAATGAAAGCTTATGCACACTCTGCTTCAGCAGTCGTTTTGAACAAGAAGGAATTCATCAAGAATATGGCCCATAGTTAGAGCCCCTAGCTTTCCGCGATTCCGCAATTCCGTGAAAAATCGCGGAATTAAAGCGTTTTCGCGGAATTCCAAAAAGAAAAAGAAAAAACGTCAATAGTGTGGTGCTACGTCCCCAAACCAATATATTCGGTGAAATGTGGCGGAAAAGTGGTATTTTCTATTAGTAATAGCAAAATGGTTTCTATTAATTGTCTGCAACGTTTTTACTGTTGAAAATTTAAATTTGCATCTGCGTATTCCTGCCTTATCAAATAATAAAAGTGTCTAGTTGGCGCAGCCTCCACCCGAATCAAGGGGCTTAGCCATAGCCACAGAAAGAGAACATTGCACACGACAAGGCTTGTCAGATTATAAAAACAAATGAAGGGTACAATGAGTAAAGTGGCTAGCAAGGCGCTAGTATACTTGGAGAACTCTTACACTTGGAAGTTCTTCAGGAGTGTGAGGTGCTTGGATCCCCAGCAAGTTGGGTGTCTCTCAGAGTAGAGATCAGAGTTTGGGGCCGTTCCTGGATTTATAGCCCTAGCTGCTAAATGGCAAGTGTACCTGAAGTCTGCCCAAGACCTCAAGTCTAGTGACAGGGACTTGGCACCATTTCTTTCTAAACAAGAAAAGCCAGGTGGAGATTTTGGTGTCCTGCCTTTCTGGGCTACGATGGAACACCTGACTCCAACACTTTCTTCCATTGCCCTTAAATACCTGTCGGTGCAATCAACTCTGTTGACGGAGAAAAGCCGTTCAGTCGCTATGGTGACATCGTGCTATTCTCTTGGTGAAGAAAGCACAAAACATCCTAGATGCTCAGCCACAACAGCTTTCTTCAGTTGTAAATAAAATGTGTCTACGTAATAAATGAACTGTTACATGTACCTTATGCCGTTTCAATGTTGTCGCGGAATTTTGCTGATTCCCCTATCTAGAATCGCAGAATTTGAAATGTTCCACCGCAAAAAGTAAGGGGCTCTACCCATAGTGTAGACTGGCTTCTGCTCCCTTGTGATAAACAACAAATGGATACATATTGTGTGTGTGTGCAGGGGTGGATTCCTTTTGAATTAGTACTGCTTAGTTTCCGAGCAGAAAACATATGTTTTCAGCATTTTTTAGAAATGAGATTTTCTTATGACATTGAAGGCAGAAACTGAGCTTAAAGTTCAGTGTCAGCAAGTGAACAACTCATCTCATTTCAACGTTCACAATTTGTGATGTGACAAGTAGTGTGGGAAATTTTGTGGAGTGGCGATACCTGTTTTCGTTTCTTCGGCTTTTTCTTCGTTAAAGGGGCACTGACACAAAATTTTGAAGGCGAGATAACGTCGGAGATAGATTGGTGGGAACACATATACATCATCTGCAAAATATAAGCGGCGAATACAGCCTAGAACATATTTAAAATCAATTTTGAAGTGTGCGAAACGCAACCGAGCAGCCAGCAGAGGACCACGCGCAATTGTAAATAAACAACATCCAAACACGTCACGAGTTTGTGTTTGCCACTTCCGCACTACCGGCGTTTTACGCGGGCTCGCCCGGCTCGCCGCTCCAATCGGAGGGCCGGAGGGCGGAGCTTCTGCTCTCGAGAACGAACGACCCGATCGTTGGCGGCGGAGGCGCCGTGATTTCGTCAGCTAATCGGGCAGCTGGCCGCGACCAAAGTACTACAGCGATTCCAGGCACTCTGTTTCTATTACTGTTTATTACCATTCGATGCGAAAACGCGCCGGAGGCACGAAAAGCCCACTGAGCTAGCCGCACGGTCGCTGTGCAGGCGGCGGCCACGGCCGCGAAGTGGCCCAGGCCGGCGCAGGTAGCTCGAGTGATAGCTTGTTACCGCTGCACGAAATTGTCCCCAAGTCCCGACCATAGTGGCTTAAATGAGAAAGGAGTTAACGATGCGATGGCGGGTTGCATTAAAAATTGTCATCTGCACCGCTTACGAGAGCGGCACTCGAATATCCGCCGCAGTGCTGAGCCGAACACATCTGTAGGCGGACCTGTAGGCAGACCGGCCGGCTGCTCCCAGCGCGCGTCTTGCCACCCACCGCCTCGAGCGTCGCGCGTCGTTCTTTAGCCGCGGTAGCATTTGCACTCGCAGCGCCTGCGTCACATCCACGGTCGCTTTTTAATTAAGCGCTTCACGAGATCAGTACGTGGGGGCATTCGCAGAAACTGCCGTCGATGCGGATTCGACAGTGCTACGGCGGCTCTGCTCTGTGATATCCCTCCAACGGTCATGTGGTCAGCTTTGTTCACACAAAATCCACAAAATCCATCGTTTCGCGGCACTCGCTGAAACCGAAACTGCGACTGGCCGCATTTAAAATCCCTCTAATTAAACAACCGTCGCACGCTGAAGCAAATGAGGTTTCTACAGGTGATAAGTAGGTCACTAGCTACTTATCGCAACGAAAAAAACAAGATGCTAAATTTTTGTGTCAGTGCCCCTTTAAGATTAACAACTGCTGCAGCCATTGATATATATTCGTATTCATGACACCGTAATCTGCTGATATAGGCCAATATGCTTTTACATTTACGATCCCTTCAACGTTCAAGTGTTCGAGTACTTTACACAGTTAGTACAGGGGATAAGATCGCAAAATCTCAATCATTGTACAGCTCGTTTTGCGTCGGGTGTGAAGAAAAACTCAACTGGCCAGCTTCTTTGGAAAACGTGCATAACTGTTAGCTGCATAAAAGCTTCCTAAAAGCGGTGAGCAAAATAAATGAAGTTTTGATGAGTGCCCAATGTAAAGTGCAAGGATAAACGGAGGTTCCTCTGTGGCTGCACATCTATCTCCCCTTTCTGGTGGCAGGTGTCCTGGTGTGCATGCTGGCAGTGGCGGACACCGTCAAACCTGAAGCCCACCTGACCGTGTACACCCTGAAGAAGATGGGCCACGAAGTGATCCTCTTGACGGGAGACAACAAGCGCACTGCGGCCGCAATTGCCCGTCAGGTATGGGCACCCTTTTCTGTTTAAAGGGGCCATGAAGCAATACAGGAACGGCTGGCAGAACATGGCAGAGACCTTCGTCCTGCAGTCGACACAAACCAGCGTTTCTCAATGTACACCAGTTGCAGAAGTCTCCGTAGGCCCCATGTATCAAAATGCGGTCCGCGGTTGGCCTTGCACTGGGGCCTAGCAGAGGCATGGGGATTAGCCTGCCATCTGTCAATAGAAAGTTGAAGTAGTAATACTCAGGCTCTTGCAGCTGCTGCCCTATGTCATAAAAAGCACATGAAAACATTAGTAAACACTACCTAGTCTAAAATTTCCCTATTACAAAAGCAAGCTTTATTTAACAAGTTTTGTTATCAAAAATAAATGCTTAGCAATGCTCAGTTTTAGCTCCCTAGGCGTTGGTCCAATGCCTGTGCCTCCCGGCTACTACGAAGCAGGGGTGCTTGCTCAGCCAGGATGACGGCGACGACGATGATGATGATGAGTGCTGCATCCCATTGTTGAGTACTACTCAAGCAGGCTACTGGTACATCGACAGCAACCACCCGCCATTGTCCCTGTGCCTGAAATTTTCAGGTTGGGATCAAGCACGTCTATGCGGAGGTGCTTCCGTCGCACAAGGTGATGATGATCCAGCGGCTTCAGGAGCAGGGTCGTCGGGTGGCCATGGTTGGCGATGGCATCAACGACTCCCCCGCCCTGGCCCAAGCAGACATTGGCATCGCCATCGCCAATGGCACTGACGTAGCCGTCGAGGCTGCAGATGTGGTGCTCGTTCGGGTGAGTGTTTGCCGACAGTGCGTCAAGGGCACAAGCAGCGTCAGATGGGTGTGAAAATGCAGAATAGCTGTGAGGAGGGGGGTATGGGTCGAGCCGGCAGTTTGCACCACTTGTTGCTGTGCCTGTCTCAGTGTTTATGGGGTGGAAAGATGTTTGCTAAACTTTAGGCTTGTGCAAATAGTAATATTTTAGTTCAAAGTGAATTCGAAGCAAATAGTCTTTGGGGTCGAATACCTTTGAAGCGAATTCGAATTGTTGTCAGGTGTCACTGAGCTTCCTGTCACTGAGACAGTGAGCTTCTGGGCCTGGCGGGACCTTCACAAAAAAGTTCCACATGGGTTGGCACCCGTGGACGCATTGGCCATGTCACTTGACTGATTGAAGCAACTTATGCACACTGAAATTCAAGCGCAGAGTGCGGTCAACACCTGCAAACTGCACGCGTACCACGCAGTAACTAAACAAATTGTTTGGTTACCGTTTTATTGTTTCAAACAATGAAGCGGGAGCTTTGACTACCTAGACACACGTTTGCGCGTAAGATGCTCTGAATGTGGCTTGGATTGTCTTGGCTCCACATGTAGTCAAGATGTAGGCCTGATGTGGCACTGCAGCTTGCCTAACGAAACTGAACCTCTTAAGTACTTGAACACAGTTTTGATATTCGTTCACCCCGAATACTTTGAAATTTCGAAAATTTTAATTTCGGGTTGAAGTGAATTCGAATACTGTAATACAGTCGAACACGGATATATCGAACTCCAAGGGGGTCGCGAAATAGTTCGATATATGAAAAATTCAATATAAAAAAATATGGGCTCTGAGACCTCACCTATGGCGGACGATCACTTACCGATCATCGCATTCAAGAATGACAACTAATTCCGCACTCACGACGCAACAGGACGCTTTATTTCCGTGAAAGAAAAATCGCTGATCTTGGCCTGCTTCTTCGTCATGGAACTGAAATTAAAGACGCTGGTCTCGATCTTCTCGAGGCTGCACAACTAGAAAATTCCAGCATTACGCTGCGCCTTCGCACACCATGCACAACACGCACGCAAAAGAACAGCGCGCACGTACCACAAGAACTGTGAAGGTAACAATTCCAAGGCTCTCTGAACGGACTCCAACAAAGCGCTCGCGATTGTCATCTCCGAGAGAAACAGTGATCTCCGAAAGGTGCGGGACAACTCGCCAAACAGCAGCAACAGCAGCAAAATGCAAAAGAAGGAGGAGGCCGCCAGCGGCTTCGTTCCCTCTTCCCTTTCCCGAGACGACATCGGGGGAAGACAGACCCAGAGAGAGAAAAAAAAACTCTTTTTCGGCAAGCCGACAAACGTACGCAGCCGCAAAAAAAAGGATGTGCGCAGTCGGGGCATCCCTACCTCGCAGTGTCACATTTTCCGAGCGTTCGGGCTTGTGTGCCTAGAGAGATTTAGCATACCAGGCTCCGTCCGCTAACGCTATACGGCGGCCAGTAGCGGGGCCCGACTGGGCAAGCGCAAATTCGTTCCGGTAGGGGGAATTAGTTGCGCGAGCCAGTCTTCGCCATGCCCGCACATTCCTCCACATCCTCCTCAACCTCAATCGGGGGTGCAGCGACCGCCGAAGAGCACCTTCCAGCTCGCGCGGCGTTCGATATACCCAATGTCGGGAAAAATACGGTTCGATATAAACGTACGATTTCCTATACTTTTACACAGAATTTTCGAGGGGATAATTTATGAGTTCGATATAGACAATAATTCGATATACCCGTGTTCGATATATCCGTGTTCGACTGTATTCTTTCAAATATTTGAAGTGCTCGAATATTCACACAAGCCTACTTAACTTTGAAGGGAAGTGCAGAAGGCAGTTGCCTGTCCTTTTCGGCTAAGAAGGTGATGAAACGTGCCGTTTCCTTTGTTCATTTATGGACTTTCTCATGACTGATCAGCAATGTTTCCGGTTTTCCCAAATGTATTACCAAGTTGGCCTACTTCTTGTATCTTCCTGATGGCTCCTGCTGTCTGCCATCCTGTTGTCGCAACGTATTTGGTTGCTCCCATCCCCCAAGCTTCCATGGTGTTTTTGGGCCCACACCCTTACCTCCTTCTAAATCTTTCTGGAAAAATTTCCCTAGAAAAATCTTTTTCCCTAGAAAAATCTTTCTACAAAAATTTACAAGCAAGCACATACCCATGCTTGCTCGTACGTTGTTCATGAACTTCTAAGTTTTAGGGGTATTCCAGCGATCTTAGCAAGTTGCACTTGCAAATTATTATGCGTGGCCCTTGAGTGGCAGCTTAGCAGTTCGCATAGCTGCATTATAGCTGGTCCGCTATAACTTTATCTGCGGCACAATGATTGCTCTCAGTAACAACAACAAAAAAAAAAAACATTGCGCTCAGTAAAATATAATGTTGGATTCCTACTGCATAGTTTGGGTTATTTCTTGTGTTGGCGAATACTATCCGTCTTGGCAGAAGAAGTGTGCAAAGTTTGCTTTTGTTGTATTTCTAATCACTTGCGCATTCTAATCTGGTTGTAATTACGTGTCCTGCTGCTTTCAGAACGATCTCCTAGATGTGGTGGGTGCCATAGCCCTCTCCAAGGCCACAGTTAAAAAAATACGCCTCAACTTCTTCTTCGCCACCGTCTACAACTTGGTGGGCATTCCGCTGGCAGCCGGTGAGTCCACTACCTTTTCGTGCTTACTTCCTAACCAGCTGCTTTCAGACCAGACAGTGGTTTCCCCAAGAGTGTAGCTCTAAGTCGAGCAAGTCGAACAGAAATATAGGTTACCACTAGTGATGCAAAGCCCTGATAAATTGTGACATCAGTTTCGCTTAAAGCTATAACTTTTGCTAACTAGCGAGCAACAACCATAATGAAGTCACTGTACTGCATCTCATGAAGCAGCGTTGCACTGCTCTCATAATGAAAAAAAGAACGTTTTTAGTGAAAACTGCCATTTCCCTTCATACTTCACATGTAATTCACACATTGTAGCCCCCTAGCCCCGCCTTTTTTTTTTTTTTTCAATAAGAAATGTTGCAGAGATTATGTTTTCTTGGATATTTTCTTCGAGTTGAATGCTCAGCTTACCAGGCTAAAGAAAAGAGTTTCATGGATGTTATGCTTATCGATACATGAAGTGGATTTCCGAAATTTAGTGAGGCATTTTGTGTTTGAAAAAAAGCGAAGTGAATTGAACCATACCACGATGATAATCACATCATACTTTCAGCTGCTAAATTTACTAAATTGAGGTTTCTATGTTTCAGTGATCTAAATTACTCTGTGTTTATAGAATGCCTTTAATGGATAGCATTTTTGCCTGTAGCATTTGTAAGCGACTAGGTGTGAGGTCTTCAAGAGTGGAGTTGTGATAATTGGGCACTGCTGAGTAGGGGACGTAATGTCTGCTGTAGCACCCAACACCTCCATGCGACATGTGAATTGCCATTATTAACGGCCAGAAACTGCCCTTTTCACTGAAACGTTGTAGCCACGGAGAGACAAAGTCTCTGGGACCACCGTAATGTCGCTCACAAAAGTCACACAAAAAATAATACTCATCTTGGCTCGCTATCATTGTCTGCTGCAGAAAGATCATGCCATTATGATGCTGATTCACAAATCGAGGAAATAATTGTAGTTAACAGCTCCCTTAGCTCATATAGGTAGTGTGCGTGGTCTCGCAGTGTATACAAGCTTTGTTCTTGTGATTGCTTGCCTAAAGTATTATGACTTCTTTTCTCTGACGGAGAGTTCATGCACTCCAAAGCATGTTCACAAGCATGAAAGTTCACAGGGCTAGTGCTATGTATATCATCATAGTCGGCATAGCAGTATGTTCCACTAAACAGCCTGTGTCAGTGTTCAGTGGTTCATCCAGAATTTAGGTTTTGGGGGGGGGGGGTCGAAATCCTTGTGGTGGAATCCTTCTGGAAGGAGGGGGGGGGGGGGTGTTGAAAGCCTTCTGGGGGGTGTTGGGGGTGGGTTGTATAAATCCCTGTCAGTGTTCCAGCTCCCTGGCAGCAATTGCAGTGCTTAGTACCGACCCCTCTGTTTCAATCAAATGTAACACCCATAAATATATTTGTATCACTCTGCACAACGCATCACAACCTTGAGGTTTGTTGCCACGACAGCACTGATCATTTGAAAATGCATGTTTCACTAAAAGCAGACACTAGAAAAAAATTACTCACACCTTTGCTGGAATTGTGGCGCCTTTTTTTGTGACTTATTTGCAGGTGTTTTTATGCCCGTGGGCATAGTCCTGAAACCGTGGATGGGTGCTGCTGCCATGGCCATGTCAAGCGTGTCTGTCGTTTCGTTTTCTCTCATGCTCAAGATGTAAGTTGCTTCACTCCTGCATGGCTGACCGGTCTGCCATGCCAGGACCGCTGAAGTTTGAACAAACTAACAAGAAAATTGAATCACAGTGTAGACCATTTATAATGTAACCGCTTATAATGCTGGTTTTCCTGGCCACCGGTAGGCCTCCCATAGAAGTCAATGCATAAGCTTACCACTTATAAAATGTGGTTGCCCGAAGCACAATATCGTTTATAGTGTGGATTTTTGGCGGGTTTGCTTATCGATTGGTGCAGCTGGGGCATCGTTTTAGGGTCGCACAAAGAAATAAAAAAGATGGATTCACCATCCGACGCAGCCCACGCTCCCTTGACGCTCCTCTCTTAGACACACACAAAAAAAGAAAAAGGCTCCCTTTAGCTCACGTGTTCTGTCTGTGCTCGCGTACCTATGTGATAACCACAACTGCCCTCGCTCTCGGCACACCTCTGAAGATAGTGAGCCTCCCTGCCTCTCCACCTGGGTGCCGTGAGTTGTTGAGATTAGAACCTTCTGCAGTTTGGCAACCACCCTTTTCCTTTTCGAACATCTGAACATAGCGATCGCAGCCACCACGCCGGAGGTTTTCACTACCTGTATGTTGTGCTGATCAGAAACGCAAGGTGCGGATACAAAAAAAAAAAAAAAAAAAGATTAGGCTTGTGTTTTTATCCTGTTGTCTCCCCGGCATAAACCGGGCTTATTCCCTCTCTTCGGCATCCTTTCTGGACGCTAAGAAATGCAGATTCCTTAAAACATAAACACGAAGTATAAGTTAAAGCCGCGCTCGCGGTTTTGTAAGACCTTGCAGCAGTGTCTGATTCGGAAAAAAATAATGATATAACGACCGTCATTTCAGTGGTGATAAACAAAGAATGATTCAATGGTAGCTTGTGATATGGTTAAATTCGCACCTGTTTTGTTTATAGTGCAGTACTGCTTATAGTGCGAATTTTCGTGGCTCTTATGACATACGCTATAAATGGTCTCCATTGTAACTAAAATAAATGGACGGTTTATGATAAACAAAAAAAATGTGGTGAATGTGATGACCAACAATCAAATGCAATGCTAGGTTAAAAGTTTTTGCTGAGACGTTTGAGAGAGGGAATTCATGCCGTGAAGCACCTATCCAGGAACCAGCTTAAAAATAAAGCCTCCCACGATGCCTGGGGATTTCTTTAGGGCATTTCTGAAGACTGCATATGAACTATCTTGCTAGACACTAGTATCTTAGAAACGAATGTGAGCAGCTTTGTGAAACCTTTATGATATTGTTTGAACATACCCTGAAAATTTTATTCCGGTACCTTCAAAAATAAAAATGTCAAGTTCAAGGGTAGCCTCCCCTATGGGAGGATGCAAGGCTGCCCTTTGAACCAGCGCACCTATATCGATGGAATTTTTAGGGACGATTAACCTCACTGTTATTAGAATGTGTGCAAATTTTCGTTATTTTAGTGCAACTCTGTACACCTCAAGTAGCAACCGAGTGCGGCAGCTTGGGAAAACTATCATTTCCGAAATACAATATATACACCCATTTTTGCTTCGTGGGTAGTCTCAGGACTGCTAATTGTACAGGGCAAAGGTAACGAGTTTTTGCTGTGTGGGTTTTTTTTTTTTTTTTTCAAGTATTATTTCTTAAGAACATGCTTTTTTTTAATTTTCTTTGTATTTTACAAATTGATTTTTTTTTTTTCTTAAAAAGGCAGGATTTGAAATGATAAATATCTTACCTTGTTTGTTACGAAATTTAAATGAAGAGCTCCCTGAAAACAAATTTTGGGTACGTGGTACGAAAATGATAGTTTTCCTGAATGTTATGTTGGCCGAAAGGTGCAAATTGATGCAAATTGAAAAATGGCAATTTTGAGATTTAAAAGTACGTCATTCAATTTTTTAGTTATTTGTGATCAATCGAATGCCTCTGTGGTGTACCTTGGACCTTTTTGTGCTCTTTGCTGCTCGCTAGCAATTATTTCGAGCCTAAAGCGTTTGTTTTCTGCCCTGGGGCTGTCAAGTGCCCTTCTCTGCACTCTTGGGATGCTTGGTTAAAAAGTTGATTTTTGAACCAGTGTAATAATTGTGATAAAATGTCATGAATGATTTTTCTCAGTGGTATTAGAACAGGTGAAAAATTTGGTTCTAGTGTAATTCTAAATAAAGCCTTGCATATCACAATAAGCAGCCAAGTGAGGCAGCTTAGCAAAGCTATCATTTCCAGGCTTGTGCGAATAGTAATACTTTAGTTCGAAGCGAATAGTCTTTTGGGTCGAATACTTTTGAAGCGAATTTGAATAGTTATCAGGTGTGCGAAGAACAAAACTGAACAATTTAAAGTTGTTCTATGCAAAAATTCTTTATTTCTAAGGTTTACAAAGGCATCACAGAGAATCCTGTGATGACATATCTTAACCAGCAAAAAAAAAACTGTATATAGACTAGCTGTAGAAGAAGGTGTTCCCTTCTACACAGATAACAACCTAGAACACATACATGCATAAAAAATCACCGAAAATCATTTGGTAACATATTTCAAGTAAAAAAAAATAATGCCATAAAGACTAGCAGCTCCGCATGCAGTGAAGATGCACTATCTTCTACTGGTTACAGTTACGATCAACAACTCCTCACTGCACGCGTGCCACACGGTAACCAAACAAATTGTTACGTTATGGTTTGCCTTGACTACCTTGGCAAACGGGCGCGCATAAGACGGCTACAACAACGCTCCGAGTGTGGCTTAGCTTGGCTTGGCTACACATGCAGTAAAGATGTAGGCCTGATGTCAGTGGTACTGCGGCTTGCCTAATGAAACCGAAACTCCTGATAGTACTTGAACGCAGTGTTGATATTCGTTCACCCCGAATACTTTGAAATATCGAAAATTTTAAATTCAGTCGAAGCGAATTCGAATACTGTAATATTCCTTCGAATATTCAAAGCGCTCGAATATTCGCACAAGCCTCTCCATTTCATAAATGCAAAATATAGGCCCACTCTTTCTTTGTAGGTAGCCTTAAGATGGTCTGTTGTACGCGATAGCGTGGTTGCAAGTTTGTGCTTTTCTTTGTGGAGCTGTAATTCCTTGACAACTCGTGCAGTATTTTTTTTTTGTACTTCACGAAGTGATTTTTTTCTTCGAAAGGCAGGAATTGGAGCTCCTTGCAATTGAATTATTGCAATTGAATTATTGTTCCTTGCAATATTTTAGCTCTGAAGGCACAGACTGAAAGCAAGTTCGGGCTAGGCAGCACGAGAACGATAGTTTTTTTTTTAATTGTAAGGTTGGCCAAAAAGTGCAAGTTGAGAAACATCAGTTCGGTTTCAGTTTGTGAACCAGTGTTTTTATTTTGCAGCACTGTCAACAGAGGGCTCAGGGGGGATAGAAAGCGTGAAAAGCAAACTTTTGCACGAGGGCAGTCGGTCCTTTCGGAGCCCTTGCTTCACTGCGGGGACACGCCTTGACTCCAGCTTTCGTGAACGGTTTTTCGTGGCACTCTTGCGTCACCGTTGTGGCAAAGAGATTGATGCTACTCTTTTGTACATTCCAGATAATAACCAACCGTAATGGAAGTGTCCATTATTACATGGAAAGCCCAATAGTACCACAAAAAATGTGTACTAAAGTGGGAAAGTTTATATTTTTGCCCAGCGCCCTCCCTAAAGAGATGCTAAAGACTGATTAGCATTTTGTTTTAACTGAAAGAACGTACGTTCCATACCCCTGTCTCAGCTTTTGTTGGACAACCAATGTTGCCTTGTTTGCTGAGAAATAAATAATTAAAGCTGCCATTTCTCTCTCTTGTTTCGCTTCTATTTTATCATGACGCTAAAGAACACATCACAAAGTGCCTGGAGCAAGCTGGGGACCTAATTTCAATTTTTTCTTTATTATCGCCGCCGTCCAGAGTGCCCATTTATTGGCTCTAACTTTGATTGCAAAGATAGGATGCCATTCAGAAAGAGGTTCTACTTTGATGTGGTTTTGGTATGGTGGCGCTCAGGTAAGGTTGGTCATCATTGTCGTCAAGCCCCGCCCTGCCATGCTGCCCTTCCATAGATGCTGCTGCCTGGTAGTAGTTACAGAAAATACATGCACCATTTGCTAAATGTAGCTTTTGACTGCAATCTTGCAATCCTATTGGGCTAATAATATCTGATTTTGCCTCAGGCTGTTGCTATTGTATGTGCTGTAGGAGTAAGTAGGCATGAAAGGCTCCCGTGTTCACCATTCTGATTGCGCCTGTTCGTGAGGCGGAACATCTCAACGAAATAGAAGTTGAAGCAAAGCCTACTGCCTGGGGTGAAGCATTCTATTTTATAACCTTTAGAAACTGAGGTTTCTTTTTTTTAAAGAAAACCATTTGACCAGCAAAAGTTTCCGCATACATTTGTTTTTATATGTCCCTTCCTCAATATTTGTTTCAAATAAATGCTTAGGCAAGCTTCATCGATTCCCCACTTCCCTATTCAAGATTTGTGATGTTGCATATCATAGTGCAGCAAAGTGAACGAAGGGGGTGAAGCCTGTTTTCACGTTCCAGGAGTTTCCTGGCTTACCAAACAACTGCTACTTGCGAGAACGGTGTCGGCACCATGGTGTACCAATACAGGCCAACTTGTTTCTACCCTTTATGATCTCTTTAAAGGGATGTCAACAATAACACAGAGCTTGCTCCATTCAAAAAATTTGCCCTATTGGTAATAGCACTTATGGAGTTTTAAGGGGGCAGACTGGTCTTAGAGCTATATTTTTTATTTACCAACCAATTTTAATGAAACTGCACTGCGTTATAGAGTTTTTTTTGCTGATTTTAAATCTCCTATTAGATTTTTTGTAAGCTGATTATATTTGGAGTTAATTAATGATTAATTGCCATTATTTTGGGACACAGTTACAAAATAACCACTCCATGCAGAATGGCAATTACCACGTGGCTAGGCAGACAAATGACTACAGGATACAACATAGGAAGAACTTTTTTGATTTAGCTATTTTTGGTCGTTTTACAACACAGAGAACTTCGCTTCTCCCGCGCTCTGCCAGAAATGGCTCGCAGGTGGTGCCAATTGAACACAATAATAATTTTCCAAAGCCTCCATTTGAAAAATTTGTTTCCTATATTGTATTCTCCACACATTTTGGTATCAGAAGCAAAAAGAATTAAAGTTGTACCTGCTCTGGGTGCCAAGATATCTGAGGATGAAATGCTAGCTTTGCATTGCAAGAAAAGTGCCGTTTCACCATCGAATTCTGCGCTAACTGAGCTGTAGAGTGCACTTTAAAATGCTATTATAATATAATAACAACAAAATATGATGCCCTTTGATGAGGAAATTTACAGACTGTTAGAAAAATGGCCGTGGAGGCCAAAAATTCTATTTTTGAGAAAACGCTTTTTTTGACCGTTTTTCGGCCTCAAAGACCCAACTGCCCCCTTAATGCAATCCGCAACCAAAAAGGCTATGAAACAAAAAATTGGGAAAAATAGCAGTGACTCACAAACTGCTTTTCAGCACTCCACTTGAGTGGTAAGACTAATTGAAGTGGTTGGCAGACATTAACAAAGCCACCGCAAATTAAGATGCAGTTTGAGTTCATCGTGGCTGAAATCCAAAATAATATTATTTTGCGGTGATAACACTATTTACAAAAGGCTAGAGCTCATAGGCGCGCTTGACATGATAGCAGCAATGTTTCCCATTGGAGCAAAACTGTGGTCAGTGTCCTAAATCTTTAAAATAAAGAAATGGGACCTCTTGGCATGCCCATGTTTCCACTAATGCCTGTATCAAAGATTCTTACATTGACTGCATCAAGCACTAGTTTTTTTTGCAATAAAACAACCAACCATTGACCAACAAGCCAGTCAGTACCTTGTAAAGTAGTTGGTGTCAGCTTTTAAGAATACACTGTCGTACTCATTGCAAAGATTCCTTCAGTGGAGTACCACGAGTGAAGTGAGCTCAGGTGACGATGTTTTTAGTGGAATGTGTATTGGGAGCAGTCATGTACGTGTCTCTAAGGCTGGAGTCTTCTGGGTGACAAGTTTTGCTAGAGGTCAGCTGACCGACCGAGTGGCGCAGGCATACCAGACTGACTACGGCACCGATTCCTGTTTTAGCAAAGTCAGTATAAAAACGGGATGTGCACCGTTGCACAGGACTGTGCGGGCAACTGTCAATATTTGTGAAATATCACACAATGTTGATAATTCTGCATTGTAGTTCATGTTCCAATTAACACGCATCTATTTTCTTGTTTTCTTTCATATAATTTCTTCGTTTTCTTTGCAGCTACCTAAAATTAAGCTTATAAGACAATTGTGGTGATGTTAGTGTTACAAATTGGTTCCTGAAGGTTTATTTTAATGCTATGAATCTTCCAATTTAGTGAATAAGATGTTGTTCTACTGCACTAATGAGTGGTGTTCTTGCATTGGCGAAGTTTGCAACCTAAAGGACCACTAAAGCAAGATAACATGCCAATGTCTATTGCTAGCTCAAATGCGTAGTTTACCAGTACATGGACCCTTTGATGGTTTAAGAAAAGGCTGTAAAAAAAGTCTGGTGGCAGCACCATCTCATCGCATTTTCCCCTCAACTGTTCCTGTCATTTTAAACATTCAGGGTGTGTTTGCAGAGTTTGTTAAAGGCCTCTGAAACGGCAAATCGACTCATGGCAGTGGAAACATACAAAAAATGTACCTATGGTAGCAAGTTTTGTTGGGATAGTTACCTTTTGTTACAGCTGGGAAAAGTCATAGCACTAGAGTGTAATCGCAATCTGGGGGGGGGGCATAATCTATCACAAAATGGTGAGGGAACCAGGAGAGGAACCATCTGCTTTAGTTGTTACTTTCTAAACACAAACAGCAACTTTCATCATCAAATAGATGCCAAGCAGGCTAGGAAAGGCTTAGCCTCTGTGTGAAGAACAACACTTTCATCTTTAGTGCCCAATTAATTAAGAAAAAAAAACGTAGCTTCAGTTTGACCAAATCAGATTGTGTACGTACAACGGAAACAGCTTTGAAATTGGCACGGCGCTTACAGCTGACAACTGCTTGCGGGGCCATTTTTTCCCAGGTTTTCCAAGCCCAAGAGGTCGACCCTCGAGACTCCTCAGTACTTCGCAGAGCAGCGGCGGCAGGGTCGCTCGCGACCGTCCAACTACGACGACCTTTTTCTCCACTGCGGCCTGGACGACGTTCCCACCTTGTTGTCCGCGCCGGGACTCAAGTCCTCAATCCGCGGCTCAACCTTCGCCATCTTCTTCAGCAACCTCCGAGAAAAGAGCGAGAAGCAGAAGCAGGGTCAGCTGCTCGGGCAAGACGAAGAAAACGTGGGCCTGGTCTGCTCCTAGAACGAGCGGTCGTGCTCCCAACCGCCGAGCATTTGCTACCCTTGCAGTATCACAGTGTTGTGGTGCGAGCGAGGTTCAGTTGCTTCGAACACTTTGGAACGCTTTTACATACTCCTGGTGTGGACCTGCTTTTTTACTGACGTGTTATTCAAGGCTGCTGTCTTTGGTTCCTGTACCGACCACGGCTTAGTAATAGCGTAACCACAAGGGAACCATGGCTTCGGCTGCTTCCTCTGCCCGAGGCGTACGTGTGCGTAATGGCACTGATACAGCTGGGGCGTCTAGAAATTTGAAAGCAAGACAGCTGTTTGGGGATGCCTTAGAAATGGTGCATCTGTGCAATCTGAGGCACTTTTCGAAAGCAGTGCTTCAATCTTGCACATTGATGGCTTGGTTGAGCAGCTGTTTTGAATGAGAGGCGTGACTACTTATGTATGGAGAGTATATTTATAGCTAGACACCCCTGATTTATGAAAGTATAGTGAAGTTTTTTTTGCGATTAGCCAAGCAAACGCTTTTCGTATGTGCGAAAGTAAAGGATTTGTCGATTAAATACCGCAAAGCGTTTCAATTGGTGCTTTGCACTGTGGTAGTGCTGGACGCCAAGTCGTCTCTTTGTTACACTTCCAGGCGATGTGCCAAAGGTGAGATTACTACATGTCAGTTGATGTCAATTGCCATGATTTAATGTTTCAAATGTGAGGTTTTGAGCGAAATTGAAGTGGGCAAATTTGTTCTGCTTTTTAAACAAGGGACTGTCTTGACATCACCCAACTGTCTCTTGCACCGGGTTCGCAATTGACTCCACTACTATTACCCTTCCCTGACGATGGGCCAATATAATGTTATTTTATGCTATTTGTTTACAACATAGTATTTTCTAACCTTTTTGTCAGGCAACCATTTACATGTGCCTGGCGAGTGTAGCTTCTGTGCTCTTTCATCGTACGTGTTTGTCATTGAAGAGCTCTTATTAAATTGCTAGCACAAATTCTTAAAATAATGGATTTTTTTTAATATGTGTGTTGCAATATGGATTTATCGTAGACACTTTTACTAAGTGCAGGCATGGTTATTACAGAGGCTTGCTGAATCCATTGATTAGTCCCTTCGAATCCAGCATCAAAAGGAAAAATTCAGCTCGCGATTTCACCAGGTTGGCTTATCCTTTAAATAATATTCAGACACATTTAGCAGGAGTTATTTTCTAGCTGCTGAATTGTATTATTACGGTTTGTAGGTGCATTTCGATCAGCAGTCTTGTAAGATGTTGCATATCATGTAAACAATATTCTCACAGTTTTCTCGAGAGCTTCCTTTTTACAAGTGGCAACTATAAATTGTTCAGCAAAAGCTTTGCGTGTGACCTGTGCGTGATCATTGCAATTACCTCTTGGCATTTGTGATATTGCTGATAATGTGGATGTCATTACAGCTGATATCGTTGTATCGACATCGTTTGTCACTGCGTCGTAACGTATGTTTGTCAATGAGCTTCCTGCGAGTTGTTGTCAAAGCTATGCAATTGTTCAGCTTGTTCATGCCCAAACGTGTTGTAAAAATGAAACTTTTTTTTTTACCTCCTTTGCCATTTTAATGCCTTTTGTTTCTCGTAGAGAAGGAGAAGTGATACAGTGACCACACTGAGATACGCGATTGTCTCGTTTGTTGATTTTCTTTAATTGGGCATGTAATACTCACGGTTTTTAGATGCATGCTAACGTGCACCAAATTGCAGACTGGATGGCCCAAAGTTGCAGAGCATTTTAGTGGTGGCCTGAAAAGCAATGTGTAAGGAGATATGCTAACACCATTATGGATTTTATATTGATGTGTTTGCGCAGCATGTTTTCGCGTTAGCATTGTTGGGGTTCCACTTCAGTGCCCTGCTGTTGAATTCACAACTGCCAACAGTTACAGTTACGCAATTAAACAGCTCTTATACATGCCTATCAGATCTTGAAGTAGCAGTATTTCTAGTTCATTTTTTGTGCGATGCTATTGCCTTTTATACCGAATTTGTTTTTGCTTCAGCATCCTTCATTCAGGAACCTTAGATTGGTTTACAAGGAAGACTAGCTCTATGGGGTACCCTGTCGTCTATTTTTTTGCACAGCACACCGTAGATTGTCCAAGGCTCTCAGTGTGCCAAGGGCTAACAAGCTCAATGTTGCATTTGTCCACCGACATTTTTGCTAGCTTTGAGTCGTTGAGAGAGACTTTTTGAGGCTTGGTTGTCTGCAGGATTTGTTTTTGAAGGCACCGTGAAGACAACATACAGCTTTAATTTGTTAGAAAAGAATTGGACAGTCCATAATTGGTGGGAAACAGTGCTTTTATTACAGAAAAACAAGCTTAAGTGGTGGACTGATTTCTAATTCCTCTTACTAAATAAACCTCAAGACATTCCAGAAGTTGGCATACTTGTAGGGAGCTGACAACATGCAAATAAGTGCGGTCCAACAGAAAGTAAAAATCAGGTTATCAGTGTTTATGGTGGCAAAACCTATCGGAATATTTCGTCTGTGCAATGGCACGGGTCTCAAGCCTGCTTCAGATGGTGAACCTCCTCAAGCTAAATTAATGATAGTTCTCAGCCACGATCCTCTCAATTTCGCTAGCTTTTTAACTGCATCAGCCAATCTATGCAGGCATATCCCAGTGACGTCATTCAGCTAGTGCGGGAAAAAGGTCTCGGGACATGGCCACCTTTTCTTATTTCCTAATTATTTAGCCTAATTAAATGCAGTTCATGTTAAACTTGACAAACTTACTGCTTCTCCATAGCAGTGTCGCAATGGGAGCAATGTTGTGTGCTGTCTTTGTGGTCCCTTCAAAAGAAGTGAGGGAGGTGAAAGACGCGGTGGGCGTAATGCAGCCAAAGGGGAAGCTAGGGTGCCAGCCGGCCACTTCTCTGCACTCCTTTACGTGTGAAAAAAAAAAAGATTTCTTTGCTGTTTTACCTGCATTTGGCGAATGGGCCAACATTGTGGCATCCAGTGCAAAGTCCAGCTTGTTGGGATGGTTATGTTTTAATCGGAAATTTTATGTTCTGGTTTACCTGTGGCGTCTGACATGTTTCAACGCTTACGAGGTCATTAGGCAATTGTCATACCCATCACGGTGGCTCCGCGGCTGAGGCATTGTGCTGCTGAGCATGAGGTCGCTGGTTCGATTCCCGGCCGCTGCGGCCGGTTTTCTGGCGAAACCGGCGAAAAGCAAAAACGGCAGTGTGTACGAGATTTCGGCACATGTTAAAAATCCCCAGGTGGTCAAAATTAATCCGGAGCCCTCCACTACGGCGCGCCTCATCGCCGGCGTTGCGTCGGCGTGTTAAACCCTACAATCAATCAGGTAATTGTCATAATTGAGTTGCTGGCGACTGATTTTCCAGGCCATCTGAATGAACAGCCAGTCAGTCAGTGTTTCTTTTCTTAGTCGGGGTGGAAATAAGGGGGTTACTGGAAGCTTCAGCATTGGGTCGAAATTCACTGTCTTATATTTTAGGACTTTAAACAGTACTTCCTTAGCTTTGGTAGCGGTTTTGGTAAAATTCCGCTCTCTTGTTATGAAAGTTCCCGAATCTGTGGCTGCGAATATGAGGAGTCCTTTCCCCTTAGGAGTAAGTTCACTCTGGACATACGAACTGTGGGCTCATGTTACCATCTAAAATATCTTGCCCTGTGGATGTTCTTTGATGTGAATGTAGCAGCATTAGCGAAAGGAGCGCCGACTGTTTTGTTCTATGTCAGATACTCTGATCTCTTGTAAAAGTGGGGTTCTCTTTCTACCATAATCTGTTCACACACTGCCTTATTTTAGTCACCGTTTCAGTCCCCCTTTGAAACAAATTTCACACTACGCTGCTGCTTTAACAGCGCAGCTGTTGTAGGTCGAGCGTTTTCAAGTCTGCTGTAAATCATGCATCATGCGGGGGTAGGAGCAGTTGTCCAGATTCACCAATAGAGGGGGCAGTTGTCTCTGCTGGCAGCCTGGCAGAAACCAGTTTTCAGACCCGTAGGTAGACTGCACAGTAATCTCGAAAAGGGGGGGGTCCTCTCCCTTACGCTAGGGAAGGGAGGGGGAGGGAGCCTCCCGCTGCTGACATTTAACTGCCGATTCTTTTGCGTGAACCGTAAAACTTGCATGGCGACAGCGCTGTTATTCTTGGACGGGCACCCATCGACGTTCAATCCGATACAAGAGAACCACAGCTCCAATGTTTCAGCAGATTTCACACCGGGTGGAACTGGGTTTAATTTTTTTTCATTTGTCAATCCGCCTTGGCGTGTAGGTGTAATCTGTGGTTCCGACTGCTCTGTGATACTGTGGCGACGTGGGTGTGTATACACCATTGTGAGAGTTTGCAGAGATGTGCACAGCACAGGCCCTGCTTCGCTGTTTTCTTGGGGCCACCCTTTAGAGAAGCCATTCCGGTTATTTTGGCTTCTTTGATACCGGTTCTAAATATCGACGCCAATTAAGTCATGTGCTGTGCTGCAAGCTTTGTGCTTATCGGTGCGTGCAATAATGTTTTTCGATTTGAACCTTTTTGTAGTGCAATTACTCTGTTGGCACCACTCTGACCCCCAGCTCCCTATGGGCACATGTGCATTTTGGGACCAGTGTTGAAGTTTAGCATGTGTGCCAAGAAAGAAGACTGCCCAAGTTGAATGCAACGAGGAGCAAAGGTTGCAGGTTCATATTTTAATTGTTTTCTGTATTTGTCTGTGCTTGAGTCTTTACACTGCACAGTGCTTTGTCGGAGTCAACAAGTTACCTTGAAACAATACTTCGGACAGCGTTTCTACTGCCTCTCGCAAGCAAACGCACACTTGCAGGCTGCGCTCATACGGCGGCCTTTCGTTGTATATGTACTCTTAAATGAGCTGTAAATAAAACTTACACTTGACTGCACCTCAAGCGTGTGAAATCGCATGGTAAAACTATGTCGGAAGGCTGTTCATATTGCGCAAACTAACATTGTAAAACCGCACTTGGGACAATGCGCAACCAATTCACACAACAGACACACAGAAGTTGCCCTAGCAAGGTTATGGATGGGCCACACACATGTAACACACTCCCACCTGCTCACTGAATCACCAAGACCCATGTGCAGTGGGTGTGGAGGGGGCCTATCTGTAATCCACATACTCAGTCAATGCAAGGCACGTGACAACACGGCGCCATCACTTCCCACGACATATTCCACAACATCCGTCGTACTATTTTGGAGACGAAGCAATGTTTTCTGTGAAATGTGTTTTTGAGTTCCTCTCCGACGTCAAATTTTTACATCTCATTTTTGATCATGCATCATGACAACCTGGCCCTTTACACCGTCATCTTCATTGCCTTGTGATTTACTTCATGTTTGTTCGTACTGAAATGCATTTCTTTTAATTTCACTCTCATGAAATGACTTCCTTTTGGCACTCTTTGCCCTCAGTCGGCCTTGTGCCATTAAAACGCACACATCATTATCATCATGTTCACATTGTGCCCTCATTTTTCCTTTTAGTACGGAGTACGTTAAGAGGCTGTCTTTTATGAAAATGTCCAACTCCTGAGCATCAGAAAACAGCATCACTAATGCTTCACGTCGTTGTGGCAAATAAATTAAGCCTCTGTTATATTGAAGTTTGCGGGGATAAATTGGTCGCAGTTAGCACAGGACCGGGATAATTGGAGATTAATGGTGAGGCCTTTGCCCTACAGTGGGCGTAGTTAGACTGGTGATGATGATAATGATGTCAGTTTTTGGAGTGTTTGCCATGGCCTGAACGAAGGTGCATGCAGTGCTTTCAACTGGATGTTCTGAAGTGTAGTAGTAACTCCACTTCTCTTTGGCTTGTATAGGCGAGCACACATTGACCCTTCTTTCCAAGAAACACAAGCTGTGTTGTGCATGTCACGTTTCCACTGTACATTTCAAGTTCTCCGGATGTATCATCGTAAAAATAGGGCTAACCAGGGGTAAGCCACCATCCCATTGCAGTGCCAGCTACGTGTGTTCCCATGTGTTTGCAATCGATGTAGTTACCTATATGACTATAGCCTGTACGTATTGCACAAGGCTTGTGTTCTTGTTTCTGGCTTCAATAGTCACCTTAGACTACATTACCCAACATATGGCACTGCTGACATTTACTAGTTATTTGGCGGTAGCTATGCAAACCCTGCTGCCATTTTTAAGTGCGAATGCACTTCTTAAGCGAGCCTGAATCGTCCGCCGCCGTCGTCCGCATAGCAACAGCTGCGGGTGCGCGCGCTCCTCGTCTTCCCTAGCAACGGGGGGAGATGGGCGCGCGCTACTCTCCTCCTCCTCTCTCCGCTCAGTGACTGCGGGTGTTGGGCGCCTCCTCTCCACTTCGGGTGGAAGAGCTCTCGCTCGCGTAGCGGGCGCTCCGCATTCCGACGCGTGAGGGCGCTCGTGTAGCCCTCGCCGTAACGGCGGGCGCTACTCTCCTCCTTCTCTCTCCGCTCAGTGACTGCGGGTGTTGGGCGCCTCCTCTCCACTTCGGGCGGGAGAGCTCTCGCTCGCGTAGCAACCGTGCATTCGCACTTACACACTCTCCCCCTCGGGGAAGTGCGAGGGAATTTTTTTTTACAGCAACACTGTTAACAATGCTTTCCCCGAGATTTTGTGTCCATATCTCCATGGGCACAGGCTCAGAAATTTTGTCAAAAGAAAATGTGTGCAGGGCGGGATCTGAACTACCGTTCTCTCGGATTGTAAGCCTAACTCACACCACTTGGCCACTGATGCAGTTGGCTGTGTGCAGCTGCACTCGTTGATAATTGCAGCTAGCCGCAATCCATTATGTATCGTGGCCACTTAGATGGAAACAAAATGATTGTCGAGCAAACTTGTAGTTTACGCTCGATATGGGAACACACCGTGTACAAACGTAATTGTAGTGCGATATATGCGGCACTGGAAGCAATAACAGATAGTGTAGGGAGTATATAGCGACTTGCCAAGCTTCTCCCATGTCAGTTGGGAATATACGCCACCGATGACTTAATTGGCTATACAGCCAGGTTTCCCTGCCCAAACGGGGTATGAAGCAGAAACATCTTGCAGAGCAGTGCCAGACCTAGCCTAAATTGCAATCCAATAAGAAGCCCAGCTGTAAAACCTACATCTCATTATGATCACAACAGCGTCAGTGTCAAGCATTTTATCTGATCAATGTTGATCTATTTTTATTTTTCCTGTACGAAAATCTTGGCATGGTTCTTAATCGGAAAAACTGTTTGCTTGAACATGTTTTACTGGGAATGTATAAGGGGCAGAATGGAACTGGCTAATTCAAAAAGGCCTTTTACAAAGAATAGTAGTGTTGCAGTTGCCATAAACTTGCGACTAAGCTCAAACTGCCCACTGCCTTCACTGTGATTTATAAAGTAATTGAGAGAGCAGCTCAAAAGAAGCAGTCAGAGTGCTGACTCAATGCCGTAAGGCATGGGGCATTTGGACCAATAGGATTCAAAAGTAGGGCATCTGCTGCTTACGCCTAGTACAAAAACTAGTAATAGTTGCATGGTGATGTCGCCGCAGCTTGCACACTCTTGCTGTTGGCAATGAAGATGGTGTGCGGGACTTTGGTGGACTTTAAGCTATTGAATACTGAGTTGTGCTGACTGAACAAATGGCTTGAATAGTCACGTAACACGTAATAGTCACGTAACATCGCCATCATCACTTGCACTGAGGACACATACCTCAACAAAGTTGGCGTGGCTCAGTCAAACTCGCTCACAATTTTTTTTCTCGAATCGCCACTCACTCAAACTCAGACTCAATGCTAAGCACATCTGCGCTCACTCAAACTCGCATTGAGCGCAAAACTCAGAACTCACTCGGACTCAAAACTCAAAATGTACTGCAGAACTCAAAATGTACTCAAAACTCAAAATGTACTCGAAACTCAAAATGTACTCAAAACTCAAAATGTACTCAAACTCAAAATGGACTCAAAACTCAAAATGTACTCAAAACTCAAAATGTACTCAGACTCAAAATGTACTCAAAGCTCAAAATGTACTCAAACTCAAAATGTACTCAAACTCAAAATGTACTCAAACTCAAAGTGGACTCAAAACTCAAAATGGGCTGAGAACACAAAATGAATTCAGAACTCAAATGGCCTCACAACTCTCTCGTGCTAGGAATTTACTCGGGCTCAGATGATTTCATTAGCATTCAGTGTTTTCAAATTCACGCGTGGTAAAAATATTACGGGTGCAAATTCGTGAGCTCAAACTCTTGCATTTGGTACGTCCTAGCTCCTGTGAGGTCGGAAACAATTTTCGTTGCACATTTAATACAGCTATACCTGCTGGCCATGATGATTAGCGCTGGTTGCAAGCAATTGTATGTTTATATTGGATACCAAACTCCTGATGTAGGCTCCGTGTTCGTGTTAATGACAGAGGCGGTCCAGACAGGATCTAATAACGTTGGTCCATACTCTATGGTGTGCTGGGTCCCTGGGTCGAAACAAGCAAGATTGGGCGAGGGGACGTGCGCTCATTGCTCCGTTCATTTACGTTGAAGCTGTTTAGGGTTACGGAATTCTTGCTTTGCATCCTGAAAAAACGCCTTGTGTCAAAGCGAAGTGTCCCCGCGAATCTATGAAGCGCGAGGCGTTCATGGATATGCCTTTGCTTTTTTAATGCGTACCATTCTTTGCCGAGTACCCCCCTCCTCCTACCCCCGCCAGGATCGTGTAATGCCCTGCATTTACACAAAATGCAGATATCACGGAAGTCCAATCTGTAATCATTATAAAAGCGTAAATGTAGACAATCGATCAAACTAAACGTTAAAAAACTAAAAAAAGAAATAATAAGAAAAAAAATTCCCCCGCATTTCCCCGAGGGGGAGAATGTGAAAGTGCGAATGCACGGTTGTCGGCCCGCTTGCGGCGCTTGCGCTCGGCCCCCGCAGCCCACCGCCTCGCCGCCTTCTCTTCCATCTCTTCCATCGGGTTTGTAGTATCACGTGTACACCACGCAGTTATCAAGCCGCTATAACGCCGCTGAGTCGCCAACGCACGCCGCTGACGACGTAGTTTGAATGCGTTAAAGATATAAGGCGCGTCACTAACACTGATATCACCGTCGCGTCCGTGGCTTGGTCGGTAGAGCGTCGCGCTGCGGCCGGAAAGTCCTCGGATCGGCTGCCGCCGCCGGCGGTGGATGGTTTGGGGTCGCTTATAAAGTGCATTCGCACTTAAAAATGGCGAAAATGGCGAACCGTGTAACACGGGAGTCATGGATAGCCTCAGATTGGGTTAAAATTAAGAGATGTGGCGCTAAAGAATGTGGGGAATCAAATTGGTGGTCTCGAGGAGGGAAATCACGTGGGACAAGCAGAAAAGTTCCTCGTTGTTTGCTGAGGCACTTGTATTAGTTTTTATTAGCATTTGCTAGCAATAGGGATCAGCTCTCGCAGCTAGTAAAAACACCACGCTGTCGTTGTAAGCAATTACCGCCACCGTACCCAGCTGTTAACTTTTAACTTCCAGCATGCATGGGTGTGCGTGTGCGCGTGCGTTTCCGCGCGTGTGTGTGTGTGGTGTGTATGTGTGTGTGCGCGCGTGCGTGTGTGTGTGTGTGTGTGTGTGTGTGTGTGTGTGTGTGTGTGTGTGTGTGTGTGTGTGTGTGTGTGTGTGTGTGTGTGTTGCGTCTGCAGTCATCTGTTCTTTCATTGTGTTTGACATGTAGTCGTTGGAGAACTGCAGAGCCCACGTTAATTATTTTCCTTTACATTGTTATCATGTGCTAGTTTTGATATCTTGCGCTGATTTCTTATTGTAATAAAATCAGTTCGAGCGCACACACAAACTGCGCTTGCTTATTTTTCTCAAGTGTTTTCCTCCTGTCGCAATGTCTGTTTATGTCTTGGCTCTGTTGCCTCTCTATCTCCTACACTCTAGCAATGAGTTAATGTCTCACATGTAATTGGCCAATTCTGGATTCGAGTGCACGTACGTTGGTACACACGAAACGCGGCCGCAAGGCTTATTCATAAACAAGTGTGAAATTCGCCTTTCTGATAAGCTCTGATGCCCCCTGTTACCTATGGTCGTCCACAATTTCCACGACACCATATGTGTCGAAGGATTTGCTTGTTTGTTGGGACACGGGGAAATGCAGTTATTAGCAGAGAGTTTTTGAGTCTGGTGATTTAAGTTCGAGAGCTTGGCATGGCTTTTGTTTTTACGTATACTCACATGCATGCCATCCTGCCTCGATGACTCAGCAATTAGACGCCAACATTTCTATTACTAGATACCGCATTGATGGACATCTCTGGACAAGCCTTCGCATGTATATAGCACAACTGCCTTACGGGTTGGCAAGGAATTTCGGTTAAACCCGACCCAGCAATACCTTTTGCTATATCCTCAACTATAACCAGAAAGCATTTTTATATTTGTCCCTTAGTGATCCCCCTCGACGAGACCTTTAATTTGATACCCCACACACCCTAGCAGGATGGAATTCATAGTCAAGCTAACCAGGACGCATATTGTCCGACATGATTCCCCTAATTGAAACCTTCAATTTGACACCCCACATGCCTTAGCGGCCTCAACTTGAATTTAGGCTGTGTGTAGCGTTCCGTCCAGACGGAACGATATACAAGTGCTAAAGTTCCGTCCAGACGGAACGGAGCTCTGCGGGTTATCCTTCCGTCCAGACGGAGCGGGCGTGAAATTTGTACAGTTCCGTCCAGACGAAAGCAAAACCGGTTGATTAGACGCCGTGCTCACTCTTCCGATTTGGTGTAGAGGGTGCGCCTCCGACGATGGCACACTTGTACCGGATTCGATTCTCCCCGGGCATGCTTTATTTATTTTTTTTTATTTTTTTTTTGCGTGGTTGTGCCAGCGTTTAGTAACAGCTAACTTCGCACCCACTTTACAATTGACGCAGTCAGAGCAGTCAGTCTTGATTTTGCACTCAACCGGCCGCTCCGCTACCGCTCACTAGAGCCAAGACGTCTAGACGGAACTGTACAAATTTCACGCCGGCTCCGTCTGGACGGAACGCTAAGCTCTCAGTTGTATTCCGTCTGGACGGAAGGATAACCCTCAGAGCTCCGTTCCGTCTGGACGGAACTTTAGCACTTGTATATCGTTCCGTCTAGACGGAACGCTAGCCACAGCCTTGAATTTAACCCAATCTATGACTCATAATGACTATCTCATGATTAAAACCACGAAGCCTTTTTTTATTTGTACCACGTGATTCCCCTCGTCAGGACCGTAAATTATATACCCTACACGCCCTAGCGGGGTCACTTCGAATTTTAACCCAATATAAGACTCGCCATGACTATCTCATGGTTATAACCAGGAAGCATTTTTGTATTTCTCCCACGTGATTCCGCTCATCAAGACCATTAATTTGATACCCATCACATCCTAGCGGAATCAATTTGAATGTTAAACCAATCAATGACTAACCATGACTAACAATGACTAACCATGACGCATTTTTCCCCACGTGATTTCCCTCATCAGAACCTTCAATTTGATGCCCCGTACACCCAGTGGCGTCATTGTGAATTTTACACTAATTTATGACCCGCCTTGAGTATGTCATGATAATAACCAGGAAGCACGTCATTACCATCATCGAGACATTTAATTTGATACGCCACACGCCCTATAGCGTCATGAACTTGAATTTTAACTGAATCTATGACTAACCATGACTACGTCATGATATAACCATAACTCATTTTTGTCCCTAATGATTCCCCACATGCCCTTGCAGCGTCATTTTGAATTTTAACCCAATATATGACTCATTATGACTGCCTGATGACTACAGTCAGAAGCATTTTTTTATTTACCCCGTATGATTCCGTTAATCGGGACCTTTAATTTGATACCTTACACGCCTTAGCGTCATCAGTTTGACTTTTCACCCAATCTAATGCGGTCATTATTCTGTCTATAGGGGCGTTGTCCAGTCAATTCAGCTGATTCATTTGAAACAGCAGAAGGGACAGCCCCCGCCCCCCTTTCCCCCCGGCTCTCACCTCTTCCTTTGTTACCCCTAGTATATCAAGCCGTTAACAGTAGCAGGCGAACAACCAGCAAGCAAGCGCCGCAGTGTGCTTTCTCACCACCCTTTCCCACCCTCTTAGTGGATCCATCAGGAGGAAAAGTTAAGACAACCCTTTTTTATGACCTCACCAGTCAATTATCACTCACGCGCCCAGCCGCGAAAACTTGGTATAAAGCAAGTGCTTAGGGTCATGAAAATTCAACAAGAATCGAAACTAAAAAAAATCAGATACCCCTTCCCTCCCAACCGATCACGCAAACCGCGAATGGTGCCGTACCCACAGGTAACCTGAATTCCGAGCCCACAGCGACGCATGCAAGCTGCCTGCTAGGCTACTCATATACTCAAACTCAAAATGGACCCAAAACTCATGTACTCAGAACTCAAAATGTACTCAAAACTCAACATGTACTCAAACTCAAAATGCACTCAAACTCAAAATGTAGTCAGAACTCATGGTCTCAAACTCAAAATGTACTCAGAACTCAAAATGGACTCAAACTCAAAATTTACTCAGAACTCAAAATGGACTCAAACTCAAAATCTACTCAGAACTCAAAATGGACTCAAACTCAAAATGTACTCAGAACTCAAAATGGACTCGGAATTCACTAGGCCTCAGGCGTACACAAACTCAATCGGACTCAAACTCAGTCGGGCTCACTCGGCTCAAACTCACTCACGCTCAAACTCACCATTCCACACTAGCCTCGCGCTCACTCCAACTCAAACTCACGCGTGAGTTTGAGTCCAAATGAGTCTGAGTGAGTGGACTCATGAGTGAGTTCGCCGACCTCTGGTGGACACCAAGGGGTGTTTCCCGCTGTTTGTCATATTTGTGCGCGCATCGCCATTATCCTCTGTAAATGATCATCATCATCTCCTCGCTCCGACTGCTGATGAAGGTCTGGGCTCGGCGACTGAATAAAGGTCTTCTTGCGAAGCGCCGTCTCTCAAGTGGTGGAGGGTGAATTCGATCCCGCCGTCTACCTCTCCCGGTGACACAAGTGGAGCTTCGATCAAGTCGGCGCTTACTTCTCCCAACGAACCCCATGCAGTATGAGAGCAGCCATTCGGGCAGCAACGCTGCGGGTCCGGTCCAGCCGACCATTTCTGTCAACAGCCACCAACGCGATCCTCCCTTTTTCGCTGGCCTCCGGGGTGAAGACGTGGAGGAATGGCTTGGCCAGTAGCAGCGAGTGAGCGTGTTCAACGGATGGGACGACGCGTTAAAACTGCACAACGTTTCCTTCTCCTTGAACGAAGTTGCCAAGACGTGGTTTTTCAACCAAGACGGTTCAATCAATGATTGGGTGAGCTTCAAGGAAGAATTACACAAGATCTCCGGAACGTACCCTGCTCGCTCGGCTGCAGTCAAAAAGGAACTGGATGCCCGTGTGCAACGCCCGGAGGAGACCTACGCTTCATACGTTGAAGATGTCCTCTCGCTGTGCCGCCGGGTCGACGAGGATATGCCTGAAACGGAGAAGGTGCGGCACATCATCAAAGGAATCGCTTCTTTTGCCTTTAATGCAAGGGCGATTCACAATACCAATACCATTGCCGATGTGCGAACGATATGTCAGCGGATCGAGCATCCGCAGTCTATCCGCATTCAGCAGGACACCTTCCCTACCTGACCCTCCGCTTATGCCGAACTCCGTCCGTTGATTCGTGACATCATTCGTGAGGAGCTGCAACAGCGCGACAAACCCTACATTCAGAACAACTATGGCTGCGCCGCGTATCACGGTCACCTGTGCCCATGGAGCCGATTGTTTCACCGCCACCGCATGGCCACATGTATGACTGCTCTTTTTACGCCTTTGGCCGCACCACCTTTCCGTTCAACGTGGCAAGCACCGTGCCCTAATAGCGACCGGCCGTTAAGGCTGTTACTGTGGCATTTGAGGGCATATTTCCAGTTTTTGCCAATGACGCCAGCTGGACGAGCACCGCGGCTAGGCCCCCTACGAACAGGATAACTGCTTCAGCTACCCACTTCGTCAGCTTATGTCGTCACCCCCTCTGGGCCACTCCTCGTCCCTCCTGACGCCCCGGACCTTCCCCGTGGTTCCCGTCCCGCCCGACGTCATTCTCCTCTGCCTTACCGTCGCTCTCTGTCGCCACCGCGGCCCGTCGTGCATGCTCCTGCCCAGCAATAGGAAAACTAGACACTGCAGTTTTTGGAGGGAAAACTGCATTGTTTGGATCGACCACAATTCCTCCTGAAATTCCGTCTAACATGTCTATTTCTGTCGAAGCGGTTCAAGTATAAGCGCTCGTAGATACCGGAGCAAGTATTTCTGTCATTCATGCTGACCTGTGTTCGCGTCTGGGGAAAGTCAAGACTCTGTATGTTGGTCCTTGTTTACGCGGCGCCAATGAGCTTGACATCGAGCCACCTGCCTATTGTACTGTGCATGTTTTGATTGGAGGACTCCGCCATCATATTCAATGTGCAGCGCTTTCGCCGTGCGCTCATGAACTAATCCTAGGATGGGACTTCCTATCCTCTGCCTCAGCCGTTATTTCCTGCTGTCAACCTGCCATCCGAATTGCTGACACTGAACATCTAAGTTGTCAGAACTCACCACAGCCCTTCCTCAAGTTGAATTCCGACCGGGTCTTGGCAGCTGGTAGCGAAGAAATTCTCTCCCTCCGTCATTTCAGAAGAAATTACAGAAGGCTATGTGGTGGCCGTCCCGACTGCTCAATTTCTTCCTCATGGCATTGCCATTGCAACTTGTCTTGCTTGAATGGCAAATGGATCAGCAGCACTCACCGCATTCAATACTACTAATGAGCCCATTCTAGTGCACAGAGGGACCACTATCGCTTCTCTGGTGGCACACAGGCCTCAAAAGAGCCCTTGTTTGCTTTGCCTCCCGATCTGTCAGCTCTTGCTAGCCCCGTCAGTTCCGAGCTTACGCCTCATCAAACGAAGCTATTACTCGAAGTTCTCGCGAAGCACAACACCTCATATGACGTGCACGCACCTGGCCTCACACAGACCACTGCAGCACTGCATAGAATCGAAACGGACGGGTTCACCGTAATTCGCCGCCGACCGTACCATGTCTCTTCGTCCGAACGAAAAATAATGGAAGACAATGTAGCTGATATGCTCAAGAAAAAAGTTATTCGATCGTCGGCGAGTTTGTGGTCTTCGCCCATTGTTCTGTTTTGGAAAAAGGATGGTTCCGTGAGGTTCTGTGTTGATTACCAGGCTCTAAATAGGATCACTCACAAAGATGTGTATCCTATGCCCCGAATACACAATGCTTTAGATTGCTTCCAGGGCGCAGAATATTTCTCAAGCCTGGACCTTCATTCCGGGTACTGGCAAATCCCGATGACTGAAGCAGACAAAGAGAGTATGGCATTTACCACTCCAGATGGCCTTTATAAATTCAATGTACTGCTTTCGGCCTTTGCAACGCCCCAGCTACTTTCGAACGCATGAGGGATACTGTGCTCTGTAGACTCAAATGAAAAACATGTTTATGTTATCTAGATAATGTTTTGATTTTTAAGTCCACGTTTTCCCAACTTTCTGGAGCGCCTAGATCAAGTATTGACGTTCCTTCCTGATGCAGGACTTCAATTACATACCAAGAAATGTCGCTTCACCAGTAAGAGCATCGAAGTGCTGGGACACGTCGTTGCCAAGGATGGGATTCGTCCGGACCCCGACAAAACAGTCGCTGTTGTCAACTTTCCTCGGCCACTTACTCAAAAAGATCTGAGAAGCTTCCTTGGCTTCGCATCCTATTTCCGCCGTTTTATCCACAACTTTGCCACCATGGCTTCTCTTCTGCACCAGCGTTTACGCCCCAACGTCCCTTTCACCTGGACGGATGAGCGCCAACAAGCTTTTCAAGCCCTAAAAGACGCTCTTACATCTGAAAACGATCTACGCCACCCCCGGCCGGTATGCTTCAATCACCTCCGTGTCCTTCTGCTCCATTTGAAGCAGTCGGCATTGATTTGTACGGGCCTTTACCGTCAACATCAGATGGCTGCCGTTGTATTATAACCGCTGTAGAGCATTTGACTAGATATGCGGAGACCACTGTGCTGCGATCTGGTTGTGCTGAAGAAGTTGCTGACTTCGTGTTGCGCAACATCAGCCTGCGGCATGGAGCGCTTTGAGTTCTGTTGAGCGACCGTTGCAGAACCTTTCTTTCGCACATTCTCGCCGAAGTTCTTCGAGCCGCCAATACTGTCCACAAAACCTGTTGCAGTTACCATCCACAAACAAATGGCATCACCGAACGCTTCCATCGCACTCTGTCCGATATGAGCTCCATGTAAATCAGCCGCGACCACAGGAATTGGAACGTCATTCTACCATTCGTCACTTTCACATACAACTCTGCAGTTCAGCGCACCACCGTCTACTCGCCCTTCTTTCTGGTTTTCGGCCATCAGCCGTCTTTTGCCATACACAATTTTTTTCTCTGCTCCGGTTCATGGAAGGTTTCCTCCCCTCTGCTGCCCTAGCGAGAGGAAGAGGAACTCGCTCCTGCGAGATCACTGCGCCATTTATTGGTGTGTCTGGGAACTGGTTTCTGCGAGACCGCTGCACTGATCCTACCCCTGTGTTACGCACGATGGTCGGCCTACGACAGCTATGCTGCTTATAAGCCCGTTAATTCGAATGATTCCGCACGGATAATTTAAACTATGCGCCACCACCCCGGCGGCTTAACGATTTGAGGACGGTCAAAGACACGCCTCCACTGCCTTGATTTGACTGATTGACTATAGGGTTTAACGTGCCGACGAAACGCAGACGATTAAGTGTGCCGTAGTGGAGGCCTGAGCTTGATTTTGACCACTAGCTGAGCTCTTTAACGTGCGCAGAAATCTCGTATACACGGGCGTTTTTCCCTTTCGCTTTCATCAGAAAAGCGGCCGCCGCGATTGGGAATCGAACTCGCGCCCTCGTGCTCAGCAGCACAACGCCACAGCCACCGCGGCGGGTACACCCGCTGCCTGCGCCGCGTCCTTGGGCGCAAGTTACAACGGTTAATTCTTATCTTCACTGCGTTTTGGGAATCCTCGATTGGTACGCAAGCCCTGCAAGGAAGCTGCAGCCACCTGCGCTCGGAGATGGCGCCATAGGACGTTTTGGAACACGCCGTGGAGTAAAGAAACTGTAAGACATTCCTTTGCGGACTTCGTCGGTGTGGACATGAGAGCAGTAGTGTGACGTGCGCTGACAGATGAGAAGAATATTTTTCAGGTCGGAAGCGCAGGACCTGTTGCTGCTGCAGTGACGAGGAGGAGGAAGCACCACAGCGGCCCTATGCTGCGAAGATATTGAGGTTAATGCCTCCTGTGTCTTCTTCAGTTTTGAAGACGCGTAGAGGCGCGGTAGTAGTAGTAGTAGTAAGTATTGTTGAATAAGGCGGACTTAGCCTTGCATAGCTGCCGGCAATTGCTCCGCCTAATCATCCCCAATACCATATCAAATCTCTCAAAGTCATCACACCTCACTTAGTCCTAAAATACAGACACGCAATGTCACCACACCTCACTTAGTCCTGTGGACTGCAAGAATCCGAGTAGGAGATGAGACACATTTCTTCGCTTCCAACACATTCGCTATCGTTAGAGCAAAAAGCGCTGCCTGTCACCCCCCAAGAAGAAAAGGCAAACTTACTTTTTCAGGCTCTCAATCGTTCAAACGCCTTGGTGCTTCGCTCCGCAGTTGTTCTTCAGCTTTGTTTCTTCGTACTTTCATTAATTTGAACTGAGATGGCTTGCCCTTGGGTTCGAATTCGCGAGATTTTACTGTTAGCACTTTCAAACCAACAGTTTATGCCATACTAGCTCCTTTTCGTCATGTTCTGTGAAACTGGGTGAAACTGGCTCTGTGAAACTGGGTCCGGCTCTGCGAGCCAACAGAAACTCGAGAAAAACATGTTTATGAACACCGTGTGGTCATCGCTATTTTTGTGCTATTTTCTATTATAGAATGGCAATCCTGACAGGCAGTGAAAGGAGTAACAGCAATCGCGCGCGCGCCATCAGAGTGCCACCAATCTGCCCTGTAAACGTCTTTCCTTACACCCTTCCAGTTTCATTTCATAACGAGACATTCAGCTAATTAGTCCGAATTAAGTGCCCAACTCGGGCATGGCCATTATTTATTTTGAGCCGCTTCCAAGCTAGGCGGAAGTGTCTGAAATGCAGCCACACAAAAAACGACGCATCCGAGTTGCGCCCGCGACTTCAATCAGACTTGGCCGACTCCACTTCAACCATGCGTAACAGGCGCGCCCGTAAGGGAAAATACTATGGGTGCCAGCTCAAGCACTGTTGTGCTGGCTGCGCTGGTATCGAGTTCAACGAGTGCCAACAATTGCGAATGTTATTTTCCCTAGGAGTGCAGAAAGAGACAGCCGACCTTTAGGAAAAACACATATCTCCAACACGTTTCTAAGTCGAAGGTCAAAGTGCGTTCACTACGACGTCCTTGAGTAAGCCAGCGGTGGTGGAGTTAGAAGAGAGTAAACATTTCGCATTTCGGAAGACTTGGTTCAATTCAGACCTGCTTTGAAAAAGCTTCCCTCCGGATTTCGCATTAATTCCAGCATTCTTTGATCTGTTCATTGTTCCTTAATCTGTTGTTTGCTTCGTTGGCAATTTTGTGTGCCGTGCATCGGCTACTTTGTGCGCTGTATGTTGGACATGAGCACAAATTTTGTTGGAGATGGCGCCACCAAAAAGGCCCTGCATTGCAATTATATATACATATATATTTGCAGAAATGAACAACAAAGACTGCTTAGGCATTGTCTGACAGTTGCCAGCTGGGTGTTTCTACTGTATCCTGGGTTTTTCTCGTCCATTTTTAGGCCTTCATACTTCGTGCACAAGTATAACCAATAAGGTATATGAGGGAATTTTATTAACGAGGATAAAGAGTGGCCAAAAAAACGGCGCGCTAAACCACCTCTGCAAAACAGGAGGACGGATGACCGCGAGGCGTAACTTATCACAAGAGCGACTTCTCCCACCGCTCTCCTCCTGACCATCTCATTCAATAAGCCAATGGTCTGTAAAAGTAACGTGCTTAATGCGCCTTTCTTACATAGTCTCGATCGCTCAGTTCTATTAAGTAACGTTACGGACCACATTACGTATGAAGAAAGTATTACCATTACTGCCCCGTCTCACGAACGGTGCTTATTAACGACTCCCTTAAATAGCGCTGGAAGGAGCGTAAAGGTGTTCACAGCAGAGCAGGTACCAAGTCACATAACACGAGACAGGGTCTGCTATACGTTCAAGCGCTAAAAGACGATACAAAGTTAGAATAAAGTACGTTGAAACAGGACATCATAAATGGCCGAAGTCAAACTAAGCGCCGGCGATGTACCCGACTGCTTAACGCACACCACTCGCGACGAACAGGGCACAAACTTCTCAACAACAGCATGCAGCACAGGGAGGGACATTATGTCAGAAAAAATGGGTCAAGTAGACGAACTGAAACGCGCCCACGCATTCCGACGTGAAGCTGTCCAGGTACCGGACATAGACGATGGCACGGAGGCTGCTGTACTTCTATGCGGCAGCTCGGTGAAAGAGTCTCTCATCGTCGTCGAATAAGTAGAACGGCGCCAGCGCCGCAGCGCTTCCCTGCTGGCTTGTCTTGCTGACCACGAGGCACGAAGAACCACGGCTGACCACGCACAGCGGGTCGGCAGTGGAGGCCAACCCTAGCACGGACTCGGTCTCCGGTCGCTCGGCGTCTGGCGACGTGTCGTCGGGCAACGGGAACAGGTTGCACTCACCCGCTTTAGTACGGATATGGCCCTGCTGAAGCCCGTGAACACCTTGTGTTCGTGGCCCGCCTAGGAAGAAAGCTACGTCACGTGGCGAAGTACTGCGGCCAGGTAGCTGCAGAGTTTGTTGTCCAAGCTTCGGTGTGGTGACGCAATGAGGTGCCCCTGGATAAATATGTAGCTGGCGCCCTGCTCCACCAGGCACACTATAAGGTCGGCCAGGCTGCTCTGGCGAAAAAATTACTGCCATTCTGCACTCGCCTTCACCGCCGTTCATCACTGGTGCAAGCGCGGCAGTGTCCTCGATCCTTCCGCAGCCGGCCACCGGGTTGATCCAGCATACAGTGATCCCCGATGGGACAGCGCTCAAGGTTAAAAGCATCGAGTTACTCACAAAGCGCGCCGTGGCAGTAGAATTGCGGTAGGGCCTGAATATCTCGACGCTTTCCTCGGGGCAGCCTCCAGCAGCGACAAAGGTTTTGAGCGGAACATTGGCCTTGGACCGCGCTCATTTGAGCTGCAACAGCCCTCTGCTAGGTCATATTGGCTGAGCCGGCTCACCGGGTCGCCGCGTCTAAGGCGAACGACCAGTATATGTACTGACAGCATAGAAACAGGATGTCGTAAAGAAGGAACTTCTGCAGCACTGCGCGTACAAGTCGGGTTACGTTGACGAGACATCGGGCGTGAGGAACATTGGACGCTACTACGGCAAGACGGGTATGCCCGCGAACGAGTCGTTAGTGCTCACTAAGGGCGCAATGGCGACAGAAAAGAAACCGTTCTCGGACCGGCTCGAAGTCGAATTATGAACTAGTTTGTCAGGCGTTGCCAGATAGGACAGAAGCAACAGCCCCGCGGGCAGAGCTAAAGTGGCCACGGCCACGGCGCCAAATGCCCAGACCTGCAGGTAGGTCACGGCGCCCGCTTGCCTCTGACTCTCTCTCGCCTCCCCGTCGGGGGATGGCGACCTTTGTGGTGAAGGGAACTTCTCCTTTTCTACCGCCGGTGATACCGACCTTGGAGTGAACGGAGTGAAGACGATCACGTCGGGTGAGCCGACGAACGCGGGGACTCCTGGAAAGCCGCCGTAGCTCCGGGGGTGGGTCGGCGGTGACCGAGGTGTCGCAGGCAGCAGCACTTTCAGCTTCGGCGGGCTGTAAACCTGCCGGATGTCACCGACGGTGCGAAGGGGCGACCCGTGGCCCGGACTTTTCGCTTGCCTCTGAAAAGGTTCCGCATTTGCTGTCTTCTCGGCGCCTTTCCTCGGGCTCTGACGGCGGTTCTTATGTGGACCTTTCCTCGGTCTTTCTGGTTTTTTGCGCCGAGTGCCGGTGGACGTGCCCGGTGTAGCCGTGGAAGGCTGCTGTGGCCCCTTCCCCGTGTGGGGCGATGAATAAACGCTCCCCGTCGGGCGGTGAGGCTTTATATCCACGACATCGGGCGGGGGAGCCTCGGCGGTTGACTCCTCTTCCTGGGATTCCTCTGGGCTACGCCGAGAGCGTAATGTTCCAGCGGGCCTTGCCTCCCCCTCGGCAGTCATTTAAAAGCCAGGTCGGAGTAGGCGTCCGAGGCGCTGGAGACCTCGACGCCTGGAGACCTCTGGACGCCTGGAGGCGCTGGAGACCTACAGGCGGCCATCGGCGGAGGCGACCGGCTGGGTCGGACATTTTTGGCGGGCTAGCATGCTGGGCGTGACGAGATCACGTCTCTGGTGGGTAGTTTTCGGGCAGCGAACTGACGGCCTGTAATAAGGGGGGCCTGACTGGCGTTGTGTTCTCAGTAGCTCAGCTGCGCTGTTGTTGTTGTTGTTGTTGTTGTTGTTGGTACGCGTAAGCGCGTGCGTGTTCGAGCGTGACTACGTTTTCTTCTTCTCTGTGCAAGGGCAGAGCAGCACGCCCTATGGTAGGCGGCCAGTAAAACGGAAAAGTGCGGCCTGATTTAGTATGGAAAAAAGTTGGAGCATTGCTGACGCTTTGCGTTTCGCAGAAAAGTGTAGGCGTGAAAGCGAGGTCTGCTGTGTTTCAACCATGATACAAGAATAAGCATAACCGTAGGAGTACCAAGAAGCCAACTGTTATTTTCACCTCGACCAAATTTATTTTTAATGCGTAGTAAGTACCCCAAAATCTTCTGGGACACAAGTGGTAGCCCCGTGAAACGCCTCGTTAATCTGTCAGAAGCGTTTAAAAAAGCTCCGCCGCCGACCACGCTGCACCTGCCGGCGGAGCGTGTAAACTGCCATGATGCGCCACGGCCGGACTGGAGGAGCGGCGAACGCCCGCGCGCCCGCCGCTCCTCCAGCCCGGCCGTGGATGCGCCTGTGACGTTCCAGCCGACGGGGGCTTTTTCCTCTGGCCAGACGCGCCGCTTGAGAACCGGTCGAGCTCTGCTGCGCACGTTGGTATCCCGTGCGCGCGTACAGCTTGCGCGCAGACTTTCTCCCGAGCTGCAATGGCCCCGCTCTCCCCGGTTTCGATTTCAAAATCACCAATTTTTGCTGGCCGCTTGCGGCGTCCACGTACGTATTCAAGCTGTTGTATTTTGCGTGTTGCAACATCTTACGAAAGACTATACGAAAATAAGGTTTTCAAGAGGACGAAATTTTGAATGCCTTTGAACCCGGAAATTTTGGTCTGTCTGTATGTCTGTCTGTCTGTCCATCTGTCTGTCTGTAACTCGATTCAGCCACCCGGGCAAAGTAAAGTGCTTACTGCGAAATAGTCTTACATACTCACAGCCAAATGTAAACGTCTAAGCCCGGTTTATATGTTCATACTTGTCAACTTTGTTGAACAAGAACAAGATATTACGCAAATATAAAACAGGAAATTTGTACACAAGGGATATTTACAGTGTTCCTTTATTAAACAATTCCTGGATGCTTCGTTTTTCGATAGCAAATGATATTCTACATCTTCTGCAGAACAACGCGTACCGCCTGCTGTTGCCCGCGCCACCTCCGGGCGGCATATGAGAAATCACGCGGCAACAGCAAAGAAAGGTTCCACTAGCTAGGTTGCACGTTCTGCTTGGGACGCACGTAGAGCATGGCAACGCAACCTTGAAGTCGGCCGCCTCGATTCACGCGCGTCTCCGCCGTACTGCAGCGCTGGCATCGAGGAACCCCGCCTGTAGCAGTCGAACGCGGTAAATTCAAATCACCTTGAACAAAACTTTACCAAGAACTTATTGACGACCTCAAGGCCAAGTATCTCCGAACAGACCGCCGGGGTGATTACCCAGATTACCAAGGAGAACCCAACGAAGTCTTGGACGAACCCGTCACAATACACGAAATCAAAACTGAGCTCGCCAACATGAAGAAGACCACAGCCCCGGGACCAGACCAAATCACAGCGAGAGCCCTCTACAACCTAGGTGAAGCAGACATTCAAGCTTTGGTCGACCATTTCAATCAGGAGTACTGGATCCCCGGTTCATTACCGCAACAGTGGAAAACAGCGGAAATTCGGTTTATCCCGAAACCGGGAAAGGACTTGAAGGTAGAGAATCTTAGGCCCATCTCGCTAACATCCTGCCTGGGGAAACTTTTCGAGCGAGTAATCAACACTCGATTGCAACGGTTTCTCGACGGCACAGACCAACTTCCGCACACACAGTTTGGCTTCAGACCACACCTAGGCACTGCCGATGTGCTTTTGCAGGTCTAGATGTATACCTTCACCCAGACCGCATGCAACCGTGCGCGGTGCTAGCCCTTGATTTAAAAGGGGCTTTCGATAACGTCCTGCACTCGGCCATACTACGCACCTTAGCGGAGACTAATTGCGGCTCCAGAACCTACAACTACATCAAGGCGTTCTTACAAGATCGGAAGGCCAAGCTCTCTATAGGGGGACTCGAGTCAGATCTAATTGAGCTGGGATCGCGGGGTACACCCCAGGGTGCAGTTCTCTCCCCTTTGCTCTTCAACTTGGCGATGAAGGATCTGCCGCCCAGACTGAACCGGGTGCCAGGCATTTGTCACGCACTGTACGCGGACGACGTCACCATATGGTTAAATCAAGGAACTAGGGCCGACATAGAAGACAGCTTCTAACGAGCGATACAAATCGTGCAGACCTTCGCCCGGTCCCGTGGCCTGGAGTGTGCACCGGATAAGTCGGAACTACTGGTGGTCCAGCCCAAGAAGCCCAAATACCCGAAACAAGACCCCATCAAGCTGCACGTGGATTTCATGCCTATCCCCGCCAGGCAGGAGATCCGTGTCCTCGGCGTGCACTTTTCCAACATGGCACACAATACCACAGCGGTGAGTCGCCTGATAGCGGCGGCCAACCAGGTAGCCAGAATGATCAAGCGAGTGACCTCCAAAAACCACGGAATGAAGGAGACTGAAACCACTAAGCTGGTACAAGCCTTTGTGTTCTCTAGATTCACATACGTCGTTCCTTTTCTGAACCTCAAACCCAGAGAGGAGGACAGACTAGACCGGGCTCTTCGTAAGTGCGTCAAACTATCTTTGGGCCTCCCAGGCTCTGGGCGTCCATAACACCACAAAAGAGCTCATAGATGCTCAGAGAATAGCGCAACAGGTGCGGCTCACGAGGACAAAAACAGGCAGAGCCATCCTAAATAGACTGGACATAACCCCTCCGACCACGGTGCAGGATCGATTCGACATCCCTCGAGAAATAAGAGAACGCATTCACATCCATCCCCTCCCCAGACACATGCCCGGAACACGATCAAGTCCGCAGAACACTCCGGGCCCAATACCTCTCCAAAACGTGGGACTCCCACCCTGCTACAATCTACGTGGACGGTGCCGGCCCCACCAATGGGGTGACCACAGCAGCAGCCTGCTCGTCCAGTGGTAACCCCATTGCAATGGCATCCATCAAAACGACGGATCCGACCCGCGCGGAAGAGGTCGCCATCGCCCTGGCCATCTCTGCCCATCCTCGCGCCATTATACTAACCGATTCCCAAGAGGCTTGCCGAAATTTCCTCAGAGGCGGGATATGTCGCCAGGCCCTTCGCATAATTGCGAATCAGCCGCCTGAAGGGGCACAGATCATATGGTTCCCGGGTAATCAGGGACAGACCGGGGGGAATGTGGCCGCGCACGCGTTAGCCCGCGATTCCTTATTCCGGGCGTTCACCCCCGCTGGTTGCCCCCCAGGCAAGGGAGCCAGCCGATCACCTTCACCCCCTTCACTGCGTACCGCCTACAGGGAGATACTGCTTGAACAGAGGCTCGGCAGGAGGAGATTTCCAGCCCCTCATCCCTCGCTCACAAGAATGGAGGAGGTGTTACTCCGACAACTTCACACAAACACACTTCCAATTCCCGCAACCCTACACAAATACTACCCGGACATCTACCCAACGCCACAGTGCCCGCACTGCGACCAGACGGGAGATTTACTCCACACGATGTGGCAGTGCACACAAAACCCCAACATGAAGAACATCACACCGAACAACAGATCCACAACACAATGGGAGGCCACCCTGCTCAACCCGCATCCAGCTTGCCAGAAATGGCTTGCGGACCGGGCTGAGAGAGCTACTCGTCGACCATTGGCAGCCCCGGATTAGCGGGCCCGACCATGGCTCTGAGCAAATAAAGTTTCTCTCTCTCTCTCTCTCTCTCTCTCTCTCTCTCTCTCTCTCTCTCTCTCTCTCTCTCTCTCTCTCTGTTTACCTTGGGATGAGCGCGACGGAACAGGAACAGCATGAGGGGTGAGCGGGAAAGCGAAGGGGGGCATTTCCTTGGCAAATGTCTACAAAGACTATCGTCTTTTGACGACATTTGCAACGAAAGTCCCGAAAGGAGGTCCCGCCCACGGTTTCTTACCTTAAGACCTTCTCTTGTATACATACATTATGTAATCACGCATTATTGCATTTTTTGAAATAAACTTTGAAACTTCGAAACTTTGAAAGGAGCAGATACGGGGCCAATTTTTTCTTTTCGCACCATTCCGGAAGGTTTAAAGAATTCATACCTACGAGTTAATACGCACAGCTTATTTAGTTGATGATCGTTCCGGGTTGCGTTTTTTCTCCTATTTTTATTTTGTATATTTGTTTCATTCTTCCTGTTTTTTTAACTGGTCATTTTGTAGTGATTGCGTACGCGCCGTTCTCGGCGCCTTCACCACCAGTATTCTGTTACGTACGACCTGCTTGAGGCAACTGAAAACTGCATCCCTATACGCTTTTACGCTACTCCCGCATTACAGTTATAATATACTGTTAGTAACTTTATTAGTCCATTTGATTCATGTCCATTTGAATTCGCTGTGGTTGCAGTGCACCCAAGGTGTTCTCCCGCAATTCGTGGGGTGGCAGTGGCTTTATCACCGGTCTAGTAAAATGCAAAAAAAAAAAGCTATTGTGTGTGGAATTTCAAAAATAATCCAAATTTTGTGCGTTTTATGCGTTGAAGCCACAAATGGGCTACGAATTCACGCCGCAGACAAGAGCTCTAGAACTTCCGACCACGTCGCGTTTTTTAGCGTGAGCCGAAATCTCCACACACGGGCGTTGAAGTTTCTTGCCTCCATCAGACAAAACGTCCGCATCGGTTGCGACCGAACCCACGTACTTGGGCTAAGCAGCACAATCGAAGTTATTCGTGCAGTGTCTTGTGGTGAAAAGTGATTCTGCGTCAAATGCAACAAAAACAGAATGTGCGCTCTAGCGCCACTTTCTGTTTCTGTTAAGCACTGTCGACCACGCAAATACGCCAGCAAGACTGAAGTTCTGGAGGCGAAGAATGCATCGATGAGAGCTAAAAGACTTAATTGCTGGTGTGCGATAGCGCATGTTTGTACTCCGATACCCTGATACATTCAACACGCACAGCTATCATACCTTGACCACGTATGCAGAAAATGAAACCAACCGACGACACGGGAAGAGCAAGTGTATACTTACGTTACCTTCCCATATGTCTGCTTTCCTTTCCTTTGTAGCCACTAGAAGGAAACCACTCGGGCGTGGGCGCGTCACAAAAACCGATTATTCTAGCGCCAAGTTCGGAATTTTTCGTATCATTCTCAGCCTATACAAGGCGGCATGGTTATTTTAAGAAACTTTTTAATTGTGACCGCGTTTTCGAAAATCACTGAATTATTATGTTTAATAAACAATGATAATTCATTACTTACTAAACACCCATTCCATACCATTTCAAAACACCTAAAGAAAGGTATTCTGTGCGTTGCCACACTTATCACTACCCAGAAAATGTGCCGAAGGGTGTTGGAGGAGGAGGAGGAGGAGGAGAAGAAGGGAGCTTTATTTAGGCGAGCGTTATGTGCTGATGTCTAGGCACCCGCCTGGTGGGGAATTTCATCTATACTCGGTGACAACTTAAGAACGGCACCGGAAGTTGCCGCTGTGCCTTATCACCGTAGCCGGATGTTTCTCCGCGCGGCGAAAGTAGGGCGTTACTGGGAATATTTTGAACATGGCGTGAGCCGTTCCCTTGATTTTTTGGACTTAATATGCTTATAAACGACTCCAGTGACGACAAACAAACTGCGCGAGACAAGGTAGACGATATCACGCATTCATAGCAAACCCCTTTCAAAACGCGCGCGCACTAACGTCACGGGTCCGGCGCTTTGGCGGAGTGATACACTACATGAGGTGGTGCCGTTCTTGAGTTGTAACCGAGTATAGTCCGGGATACCCTGGCCTGCGCTGGCCAACCGGGCCGTCTCCACCAGACTACGCTGGGAGGAGAGGTCGGACCTGGTGAGTCGTGCCACCCACTGCTTATTGTAGGTTGGGAATTGGGAGTAAGGGACGGGGATTGTTGACACCCCATACCAGATGGTATAGGGTGCCAGGGTGGGGGCAGTATTTGCAAGATGCGTGGTAAAAGGTGGGGTACATTGCATGGAGTAGGGTTTTTTTGGGGTTGTGGGAGGGGTGTAAGAGTTTGTAGTCGTCGGAATATTGTAGCTTCGGCTCTGGATAGATGTTGGTGGGATGCTGGGCATTGTTGGCGCCCGAGCCGTTGATGGGCGAGATTGTCTACGGAAAAAAAAAATTCAGGGAAGCTTGTACTCACGAGCAAGACTTGAATGGTGAATTTTTCTTGTAATTTTTTTTCGCGCGTGCAGGACGGAACATTTGAGGCGAAGGGGTCAGGATTCTTGCGAGGCACTGGAATTTTAACCTGTGCTTCGGTACTATTCAGCGGCGGGACCATTGGCTATGGATGTCGCGATTTTGTTGTTTTCTGTACAAGCCTAATGGATGACTTACTTAACAAATGCAGTAAGTGGAAAATTAATTCTTTACGGTTTGTACATTGTGGATGGCCCGAAATAAGGGTCTTTTTTTATTATTATGAGGTTTAACGCGCCCACGCTACGCTGGCGATGAGGCGCGCCGTAGTGGAGGGTTCCGGATTAATTTTGACCACCTCGGGATCGGGCGTTTTTGCTTTTCATAGGTCTTGCATTTCATCATTTCATCACGGCGAGTACGAAGGAATTGCAAAGTTAGCACAAACTTCCCCAGTCAGTGGAGGAATGTGCCTTGAAGGCCTATTGTCGGCCATCATTGGCTGTGTACTGCAAGGCGGCGACGAATTCCACGCTCCGCCGTATGACCTGCGCCTTCTCTTTTCGGAAAGTGACGGTCTCGACCCCCTATAGAACCTCTTGGCGGTACTTGCAGCGTCATCATCGTCGTCTCTCGGCTGTGATCTTGAAAGCGCGAAATTGGGCGGCTGCGATTTAACACGCCGTTCTGCACGCAGTTCATGCACCATAAGCGCGCACTTTCTGCTCTACAAAATATTCATGGAACCTAGCACTCACGCGCAAGTCTTGAATGGCGGATCTGTTGTTGGTGAGCATTGCCGGATACATAGCTAGGTAAGTTTCAGTACCATTGTTTATTTGCATAGTTCCGGTAATTGTGATCGTCGTCGTATGCATCGAATAGGTCGTCGTCGTCTTCGCGGCGAGGGGTGGATGCAAAGTTATCCTCAGCATGGTAGCCTTCCACCAGCTCTTCGTCATCGACTTGATGCACCGGTGGCTGGATCTGCAAGTCGTCTCGGGAAAGAGTGACACACCCGTAGCCGGTCACACACCGGTGACACACCGGTCACCTCTTCAATAGGTGACCGGTAAAAAGCGCAAAGGCTCATGGGTACATTGTCTGCTCCCGCGGAGCCCAGCCACTTCCGGTTCGAGAGCTCTCCTGGCCTCCCGTAGGCCGGCGGCTTTCACGCGTACGTGTGCTTGTTGTTTATCTGTTTCCACCGAAAAAAAAAATGCTCATGCATCGCGCATTAAATGTATAACAACGATGAACCCTATTAGGGGCTTTTCTGAAAGGTAAACACTCTGTGACCAATAAACAACGCGCACACACGCGCGTGAAAGCCGCCGGCGTACGGAGACCAGGCGAGAACTCGAACCGGAAGTGGCTGGAGCAGACGACGTACCCATTTGCGCTTTTTACCGGTCACCCATTATCCATAGTGGCTTCTAGAGAATGTGGCGGCCACGGGGACCCCTCACAAGTGGGGTGTCTTTATTTTTAGCATTAACGCTGGAGTTTTTTGTTTACATGCAGGTTAGCGCTTGACGACAGCGCTGCAGGTTTATTTATTTATTTTTTGCTAAAGCCACTCCGCGTACCAGGGACGCTCAGCGGTCGCCGCGAGGCACGCGTTTACGAGCGCCCGGAATTTTTTTGGTAGGTTTTCCTGCAACGGCGAACTTACGGCTTGTACACAAGTTCCGCTGTTAAAAAAAAAAAAAAAAAAAAAAAAAAACCTCTGTGCCTAAAGGGACGTATCCCAAACCCATAGGCCAAAAATATGTCGGACGCTCTCCACGCCCGCCATCCGCCTCTCAACTCACATTGAGAGAAGTATGCGTTGATTTTTACACAACCCTCTATACCGCCCCTTCTTACTGACTAGTCAAAGTGACCTTCACGTCCGCTTCACAGATCACGGCGAGAGGTATACGTCTTTATTTTGAAGCGAGAGCTCTACTACGCTACATTTCTCAAGGTCATTCGTCACGTCGCAATGACCTTCCGCCGCCGGCAAACAAGCTGCACCGCCATTTCTTTTCGCTTCGCTTGCGATAAGCTCCGCCGCTGAGGTACAATGTCACTAGGCGGGGGTTAAACAGCTGCTTCGCGCTTATCGCCCAGAGGCGGCTAAGCCATCTGCGCGTACTGTTCAGCGAAAGCGAGTCGCGGGACTAGGAGAGCGTGTATCAATAGATATACAAAACACACCTGGTCGTAATAGGAAATTAAGCGTTGAGCTGACTGAGGTTACATGAACGAAGACAAGAGAATCGCGAGGCCTTTGGCCGGCGCCACTGACGGGCGCCAACTGGCCTGTCTGCGCACCCTTCAGCGCAAGAGGAAACATAAATCCAGTCATCCTGCAGATAAAGCTTCACGGCCGGCTGCAAAATGTCAAGGAAATGCAAACTTGCACTAAACACGGTGTCCATAGTTTTCGCTTTCACTCGTGATAACGAGGTTTATAAGCGTTGAATCTGTGCAATTTCTACCCAGACGGACAAACCGATTCCGCTCACTCACTAGCTGTGGAAGAGTAGGTGGTAATGATTAATCACTGTTGCTAATTACAGATCACTAAACTTAACTGTAGCGATGGCTGCGTCAGCTGTGGCTTCAGTGACCGGCAGCGGTTTCGCCGGATGAGTAAAAACCAAGACGCAATGCTTCCACCGTGAGAATTGTGAAAGGGGCGTGAGGTATGGTATAGTACTGCTAAACAAACACAGCCGCTAAAAAAATTCAGTGCCCTTCCACTCTGTGAAGAAGGACGACCACCGAAGCTGGGTGCAGCTCACGGAGTGCACAAAACAAAACACATTTGTTTGTTATTCGCGATTGAGCAGACTCCCTAGCCATTTAGCTGACTGAAACTTGGAAGGACTCGAACTTTAACCTAGCGGACAAACATGGCGATGTCTGTTTCCCTCCCTCGTCGTCGGCATCTTACTGTCTGCGTAACACACCAACTCAAACCGCTCGACCACGAAGGACAGCAGTGAGGTCGCGTCTGGCCGGGAGACGTTCACGTTGAAATATCTTACAGCAGAGCGAGCATGTCCTCGGTGAAAACGGGAAGAATAGCGGCGCCTGCACGCCCCTAACCCCCCTCCACTCCCCATCCGTGAGCGCACAACCCAATAACCGGTGACGTGCGCGTGCTTAGACTTAGGGACATGTCGCTCCGGGAACCCTTCAAGCTGAACAAACGTTTTAGGATAAGTCGCCGTTCCGAGCGGGCAAGTTGCTTTCCATGCGGAAGGGATTCAGAGATACGTGATGAGGTGCACGACTTGAGGCGGCAACGGTGGAGGCTGCCGCTTCTGCGGCAGCGGCTTTCCGTTGTTTTTTTTGCCCATTCGCGCTTATGCACGCGCCGACGCTCCCTCAAATCCCGCTCCTCTTCCTCCAAGCGAACTACACCCATCCGTTCCATAGCAGGTTAAAGCTAACTTGAAAAGACCCGAGTTAATGACCGAATTTGAGCGTCTCCGACTAATTCATGCCTTTGTGATAAGTCGCATCACATACTCTCTCCCGTACCTAAACCTAACTAAAATAGAACTGTATAAAGTGAATTGCCTCATCCGAAAAATCTACAAAACGGCGCTTCTAATCCCTCAAAGCACTTCCACTGCCAAACTGGAACACCTAAGCATGTATAACACAATTGAAGAGTTCATGGAAGCCCACTCTGTGATTCAACTTTCCCGCCTTTCTACCACCCCTGGAGGCAGATCCATCTTAGATTCGCTCGGGCTTCATGCACCGACCTTTACTGACGAGAGAGTACGCATTTCTCCCGACTTACACAATCTCCTACTCGTTCGGCCAATTCCCCGCAATATTTATTTATTTATTTATTTATTTATTTATTTATTTATTTATTTATTTATTTATTTATTTATTTATTTATTTATTTATTTATTTAAATACTCTCAATGCCCCGAAAGGCATTATATTCACCCAAAGCGCATGCAATGTTAAACGCCGTGAACATCGCGCATGCGTGCTCGCCCGTAAATACCCCATGGGCCCGACCACCGCATACGTGGACGCCGCTAGTTATCGCTACCACAATGCTTATGCAGTCACCGCACTTTTCGACCCTAAAGCACCCCCTTACCAATCACTAACTATCCTAACGCGCTCTGCTGCCACTGCGGAAGAGGCGGCCATTGCACTTGCCCTCACTCACCGGCCTACCCCAACAATTGTTATCTCTGACTCGAAAACGGCCATTAAAAATTTTGCCCGGGGTAACATTTCCCCACAGGCTCTCAAAATTCTTCGAAATCCTCCCACCTCCGACGCGGAGCTGATTTGGACTCCAGCCCATGCGGGGCTGGAAGGAAACGAAGCGGCTAAACTAGCTCGAGAGCTAACCGTCCGAGCTGGGTCAAGTCGCACCCCTTCCCATGGAGCCCAATCAGCCCGTGACAGCCTGTTAACTTTCCAGGAAATTACCTGCCACTACCGCCTCTGTCCCCGGCGCTACCCTCCGCCTCACTGGTCGTTTTCTATCGCAGAGGAACGATAGTGGCGCCTTCTCCAAACCGATACCCTCCCTTGTCGCGCCAGACTACATGCAATTTATCCCTCAATATTTCCTTCTCCCCGATTCCCCGACTGCGGAGCCCCCGAAACAGTCTCTCATATCATTTGGCAATGCTCCCACAACTCATTCCCTCTCATCTCTTCTGAGGAGCCCTGGGAGGCGGCGTTACGCAGCTCGGACCCTCAGTCCAGCAAGGACTTGCTGAACGAGCAGCTAAGATCACCGGCACCCTCCAAGCGCTGGTCACCAATCGTCGTTAGTTTAACTAGTGCTCAAGTAAAGTTTTTTTTTCTCTCTCTCACTTAAAGGACAAATGTGGCGGCTCGTGTTCGCTGAAAAGAATTCGGCAGGTGGTTGGCCTCAAGAAACTGAGTATGGCGCCATACTGATACGGTGTCATCCAGCAGCACCACCAATCTCGGGGACCTGCGCTAAAAGAGACTAGCGCTGGTTCTAATCTTGTACAGGGCTTGTTAGTCCAGTGTATGTGCGCGCGCGCGTGTGCATTGAACTTGCAAGGATCGGCGGCGGGACACCGGTCTGTGACCCTTCTGAAAAACGGTCCAGCGCGCCACACGGGCACGGCCTCACAGGGCCAGCAATTCCACTTTTGGGTGCCTACGCGGATAGGCGAGAGCGCTTGGAAGAGCCAATGACTCACCTTGCAGAGGGCATCTTGGTAACGTCTTTGAGACGCCACTCGAACCCCCCCCCCCCCCCCCCTCACCCCGAAAAGAAGAACTCCTTTTGTGATAGCCTAAGTGGCTCATGCCCTCGGCGGACAGTAGGGGACAGGAGTGGAAGAAAGTGACTAAAGGTGTTAAAAGGGGGGTCAAGGAGAACTTGTCACAAGGAACTCGTCACAGCCAACTCGTCTTAGGAGACCTCGTCAAATAGGACAAGTCGTCATAGGCCATCCCGCACAAGGAAAACTCGTAACCTAGGGCAACTGGATACTTGCCCATCTCGTCGCAATTTTTTTTTCGCCAGTCATGTTCAAATGAAAAGAATACAGGAATTCATTTATTTCTCTGCTTAAGTGTAAACATTCTTGCACCTTTTTTTACCTAACGTTTCCTTGATGGCCTTGGAGGAACATGTCAGACCAGACAGCGCATTTTTTTTGTGACCTTCGTTCAGGTAATCGCATGAGGAGTAGGAGGAGGAATAGACTTTATTGAAGCCATTAAGGACTTCAGGTGATCAACCTGGGCTGGTCCCTATGTCCAGGGTCCCATTGGTCCTGCAGGCCTCATCCGCTAAGGATATCAGCTGGCGCTGACCCTCCGCGTCCGAGGCCCTGATAGCCGTCTTCCATGGGTTGGGGTGGTCTCGCAGTCGTGCAGCGTCTTGTGGTGCCGGATGGTTGGGGCAGGCAAGGACCATGTGGTAGATGGTGCCGCGTGCCTGTTGGCAGTTGGGACATGCGGGTGAGGGGTAGAGCTGGGGGTAGAGCAGGTTCATTCTGGGTGGTGTCGGGTAGGTGTTGCTCTGGAGCAGACCACACTTGACTTGCTCCCTCTTGTCAAGCAAATGATGAGGTGGTGGTAGTGTGTGCCGCTGCTCCCGGTAGTGTTTTGTAATGCTCCTAAAGATGGTGAGGGGGGTAAGTGGGTCCAGCCGCTCTTCCGGATCTTCGTCCCCCGAAACCACGGCACGGGCGCTAGCTTCTTCGCGTGCCAAGTGATGGGCCCGGGCATTGCCTCTCACTTCGGTCTCAGTATGGGACGGAGTCCAGATAATGCTGATGGTCCGCTTCCCTTCTGGTGAGTGGTGGGTGTCGAGGATGTGATGAGCATCAGGGCAAATGCGACCACGTAGGTAGGCACGGCAGGCGTCTTGGGAGTCGGTGTAGATGTAGCGAGGATGTTGTATGATGGCTAGAGCGATGGCCACCTGCTCACCGATCAGAATTTCCTAACTTACAGGGGTGCGAAGAGAAGCTACTTTCGAGTTGTTGTCCCCAGTACATGCCACGGCTACCACTTCACCAAAACAGACCAGGGCTGCGTCTGTGTAGGCTACTCTGTGAGGGGCTATGTACTGAAGCATCTTGCTGAGTGCTTTGGCGCGTGCTTCTCGCCTGCCCTTGTGCTTCGTTGGGTGCATGTTTTTTGGTATTGGGCGGACGTCGATAAGGGACCTCCAGGCAGGTGGTATTTTCCGGGGTGCTTCACCAACGTGGATGGGCCTGAGGTTCAGTTGAGTAAGGATGGTCTTTCCTGCTGGTGTTTTGCCAAGTCTATCCAGTTGGTTAACGTGGTGAGCCTCAACCAATTCTGCAAGGGTGTTGTGGGCGCCCATCTCCATAAGTATCTGCGTGGATGACGAGGCTGGAAGATGCAAGGCTGTTTTTGTAACTTTCCGGAGTATAGCTTCCAGTCGGGCTTGCTCAGTTTTTAAAAGATTCCTGTAGGCAGTCACGTAGACTACTCGGGAAATGGCGAAGGCTTGTACCAGGCGGAGGGTGTCCGCTTCCCTCATTCCGCGATGTCTAGTCGTAACTCTCCGGATCATGTGGCCTAGTTGGTCTAATTGTTGCTTGATGAGGTTGATCTGATGGCTCCATCTGTTGTTGGCTTGAATGTGGAGACCAAGAATCCGGACTGGCTTGCATGCAGGGTATACTTTTTGGTCTTCTATGGTGAGGTAGACTTATTGGATTGCAGGGTCTTGAGAATTGCCTCTCTTCATAAACAGCAGTTCTGTCTTCTGAGGTGCACATTTGAGGCCCATGACATGCAAGTGTTCAGTAATTATGTCTGCGGCTTCTTGGAGTGTATCTTGTAGCTTGCCCAGGGTGTCTGGTTTGGGGGTCCATTAAGTAATGTCATCTGCATAGAAGGCTACCTTGAGGTTTGGGATGTGTTGTAGTTTCTGCGGTAGGTGGAGAAGGGAGAGAGTCCTTCAATGCTTTGAAGGACTCCCGCCAGAGTCCTTCAAAGCATTGAAGGACTCTGGCGGGACTAAAGCGGCTCCACCGGAATTAAACCTGGGGATTAGTGATGTATACAGCTTCGCTGTAAAAAGCGTGGTAGCTCCGTGAATTAAACCCAGACAGCAACAACAAGCGGATGCGTAACGTTACGCCAAAACGGCGGTGCTAAGTGCAGTTCAAGCAGCAGTATCTATAGGGTCCGAGGACAACCACGTTTTTCCTTGTGTCTAAAGGGACGTGCGACGTCCGTTTAGACACAAGGAAAAAACTGGTCGTAACCGCCTTCCAACACTTTTTATTCCTTGTGGAGAGGGTTAGTACGAAAAAAGTTTACTGTGCGCGATGGCGGTAAAAATATGTAAATGCATCTTTGATTGCTGTTTTCAGCTGGTAACCGACTGCAGCACTACCTCCCAACCGCACAATCAAAGCGACGAAGCCAGACGTAACGTAAGCACAGCAATTTCTTTTTCGGCAGCGTATACAATCAAATACAATTCAATCGTCGCGACTTTCGACTTCGCCTTTGAGTTCCGCCTGTTTCGTGAAAAAGACCTGGTAAGGAAGTCCGACGTGCGAACCTTCCAGTTGGACCAGCACGAGGATATTTTCCTCTCGGAACAGCGTTTTGGGAACGTATAAAGTTTTCTGTGGTCCAGCCAACGGCCAGTAACGGCCCAGGTTGAAGCCGTTCAGGAACGCGATCCCCTGCAAAAAACGCATGTAGGTACAGAAAACTCGCAGCACTGGCACGAAGAGGGTTGTTTTTCAGTAAAAGGGAAGAAAAGAACTCCAGCCTTTTTTTGTGTGTGAGAATGGGAAAAACATAGAAGGTGAATCTGGTGCGTTTTAACTTTGGAAGCATTACTTGAACACGCGTGGAGCGGGACAACGCTCCTCCACATCTCGCTCCGATCACCAGTTTCTTTCTTTGTTTTAAGTGCAGAGCACTCTATGTGCTCGCCTTGCATGTGGCGCCCTCGCCACCCTTCCCCACATCTTCTGGGGGTGCCCTAAAGATCCCTTTCCCCTAATTTTCTGTGATCAGCAGTGGAAGGAGGCGCTGGGGAGCTCAGACCTAGAGGTACAGACCTCCTTGGTCACCAGAGCTGCTGATAATGGGTAACCATTCTTTACCGACTTCCCGAGAAATCTGATCACACGTACATGTGCGAGGTGTAGCGCGGTACGCTCCGTAGGGATACCTAGTGCAGATGGGGCAATTTAATAAAGGCTTTTGGGTCTTTTATTTATTACTGGCTATAAAATAAAAACATCGTTTAGCCAAAGTTCCTTGTCCCCACGGGTTGGAACCTGTAACCCTTTCAGCCCTGAATTCTTTCTTTGTGTTGAAAAGTCTTTCTGTGTATTTTCTTTAATATTTAGACCCTATATGCTTAGAAACGAAAAATTGAGCTCGCGATGAAAGTAATTAGCAATTTACAAGCATATCATTTAATTATGTCATCAGGCAATTAAAATTTGAAATTACTGCGGCAACATTTTTTGCTTGTTTTCGTAATTTTTGGAAAACGAGTCCACCTACATAAAATAAAGCTAGTGTATGTATTTTTGGATTTACAACCATGTCATCAAACTAGGACTTCAGACCTAGGGGTCACTGTGACGTCAAATTGGTCTTCAGTGAAATGCCTTCCTCTTTGTATTGTTCAGCTTTAGCAAAAAACGAACAATGGTGATATCAATCGAAAGAGGAATCCTTGAAGAACTATTTTCTAGAAAAAAAAACTGTTTTGGTTTTATTTTCAAATTGCTAGACGACGTTTTGTTAATGTGGTAAATATAGGACACCAGGGCCGAAAGGGTTAAATCAACTATAAGTACAGGAGTATGAGCGGATATTTATTTTTTTTTTCTTTGTGATGCGGGATGCAAAGCGAACTGGAGCTACAGGGACTTTGGCAGGCTTCGACGACCGTCTAATGATCGACGCCTCTCTTGTAACTGGCCAATGCCTATTTTAGAGGCGAATGTTATTCAGGCTTTCCAGCTGGCTCTCGTCTTAGCTGTGCACAAGACCAAGAACCGCCAGATTTTAAGGGAGACAGCATAAGTGAAATTGCTCCTATTTCAGCTCATTCAAGCTCTTCTTTTTAGTCGTGACGAGCCAAACTTTTGTTGAGCCTTTCTATAAGGGGAATACGAAGTGACTATAGTTGAAGAGAGTGAATTGCTGGGCTAGTTGGTTCATAATGTTCAGAAAAGGGAAAACCAGCGAGCAGAACGCAGGACAAGAGGACTATAGTTGCGATAGCTATACTGCTTCGCCAGCTATACGCGACGACATGGTTCTACTGTGAGAAATGCACTATCGTTGCCGCCAAACATCTACTCGCGCCTATAGATGTGAGCGGTCGATAAAAAAAAAAAAAACTAGTGAAAAAAAAAAACAGTTTAATTTTTTTTTTTTCATTTTTTCAACCAGGATAGCATTGAGAAAAAACAAACAGAGCTTCTCCTGGGAAATTTGTTGTGATTCCTTGCGGCCAATCTGCCGTGAGGGAAACGCTTCCTGAAGTCAATGCCTTGACATGAAATCGGGCGCAGATTCTGAGAGGGGAAGCTCTGCTGGGGCTTTTGTGATGCAGCATTCAGCAATTATATTATTTTCAGTGCTAACGGAAAAATTCATCGGGTACTTAAGTTCCTTAGGTCACCTCAAGGCGAAAGCCAGCGACTCTCGAACACCTTTTAACTGCTACATCGTGTTTGCGGGGCATCATGTGCACTTGTCATGCAGCACGAATCCTAGCAAGGGACCGGATAAGCACCGTAGATAACACACTTGGCTGCGGCTCTGTCGACCCGGGTTCAAATCCCATTTGAATGCAAATAAGTTTCTGCGCATGTTTTATTTACTTTTTTTTACAGCGGTCGGATTTGGATTCATTCGTGTAGTCACCAGCAACTTCGGTCACATTTCGCATTTGAGGAGTCATCTAAGGTTTCCGCCTTAAGGTGTATGTTGAGTGTTTTGTAGATGTGTGCGCAATCATCTTTTTTTTAAATTTTCATATATTTCTTAAGAAAACGTGAAAGAGAACAGTTTTTATTCACGTCCCTCAACATTACATGTAAACGTACGTCTCTACTCCCGTCGTACGGGTCCAGGGATTAGGAAAAGCATTACGTACCTTGACGCTCACGTCAGTCTGCAGAAACGTGTCGTGCGTCTTGGAAGGTTGTAGTTTGAACGTCGCGGCGTAGACGACTACATCGAATGGGGACACCTTCGCGCTGCTGTGGGTGCGTTTGAGCGCGAGCAACTGGTCGTAATCGCTGAGCCAGGTAGCGTTGGACAGTCGCAACGGCCGCATGGTCCAGTTGGCCAGTAACTGGTGGTCCAGAGTGACATTTCCAATAATGCCCTGGAGGAAGGCGCATCCAAATATATTCTTGCTTGGCACCTAAAAACTATACACGGCTAAGAAAACGAAACCGCATATCCCAGCCCTTGCATCATCAACGGGTCGTTCAGCACAGCGAATAGTTCGGCCATCAAAGAAAAACGAACCATTGTTATAGCGGAAGCGCATTTTAGAATGATCGCTTTACTCAAAGCTTCTGTACTCGGTGACAACTTAAGAACGGCACCGGAAGTTGCCGCTGTGCCTTATCACCGTAGCCGGATGTTTCTCCGCGCGGCGCAAGTAGGGCGTTACTGGGAATATTTTGAACATAGCGTGAGCCGTTCCCGTGATTTTTTGGACTTAATATGCTTATAAACGACTTCAGTGACGACAAACAAACTGCGTGAGACAAGGCAGACGATATCACGCATTCATAGCAAACCCCTTTCAAAACGCGCGCGCACTGACGTCACGGGTCCGGCGCTTTGGTGGAGTGATACACTACATGAGGCGGTGCCGTTCTTGAGTTGTAACCGAGTATAGTGGTTCCACAGGCAAGCGCATTTAGGGCACATCGTTCCCTCTTTTAACGAAGTACCGCTTTCAACAAAATCACTCTCCTGCCCGAGGACCTCCATATGACAAGGGTTTACTGCATTTCTACGGGTGCTCGCACTCCAGACGTGTCAAGCACATGACGCCAAGTTCAATCGTAGTGTTATAGCCAATCAGGACGTCAACAAATGCTCCAAACACCGGCACAGTGTTCGTGCTCAGGGGTCTGATTGGCGGACGGGGACGTTTGCGCTATCCCACTTCAGTCGCTCGGCATCGAGACCGCTTTTACAAAACTAACGCTGACAGCAGATGGTTTTAAGGCACCAACTATTCATTTAAAGTGTGACCCAAGGAACCATCAATCATAGCGAGGGTGCGGAGAAATTTCGTACTGGGAGAGTGTCATGTGGTAAGAAGAGCCCATACCCGAAGGGGGATTGGCCCCAGAAGAAGATGTTGTCAGAAAAGATGAAGAGAAAGAAAAATCAGCATACGGGATGGTGAGAAGGATTTTGAAGTGACCAATGGAGAAGAAACACAGGGTAATCGAAGAGGAGGAGGAGGTAGCTTGTTCAGCGAATGGGAGCCGCACACGATAGAATGCGAGGTGAAGAGGAAGAGAACAAAGTTGGAGTAGACAGAGTGGAACGGGGTCTTTGGAGGAACGGTGGCAAGTTCGGGCCGTGCCCCACAACGCACCAGCGTGCACCGTTTGGCAGCGGGCTGCCCGGAACCACCGATTACCAGCGGCTTCGCTCTGCTGGCCTCCTACTGACCGGCGGCATCGCACCGCCGGCGACCCGTCGAGCCGTGCCCCACGACGCACGAGCGGCATCGCACCGTCTGGCAGCGGGCAGCTCAAGACCACCGATTACCAGCAGCTTCGCTCTGCTGGCCTCCTGCTGAGCCGCGCTGCTCAGCGAAGCCGTGGCATCGCACCGCGGTCATCCGGACCACGACGCACCAGCACGGGCCATCGCGACGTTCGGCGACGTTGGGTGACGCGTAAGCCAACCGACCCACTGGGCCACGTCATCGGCATCGCACCGTGGTACCGGCGGTAGGATTTGTTTGAATCTGAGAGAGACAGTTAATGTATTATAGTGACTTGAGGAGTAGAGTGTTGGTAGTGTGAGGTCGTGCCTGTTTTTGCTGTTTAGTGTGATATATGTGTGCTCAGTCGCTATGATTTCGTTCGTTTGAGTGGTTTTGTTTTGTAAATATATTGTGTTGCCATCGAATGAATCAACTTGTACCGGCGGTAGGATTTGTTTGAATCTGAGAGAGACAGTTAATGTATTATAGTGACTTGAGGAGTAGAGTGTTGGTAGTGTGAGGTCGTGCCTGTTTTTGCTGTTTAGTGTGATATATGTGTGCTCAGTCGCTATGATTTCGTTCGTTTGAGTGGTTTTGTTTTGTAAATGTATTGTGTTGCCATCGAATGAATCAACTTGAGCCTCATTTCTCAGCCGCGTGAGAGAGAGGGGGATGTCTAAACCATACCTGAGCAGCACGTGGGAAAAACTAAACCTGTGGCTTCTGAAGAAAACAGCAACGAGGCAGGAACAAAGTATACAAATAATCTGAAATAAACACCGCGAGCAATCATTCTACGCATACGCAAACATTAACTTAAAATTGTCCCTCGCCTCATTCAAGTCGCTCATTCCCATGCAGCCAGTAATGCTGACAGTAGCGTGAATTTTGTTCAAGCGTGTGCCGAGAAAAAACCCTCTATTTAGCCGCGCTGCCTTTATGTACATTTCTCTTTCCTCCCACCACCACTAGTGACCCATTAGTGTAACGCTCTGACAAGCTTTGAACCACGTGTTTGCAAGAGTCGCTTTCTTTGTGTGTGTTGCGCACACTCCCCGGCTATGCATTCTCTTTTTTTACGATTTTTCGCTGCCCTCCAACCACGATACGATTGTATGAACATGCTCCTTTCCCTTTCCCGTCCCTCTCCCTTGCTGTATCGGGTGTATATAACAGTGCGAACTCAGTGTGAACTCAGTGTGTACTTTAATGAAGTGAAGTCCACATCCTGAAACGATTGAAAGTAAACCCCGCTGTTATCGTTTTTCACACGAATGTGTTTCTTTACTCATCAGATTATGTACGCGCTCTTTGTGGGATTTAGTTGCATAATAACATCCCCTTTAAACGGCACGACACCCATTTCATGCACCGTATCAACTGTTGTTCGAAAACACACGTCCAAGGGTCCCCGTTGGGTGTGATTATGAATAATCTCACAAACATTTATGGTTACTCGACCAAATAGGCAGACTTCAGGGCTCCCTCCGTACCTTGGGATCGTTGAGACCGTTCGGCGTGCAGATTCTGCCATATTCCTCGACGAGGACCGTCACGACATCGTTCATATTCGCCTTCACAGCCACTTCGAAGTCGTCCCCCATACGAGATACGCTATTGGCGAAAACCTGTGAATGACGTGGTAAGAATTTTAACACCTTGAAGCAGAAGAAAGCTGGAGTGGCAGTGCTTCGAAACTCTTTGCGGGTCACTTTGAAGGTCATGCCTTCTCTACACTGCGAACGCAGTGGTGCCAAATTTTAAAAACAGGAACACCTTACGTATCACATGATTCAGAACACTTGTGGAAGGGAAGAAGCAAGTGAGCTCTTCCTTCAAAGAAGCCATCAACACAAAATACAAGTTTGTTTTATTTAAAAGATCTGCTCTTTTATAGTACCCTCAGCGCCAGTCCGGCAGCAAACGATGCTTTATTCCCCGAGAAACTAAACAATAGAAGCCACAACTTCAGTTCTTCCGAAAGATTGAACAATGACTTATTAAGGACGGGTGCCTAAAATGAAAGTAAGGGTTTTTACTTTAGCTGCCGCTATATCCAAACCCCGCATTTCGTTACCCTGGTTACCTTCGACTTTTTGAGATGGCGCAGCGCTACCACTCAAGGACCTCTGTTAGCGTTAAGTTTACTTCTGACCTGGCCTTGTACGTGTCATATTTTATTACAGTTGATATTAATCGCTTAGTAAAGCGTTGAGCATGCATGACTTGAAAAACAGGGTCACAGAGTAAGTGGCAGCGCCGATTATATCAGTTGCCAGTGTCGTGTCACACAAGCCTTATACGACAGACAGCTGTGCTAGCGTCGGCCGCACTAGCTGCTATCTTTACGTGCTCGTTCGTAACTTTTCTTACGGCCATACAGAGATTTTGCTCTACGTTCAAGCACAAGTAGCTCGCTCAGCAAACTTATACTCCATGTCACTTTGCGTTGGATTTCTTGGCCTCATCCAGTCGCAATAAAAGAGATCTGATACGTCATTAGTTCAGTGCGGGAAGTAGCTGGAGTCGCGTGCATGTTCTCCACTTTCCTCATTATATAGGTTATTTGAATTAAGCTAACGATAAAAAAGAAGAAAGTGCACGACAGCTGCATCTTACCGGCACTCACCTACGGGGCAGAAACTTGGAGGCCCACTAAAGGGTTCAACTTACAGTGAGGACGACTCAGCGAGCAATGGAACGGAAGATGATAGGTGTAACGATAAGGGACAAGAAGAGAGCGGAGTGGGTCAGGGAACAAACGCGGGTTAACGACATAGTACGAGAAATTAAGAAGAAGAAATGGACGTTGGCAGGGCATGTAATGCGAAGGCAAGATAACCGTTGGTCATTAAAGGTAACGGAGTGGATTCCTAGAGAAGGCAAGCGTGGCAGGGGGCAGCAGAAAGTTAGATGGGCAGTTGAGATCAAGAAGTTTGCGGGGATAAATTGGGCGCAGTTAGCACATGACCGTGATTATTGGAGATCTATGGGAGGGGCCTTTGCCCTTGCCCTTCAGTGGGCGTAGACAGGCCGATGATGGTGGTGATGAACACTTTCTTGTCGTATCCTTTCTTAGACTAAACCCACACACATTCCGCTCGAGCGGAAACTCCTGTCCCATTGTATGAAAGCCTCTTCGTTTTCTTTGTCAACATTCGTAATAGCGAAAAGAAGGGCTCACTTACGTCGTTAATGTAAATGTATCCTTTGTCGCGAATTCCAGGCACGCTGAGAAGGAAGGGTGAGCCCGGCTGAAAGTTGACCTTGGCCTCGTAGAGCATTAAACCGTGAGCCTTTGAAAGCAAAAGTGGAGTGAAATTACACCAGCTTCCTTTATCATTATTACAAACATTTTTTTCATTACGATAAGAAATTCGATTACGTCAGCTTTTAGGCCTCGCGCAAACTTTGTACTACAGTTCAAAAATGACTTTCGAAATTAACCCTTTTGTTAAAACGACAATTAACTTCGGTGCCCAACACGATGTCAAAACAGCTCCATGGGTAACGAAAAGAAAGGGAAAGCCGGCGTGCAGGCCGCACGACTTTATATTCGTGACGCCGCTTGTAGATTAATTTATACGGAGCTTCCTTTACATGAACCGGACAATGTCAGGTCGCGCCAATTTGATTTTTTCATGCAAACGCTTCTGCGTAGACTTTCGGTTGAGTCGGTCGTCTGGAAAACACTGAGGAGTGTTCATTGTGTGGCACGTTTCATTGTGGTGGTGCCGCCACTTTTTTTAGTTTGTGGCATAGAGGAACCATGCAGATGTCGGTGGCTGTTGTGGACAAATATATATATATATATATATATATTTTTTACGTGGCTTGCTCGGCTAGAGAGGAATGAGACAACTCCGTCTTGCGACCATTGATTAAAAAGGAAAAAAGTGCACGCGCACGGCTTGCGGGCTGAAGCGCCTTCGTCGTGATCTTCGCTCGGAGCTCCGTAGCACAGAGGAACACGCTACAAGTTCACCTGCGTTTATCGGTCTATAGATTTCATATCGGCACTTTGCTCGGCGCTATTGCTACTTTCTTCCTTTAATGTCAAGCCAGGTTAACCCTGGAATTCTGAGTCCTTTCTCCACTCGAGCCTCCAGTGGAGGGGATCCTTGAAATCGATTTGCCTATATACGTAAGCATTGCTGAATCCTCCCCTCAGCCGAGTGAAAGAAGAAATGGAGTGGAAGAGGGACTCAGAATACGGCCCTAAGAGTACCGATGACCACCTGGCTAACTCCAAATTGTTCGTATTTAACCCACGCATATTCTGCTTGTAATGCAATAGAAGCCGATAACTAATACATTAAGTGCCCTTACTCGTTTTATTTATATTTCTAGCTTTTTGCACTAATTCATTCGCTAACGCTCATTGACCAACAACAATTTAAGAGAGACCTGCATGACCCGCATGGTCTTGTTTGCCAAGTATTTGGTTTGCCCACAACTTGTCCCCGTCACTGTCAGATCGCAGATACAGCCGTTAAGGACAAGCCTTTAGTCGGCATGTTTGAAAAAAATCGTGGAAATGTGGCGGCTCTGCGCAGCATTGGACACGCAACATATCTGCATCTACAATATAATTCTAAGCAACCCGAAACTAAAATTTTACCTTTTCTTCAAATAATCCTCATGCCGCAGAAAACGTAATCCAGTGGTCATCTTAAATTCCGCCGTATTCGATAGGCGCGCTTTTATTATAATAAAACAATCACTCCTGATTATTTACTTATCCAGTGACAAGCTACATTTTTCTTCGAGCTGATTACAAATGCTACATTATACTCGCGGTGTTTCTGCTGCGGTAACTATTCCAAATATATGTTTTCACTTCTACTGCCACGTATCATCTTGCGGTGAGGTGCAGAGTGTCGATTTTCGTACCCCTCGTATGGTCAATGCCGACAATGATGGTAATCTGCATGATTGCAGGAAACGAGGAGGAAAAACAGACTTTCGGAATGGCAGTTTCAATTGTGCCGGCGCTCACCGTCGCGATAATTCTGCTGCAAATGCATGTAAGTATATCTTCTCACGTCTACTGCCCCGTATCATCTTGCGGTAAGGTGCGGGTTATCCATTCCCATACCTCTAGCAACGATACATGTCGTATTGTCAATCCGACAATGATGGTAATTTGCATGATTACACACAACGAGGAGTAAAAGACACTTTCGGAATGGCAGTTTCCACTGTGCCGGCGCTCACCGTCGTGATACTTCTGCTGCAAAAACATGTAAATATATATTTTCACGTCTACTGCAACGTATCAGCTTGTGGTGAGGTGCGGGGTGTCGATTCCCGTATCTCGCAACGATACGGGTCGCATTGTCAATGCCGACAAGGATAATAATCTGCATGATTACAGGAAAGGAGGAAGTAAAAACAGACTTTCGGAATGGCAGTTTCAGTTGTGCTGGTGCTCACCGTCACCATACTTCTGCTGCAAATGCATGTAAATATATCTTCTCACGTCTACTGCCACACATCAATGTATGTAATTATTGTTTGCGACATAAAATGAATTATATGAAGGAAAACAGATAAAAAAATACGCTGGCGATTACGATACTCCCTAATAAATTTGAGAGCAGTGCGAGCTGCAGTCTTCTCGGTGACGGTACATAGCTGCTGCGTTTCAGATAGTGGTCGCGTCATCAGTGAACGCACGACGGCGCACGCTACTCTGGCGTTATCTCGCAGCACGTCGCCGCCGCCAAGCATGTCTCGCGCGGCATTGGCATACCGCCCTCCCCCTTACACTTTCGCCATACTTTCCTCCTCCGCTTTTCTGCTCGCTCTATCTCGTCTTTCTCCGGTGTCCCCTTTCCTCGCTCGATTACAACGAGGCCGACAGTGACAGACGACGCGAAATCACAGGAGCGGGCGCTTAAGAGCGTGGCTCTAAAATGCGAGTGCTAACTCCTCTAAAGGAGGAACTGCACAGAGTGCAGAATGTGATGGCTGGTATAAAATCCGCTTCAACCACAGCGTCAATTCTGGTGACACAGGTAGGGAATAAGAGACTTTAACCTAACTTTTTTTAACTGGGCGCCGCCTCAACTCCAGCGGCTATGTCATCCCGAAGGGTACGTCAAGCGAAATAAATTTGTTGGGGCAAACTTCGTGTTGAATGAAATTTCGCTCAGACAACTTTGTCGCTGTAGTTCGGTTCGCGTCAACATTCTGGGATAAAAAATAAAATTCCCGCCTCAAGAGCGTGAGTTTACACGAGTTTCGCAAGTGGCATTCATAACACACTTGTGCTTTAGCCCTTAATCTGTCAACAGTTTGCTAGATGCTTTTGGCTTTAATCAACAGACTACCACCCACTACCACCCACTAACGCACACCCCGGACAGCTGTTAAAGGGGCCATTAAGATAAAATACACGTTCTGTTCATGAAAAAAAAATTACTTCCTTTGTCCCAACAGTGATACCAATTTTATTGCAAACATAAATTAGATGCTCCAGACATTAGAGAAAACAGAGGAAGCAGTGGCGACTCCCCAGACAGTTTTCGGCGATTTTTCATGACGTCACAAAATCTTGTTGACTGGGTGTTTGTAGTGGGTCTTCCAGTTCCGTTTGATCGTCTCACTTGAGTGCTAACGGGCATTTAACATACTGGTAACCATGTTTTCTGTGTTCTCTCTATGGCGTCACTGTTGACGTCTGTAGCGTGGTACTTGGAAGCGTTTTCCATATTTTTTGCGATTTTTTAAGTTACAAAAAAGCATGCCTTTTGTGGCTGGAATAAAGCTGGGTGAGTTACTAAAGTCTATGTCTTTAAAAGGAAACGAGGGAGAAGGTCTTCATGACCCTTTAAAGGAACACAGATTGTCTAGATAGGCTCACAGGATGCCTCTTACGGATGCTCATTGTCCACTTGAGGGCGCATCGGAGTGCCTCCGATAGTGCCCACGACCAAATTTTGGAGGCGCGCCTTTTTGCTTGCTTTAGCGGAAATTCTCAAGAGCTCATGACACTCACTCTCGTGTTTGTTTTAAGGATGGACCGCTCTGTGCGTACCTTCGGACAAGCGTTTCTCCAGAGGGTCGGCATACAAGACATTCCGGTACAATAAATTAACCTGTGTACTCCAAAGAAGAACCGCTGCAACAGTCCGTTTGCACTTACGTGTTCCACTTCCTCGAACGTAAGTGGTCTCGTGGACGACACGCTGTGGGCCATCGCGAGCTGCCGCAGTCCCGTAATGCCAAACATCTGAAGCCCGAAAACCAGTAGAAAAAAAATAACTAAATGCCTTGATTACAAGAAATGCGTAGCCGGGCTTCCAAACACGCGTGTCCAGATGTCTTGGTGCAAAAAAGTTTGCATAGGGTTATCCACACGATGCTACAGCTTATCACCTTCAGTACTGACCATAGATGTAGTCAGACAGCCGGGTATCCATGTAGCCGTTATAGAACATTATTTGTATTCCAAAGTAATCCTCTTCATTTGCTACCAGAAATAGAAAGGATCCATTCCAATAAGCCTCTCTGGATTAACACTATTGAGATACATACGTCATAGCCATTGCGTACGCGTCCGGAGCTATATTCCTTGCAGTTAGAGGGCTACCTTGCCCACGCAATTAAGAATTGAACTCCCTAAATCGAGATATAAAGTTTCTGATTCACACCTACGCTATACTAAAGACCCCCTGCAGTCCTTTTTGAACACGGAAAGCAAACGAGCCTAATGATTGGATAACGCGGCCGCCAACATTTGAGCTAAATAATACATCCCCATACAGGTTCGCGTAAAAAAAACCAGCATCAGATCTTTCGTTGCAAAAAAGAGCCTTAAAGGCCAACTGCACTCAACATTTCTACGTCTTGAAAACTATATTTCTGTGCAGTCTGTCTATAAAGGCTGCGAGATACAAAATACGCGCGTGCACGGCGCGAACGACCAGTGAAAATCGGCTACTTTGAAACCTAAATTGAGAAGAGCGTCGCCATTACGGCTAGGCTGAAGTGACGCTGCAACCGGCGAGCGGTCGGCCGGAGCAAACCTACGCGCAACACCTTTGCGCGGGCGAAAGCACTCGGAAAAGCGCGCCCGGCGGCGCTGGACCAGTTCTCCCGCCTAGCCGGAGGACCAAGCACCCGGCCGGCCAGCACGTCCCTTCCGCTTCATGGCTGTGTCGCGATCCGCCGGCAGGTGCAGCGTTGTCTGCAATGGAGCTACTTTAAATGTTTCCAACTGATTACTGCTGCATTGCGCAGGGCTGTCAGTCATGTGCCATTTGGTTCGGTGGTACGTACTTTATGTTCAAAGTAAATTTGGCATAGGTAAAATTTAAGTGCAGTCGACCTTTAATTGTCACATTGTGCGAAAATGCGGCGTTGTCCTTCTTGTACAGAACATAGCTGTCGCTGCATAGATATGGGCCCAAATGCGCGAGTGGATTAATTTCGATAAAGTAATTCCATTATTCCGAGAAAAAATTGGGCGGATTAGAGTTTGTGTGATAACTGAACGCGGGTGTTAAGGGTATGGAACCGAGCGCGTTACCGCCACACTACATCATCGCGTTGTCAGCTGGGTGGAACAATATTTGGCGTAGCACGTGATGCACTGACATCCCATCACACGACAGGTGATCGTGAAGGCACGTGAAAGAACAGGCTCACGTCATCCACGCAGAACTCTGATTATGGGGAAGTTTTGGCGTGGAGTGTTTTTATCCTGCCCATCGAAGTAAAAAGAAATGCAGTGCCGCTTTCTGTTGGCGATAACTGTAGCTTTTGATGTGCCTGCAGGCACGGCGAAAAAGAAGTGCGGGCCAGTCCATCCTGTGGAGGTGGCTGGGAAGCGAAGCTTTATACACCCCCTACCACGGGTGACCATGGCCCGCTCGCGTTAATAACACGTTACACCGTAGTAGTTACATGTTCTTTACAATTTCACTTCAGCACGACCTTCAGAACGACTTAATGATCGGTGTGATGTGCACACACAGACTTTCCGTTTTCACCGCAGTTATATTTTGTAGCAGCAGCTGCGCGTCTGCGTAACACGGGGGGTTGACTGCGGTGAACACAACTGAGACTGTTTCTGGTTTGTTTCGTACGAATCGATCGTTGAGCTGTTGTCTAATACCCGAAATGCAAGTAATCCATAGATCGCCGGCAGAGACAGAGGTGGAGTCATCTGTCATGCGTCGGTGTGAGCCTCCTTTAATTTTAAGTTACTCCTATAGCGCACGCGCAAGGCACGCGCATGGCCGCTACACGTGCCGTGGACGGAGCACGCAGCGGTGCGAGATGTCGCGGGACGCTATCCTGTGGAATTCAGCGAGAACGAAAGGGGGAGAACCAGCAGCTGTGCACGGTGAATACACCGTCTGTCTCCCCCGTCTCCAAGTGTGCTCGCAGCTCAGTTAGTAAGACAACGGGCTCGCCCTGCGCTTCTCGATTCCGTCAAGGTGCGATTCAGCTGGCGGTGCCAGTATTTTCTTTTATTTGTCCAAGGAGTTTTCTGTTGACGCCGATCGTCGGGACAGAACCCTTGGCTGGTATAGGTACAAAGCTTCGCTTTAAAAGTGAAAGCATTCTCTCACCGCCGCTTAAGGCATCGAATACCGCACATAAACTCAATTCTCAGTGCCGCGAAAAGTGCGCCTCGTAACTGTTAGGATGAAAGCGTCAGAGCCGGCGCTATCACTGAGGTTGCACAAGAATAATTATCTCTCCCAAATCCATGCGGAGCCATTGCCTTCCCGCTCAGAAAAAAGTCATTCTTAGTTCAGCGGCTATTACGCCCCAGTTAATAGATATAAGAGAATGGATTAAACTTACGTGTTCCATTTCAAACGGCCCCATCTCCATCTTCTCCGCCTTTCTGGGAGCCCTGCCCAGTTGACGACCTGGCAACCACTGCGGGATAAATTTCTCAATCGTGAAAATTTTCCGGTTGATTTTTCTGTATATCGGCAATGAAGGGAACCGTGCGCCTGCGCGCGTGAGAGAACCGCACAGGCCGCGGCTCGACAAAATAAACGGTAGCTTATAGCTCCTAAACCACGAGAATCGGAAGTAACAACTCAAGCGACTGGAATGGAAAGTAGAAGCCAAAAAGTGTCCGGCCGCTGAATGGCAGCGTATTAACATTTCCTTCATAAAGATGCAAAATAGTTTAAAAATCGAATGCATATATTGTTTTGGCGATATCAGGATTGGGCTCAGGGGTCTCTAGTGTTTTGGCAAAGAAGCTATCTCTTTCCAGCATTAGCGGAAGCAAAGGGTTAAGAGTCAGTTTTTATTTATTTATTTACTTACTCTTTTATTTATTTACTTACTCTTTTATTTATTTATTTATTTATTTATTTATTTATTTATTTATTTATTTATTTATTTATTTATTTATTTATTTATTTATTTATTTATTTATTTATTTATTTATTTATTTATTTATTTATTTATTTATTTTTATTATTATTATTTATAGTTCTGCTCGTAGAAGAGTGGAAAGCGCTGTGAGTGAAATAAACGACACAAGCATAAAAAAAGATAAAAGAAAACTAGTAAGAAAGTAAAGAATTACATAAGCGGTAAACACCGCCAAATTAGGCTACGCGATTAAAGTATAGTGTGCGCAGGTCATGTTCTCATCTCTTCCGGCCGATATATGTGCGTTTTTGAGCGAGAAAAGTGCGTTTGGCAGAGAGTTTCGCTCGCGCCACCCCTCTTAGCCGATTAAATGACGAAGGGCTTGCGCTCGGGCTCGGCGAAATTCCATAGCGTTCCTCTTAAGCGAACAACAACAACAACAAAAAAAAAACTACGGACAAAAAAGACATGGACAAGTGCTTGTCCTTGTCGTCTTTGTTCGTGTTATTTTTGTTGGCTTAAGAGGAACGTTATGATTAAATGACGTTGGCTGTGACTACACCGAGAAAAGTGCGCACGGTAAGGTTTACAGGCTTGACTCATAAAGTCGTCATTGACTACAAAACTGGTGAAAATAAAAATTTTAAGAGCGCAGCTAGCATGAACCTACCTAGCAAATAACATTAATCAGACAGCGGGCAATTACTTAGGTAGTCGGTGCCAACGTTTCTGGATGTTGGTCTGTGCAGCGGTCGTGAACGGCGCATGCATTGCAGAAAATTGTGGTTGATCCCTCTTTCATAGGAATCGGTAAAACAAGGAAGTGAAAGGTGCCTTCACAGGAGCAGTTGAATGTTAAAGGAACCTCCTTCATGTGCGAAGGGTTCGCGAGCCTGACCCCGCCAGACGAAGTGACGCCGACAAGCGAGTAACAAAAAAATAACCGGTTTATCCCGGTCAACAAAACCAAAAATGATATGCACAACAACAAAAGCTTGAAAACATAACGGACATGGGAACAACGCGACAGCGGAGTGTGCCTCAATGGTCTCAATTCACGCGCGTCCCCGCACTTGAAGGCGCTGGCATCGAGGCGCCAACTGTCGGCGCTCATTACCGTCATGATGCGCTACTTAGCTCCGCCTCTCCTAGACGGCAGCGCCATCTGGCATGAGTCAAAGGGAAGGACATAAGGCGCGTTTTTAGTGCTGCTAACGTCTCTGTTCACAGCGCAGTGGGCAGAGCGCCGCGTACTTCCCCGCTGTGGCGAGAGGCGAGAGAGTTAGTGGGCTCGAATCCGGGCGCCACCGCGTCAAGGGCACTTTTTCTGGTGACGTCACTTCCATGACGGATATGACGTCACTGAGATCTTGATATACCCGGGCATAAAAGACTTTCGTGTTAAAAAAATCAAGGTTTGGGACTCCATGCACCGAAGCTGCGACTGGGTAACGTGACAAGCTTTAGTGAATGCTGCAGTTGAATTTAGGCCATCCGTAGATCTTTAACGTGCGCCAAAACCTCGACCCTCGGGGGTTATCGTTTCTCGCCTCAATCAAAAAAAAGAGAAAAAAATGGCATGGCTTGCACTATTGGTGCAAGGCTGGAGAAACTGTTTCTCCAGAGCCGCTGAAAGTTCTCCATGACTGGCCGGAGGCCCGGATCGTGTTGTCTGCAGGCTTTCACATCTCTCCAAAAGTGCACCGCGTTAACACGCGCTAGAAAACCTGCGGCAACCAGCCTCTCGGACTCCGCGTCCGAAGCTAGAACTCGGCGTTTGTGCTCCCCACTTTAGGCGCTAACGAACGCCAACTGGCGAGGAGAACATCACGTGAGAGATCACGCCATGAATGCCGGGCAGAGTGTTCCCGAAGGTCGAGCTGGCCGTCACCGGGCGGTCGTCACCAAGTGCGCGCTCACGTGTTCTTGGTATTTTAACGGCAGAGTGTTAAAGATTTAAGTTCCAGTGGGGAGCGTTATCAGGAAACTCAGCCTCCCCGAGCACACGTGAACGCGCGCCTCGTAAGGAGCGCCCGGCGTCGGCCAGCTCGACCTTCGAGAACACTCCACCCAGCGTTCGCGGCGTGACCTCTCGCGTGCTGTTCTCCTCGTCAGTTCTCATGCGTCAGTACTTGAAGTGGGGAGCAGAAACGCGGACTTAGCGCTACAGACGCCGAGTTCGCGAGGCCGGCTGCCTGGTTTTAGCACATCCTAAAACCAGGCACTTTGTTCCACACGCTCACAAGCGCTCGCAATTTTCTCGCTCCTCGGGTTTTTTTGCCTGTTTTTTTGTTGCTAAAGCCACTGCGAGTGCCGAGGACGCTCAGCGGTCGCCGAAAGGCACGCGCTCGCGGGAGCTCGACATTTTCTTGGTATTTTTTTCCTGCATACTTACCACTTGTGCAACAGCTGCGCTGTTCAAGATCTTCTCAGCAATGAATTTGTGTTTAGAAGTGAAGCCGACTTTAGGAAGGTCGGTAAAAGCTTGGTCGTTGTTGGGTGGCTTACTGATTGTACGGTTTAATGCGCCGACGCAACACAGGCGATGAGGCGCGCCGTAGTGGAGGGCTCCGGATTAATTTTGACCACCTGGGGATCTTTAACGTGCGCCGAAATCTCGTGCACACGGGCGTTTTTGCTTTTCGCCTCCACCAGAAAAGCGGCCGCCGCGGCCGGGAATCGAACCCGTGACCTCGTGCTCAGCAGCGCAACGCCTTAGCCACTGAGCCACCGCGGTGGGTGTTAGGTGGCTTTTCCGCATTGTGTTTTGCCTAGTGCAGAATACTCACAATCGCTCTGAACGCTTCCCCAGCGCACCGGCGCGCTTTGAGCGGGAGTTGGTGCCCTACAACAACCCACAAACAGCTCCGCTGGTCATCAATCTTTACGGAGAGGGATAGCACTAAATTATTGAGTGAGTCATACTAACTATTAGCGCTCGACTTATTGCGTAAGAGATGAAAAAAAAAAGCACCGGAATAGACAAAGTAACTTGCCTTAGATATGGCAGATCGGATGGCCTTAAGTTTTTTGGTCGGGTCGCCGCTCTCGGTGAGCGGGGCGTCGAAGTCGCTGCTCGTAGTGTAGGGAGTGAACTGTGGCTTCACTGCCGTTGGGCGTTTGACGAAGGTAGCTGTGAGAAGTACGCCGCCAAAGAAATAAAAATCGGCAAGGATTGAATTCGTCTTCGGGGAACTCAGATGAACATAAACATAACACACATTTTATTTTTATTTGAAGCATTCACTCAACTCAGTAGCCGCCCCGGGGGATGTTTTTTTTCTTTTTTGTTAAACTAATATTTTCAAAGTTTTAAGTTTCCCGCAGTAATGTGAAGTTGGACGTCATTTGGGAAACAGCAAGAACAGAGTGGTCGCCGTATTCATTCTTACTAGCAGATCAAACAATACTACAATTATTACAACAGATTCAAAAAATCAAAACAACGGAAGTGATACCACAGCTTTCTTCGGTGATGACCGCTAGTGTGGTCAGTGTTGTAATGCAACTGGGATGTAACGGAGTGAGGCGACGTAACAGGGAAAGTGCCAGAAAGTGCTTGGTGAGTCTCCTCCCTCTAGTCCTTTGTTCCCTTACCGTCCAAAGCTTAATTTAAGCTCACGTTAAACCAACGCCTCCTAAAAAGGAGGCGTTGGCGTTGGTTAAACTTGGCATGACGGTTATCCTGACTTCCCCTTCGTTTGAACGTTACAAGCTTGCATGGTGCGTAGTCTGTCTGACTGTGGTGGCCGACCGTCTGTCTCTGGTAACTTTATACAGTTAAATATTATTGTAGTTCTTTTCTACATTTGAATAGTAAAAATTTGTACTTTGCATCATATCACAAGCGGCCTACGACAGCCGTGTTATCCAAAGTATTCGGCCCTGGTCATCGAGTTGTCGACTATCTTGCACTCACTATCATTACGACCAAACTTTTCGCAGTTCGTACAGCGGCTGTCCTAAATAACGAGCCAAGGGATCAACTTAATCAATAAAAGCAAAAAATATGCGAGTACGCATTATATGTATGCATAAATCAAAGGTTTGTATTTAGCCACGTATATCCGCATAAAAGTATCAAAGACCTTTTCTACAGATTAAATGATATTAGGGCCCTTTTATCCCCGGAATAAACACTGACATCTAAACTGGTCTTTGGCCGCTACCTCCAAACCTCAGAATTTTTTAACTTTAATGGCTTCAGAAACGTCCAGGGTTTTTAATCACATAGAATGTAATCCCCAAAAACTCAAACGGCAACTTTAAATCAATTATTTGTTTGGAACTTATTTAATTCAAGCACTTTGCGACACCCAATTTTTATAAAGGTCTCAAAGTAGCATACAAACCTAGTTTCTTAGTTGTAAATCCCAGAGTTAAAAAAAGCACTCCCTGTTTTGAGAAATTTGAGAAGTAACTTGTGGTTCTCATCGAACTCATTGAAATACATTTTCAATAGTATCAATGGCGGCGGACGTCGAAAAATTGATTATACCTGATAATTAGGGAAATTATTTTCTCTGCCTTAATTAGTGACAGTCGTCGTTACGGGACTTCACGGTGCTATATCATGTTGTCGAATGGAATGCCAGTATCGATGGAGCTTAACTCTGGTGGCGTTAACCTCTTGTGGGCACCGTTGCACGAAAACGAAGGTGTTTTTTAAGTATGGTTTTCAGTATAGTGGAATAAAAATTTTGACAAGGGTGAGCTCACGTTTTCAACTTGATAAAAAAGCATCTCGTGAAACACACATAGCCATAAAATTTGAAAAGAATAAAGCCGTGCTTACTTTCCGTTATCACATAAATGGATTCACTGGTGATTGAGAACACATAGTCCTTGTTAAGCGATTATCAAGATAGCCTTGTTCTTGCGAGTTTGTTAGAAGGTCTTAAGCAAGAAAAGAAATGGGATCTTAACGCTTGTCGTATGTGACGCAAAGATGCTACTGTGTTGCTCTTGATTGTAACCCTTAATAAGCTACGTGAGCACAACAGTTAACGATGTATTGTTCTCCCCAACGTAACGTTCGCCTTACGATACTCTCGCGACAACGATAACTTTAAAATTATAGCACTTTTTCTTAATACAAATATGTATTACCATTCATTTCTACGGGTAAAAAACGCCGACGGGAACTACCTTGCTGAACCAATTGCCTGTCCTTCTGGCAGCAAGTTAATCACGTAGCTTAAGGTTGCTTTACATTGCTGATAATACTAATTTTATTTTCGCGATGCCATTGCATGACGGCACTTGCACGATAAAATCATGTGGCTTGATAACTCATGCTGTAAACAATTTATTATTAAGGAGCTATTGTGTACCCACTGGCTATTATGTCAGGCAAACCTCAAGCCTTATAATAAAAACAAACAAACATGGATAAAACGCGTAGAATGCAAGAAAGCTAAGAGACTTGCTTCTTGATACATGGCAGCTCTTATGCACACAAAAACATTCCTGCTCACCTCCTGAGGTGAACCCGAACGATGTTCCCCCGTGAAGCATGTACCTGTAACGCCAATACACAAGAAGTCGTCAGTCCTAAAGGTTGATGAGTTCCTTTAGCGGATTTCCTGTTGGTACATTCCAGTTGTTAAAAGCTATGAGGACACCTAATCACTTCCTACGATGTGGTAAGGGATAGCGTTTCTTAACGCCGTTGAGTGTTCAAATTCTTCACCGCGTCTAGTGCCAAGCTGGATCGCAAGTGACTACTGCGGCGCCGGGCGAGGGGATAAGCAGCGGCAGGGGCACCGGATACTGCGGAGGCTCTGCGCATGCACAAGCGTTGTGTAACATTGAGCGCTCTAATTATTGGCATTTTATTTCTGAAGCAAAACTATTATGCATATTAAAACGTTTCTAGACAAATAATTTTGAACTGTTGTATATCCGAACGCGTAATTTGCTACCCAAAGGGCCTAAATTGATTCCCCGTGGTGATACAAGGTATACGGACATAGGGCAAGCATTTACTATGTTCCTGCTGTGTTCAACTAACTTCGCGAAAGGACGTGTGTTTCTTCTTTCTTTTTCTTCGGCCAGTGTTAAAGTTAGCTAGCACTATGAGTTAATTAGTCAGTAACCAACTCGCCCAACTCTCCGCTTTAATCAACCAGCTTCGTGGCAGCACATCAAGCATAAGTTCAATATACAAAATAGAACGGTTTTTGTGAAATAGATATTAAATTTACTGCCGGCATCCCCCGCTGTGTGCGTTTGCCATATATCTTTATATACACTTCGATTTCCCAAATTTGTTCTTCCCTTACTTTGCTTTTGTTTTGAGTATTTTCTTATTGTCTCTTGTTATCACCCCTGGTTTCGAATTACTACCAAGCTCTGCCACTCAAGGCTTTGGCAGGCGAAACCTTTTTCCCTGTTTCAATGCCAAAACAAACGACTTCATCACCATCATCAAACACGCGACGCGTTCCTTTTCCTTTGTGCTTTTGTAGCGTTTCGCGTGGACCTTGAAGGGCCGTGCTGCGCAAGCGCGAGGAGCAATAGATTTGGATTGGATTGGATTGGATTGGATTAAATTTGATTGTATTGGATTGAATTGGGAATTCATTCCAATCGGAGTATGGGTGTATAACGAATTCGGTCTGCACATGGAGGAAAGAATACTCAGGAGAGGCCCCTAGCATCCCAATGCATTGCGAAAAGTGTGGAGGAAGTTACGTCATTTTTCTTGAGCCCATGGACAATGTTGCTTACTCGTTTACAACTGCGGCGGCCGAATTTGGGCAAATAGAACGGACAAATTTTTAAGGCGCTTGGTATGTCGCTGCCTCGCTACGCTTGCAAACCAACGCAGTCGCTACGACAAACGTTTTTAAATTAGGCCAGTTTGAAAACTCTGCCGTCGGAGGCGTCTGCGTTCGCCATCCCGCGAGCCTGTTGCTATGACAACGACAAACGCTACTTTGCCAGGCTTAAGAGCTGAAAAATCGTCCTTCTATCTCAAAAACGAAGGCCGTTTTTCGATTGAAACTTTGGGTGAGGGTTAGAATGGGCAAATTGAAGGCGAAATCAACAGCTTAGAACACGATATCACAGCGAGGAATTAGCGACGAAGCTGTTTTCGCTTCGAAGCGGGAGGGCAGGGCGACGCCATGTTAGTCAAATCAAACCGGAGACAGCAAAGTATGATGGGATAGAGTGCTGGGCTCCGTGGGCTCAAGTCATGGCGGGACTCGGCTTCACAAATGTGACGTCAGGGCCTCTCCTAACCTTTTCTTTCCTCCATGGGTCTGCACATTCGCCGGTCTGCGCATTCCAGAGGAGTGACATCATCGCCGCGTAAGACGCACTGGCGCCGGCGCGTGCCCAGCCGTGTGCCTCCGTTGTGCATTAGCCAGGCTCTGTTAAGCACAAAAACCGATTCGTAGAGTTCGTTGAAGGCGTCGTGTATTCGATTCTGCTGTCCTATGGGAAAACGTATGAAGGCCAAACCGGACGATGCTCTAGTGAAAGATTAAAAAAAAACTATTTTGTACACATAAGGGGATCAGTGGCCACTTAGGTGTCCACTGTAGAGATTGCCGAGGCTGCGCCCCAATCTTTCATGAAACAGAGGTCATTGCAAAGCACAAAGATTAAATATCCGGATAAATATTTGAGGCTGCGGAAATAGAGCGCTGAAAAGAAAACTGTGTGAGTGTACCCTTGCTGTCCCTATCCCAAAAAGAGAATAATTTTCTGTCCCACAGATAGTTCAGCAGGTGTTTGTGGCACATGACGTTGGTGCAGTGTGACGATTGCCTGGGTTATCACAAGCATGCATGTTATTTCTTCTTGCATTTTTTTACTTTTACTGTCAGCGTACATATGTGACTTGCCGAAAAATAAATTTCAGTTGTTGATTTGATTTGATTGTATACGGTTTAACGCGCCGACGTAGCTCAGGCGATGAATCACGCTGTAGTGGAGGGCCCCGGATTCATTTTGACCAGCTGGGGATCTTTAACGTGCGTCGAAATGTCGTACACACGGGCGTTTTTGCTTTTCGCCTCCATCAGAAAAGAGGCCGCCGCGGCCGGGAATCGAACCCGCGACCTCGTGCTCAGCAGCGCAACTCCTTAGCCACTGAGCCACCACAGCGGGTAATTTCAGTTGTAAGTCAGAGCTCGCGGTTGTCACTTTCTTCGTGTGTTCCGTCTGTGTTGCGCTGTTCCCCTCGTCGTAAATATGCACCAACTCGTCCAAGCCTTCATCATTAAAAGTGCACTCACAGGTTGACCGACGCCTTGGCGAGGATGACCGTTCGTAGCGAGGAGTCCACCCCAGACAAGGGATAGATCCGGTGAGGCTCAGTCCACATGTCATAAGCGCCGACGTGCAGCTCCGAGATGAAGAGAGGGCCCGTCGGCTGGCATATCCGCAGATCCGCCAAAGCCGTCGATACGTTCTTGCCTAGAAAGCACGAGTCCAGAAAGGAAGCGTTAACGTTAGATATTATCTCACCAAGGCGTGATCGCGCTGGTGTCGGTCACCATCTTGATATTGGCAAAAACAAATGAACCGTAAGCACGGACGTTTTTCGGATCGCGCCCTGGTGGCAAGGTGTTTTTGTGAAGGAAATGAAGCAACGGTGTGACAAAACATAGATTGAAATGCTCGCCAAGGGAGAGTAGAGAGGAAGATGTAACGAAGGACAGCAACCACCTCGTACGTTCCAGAATTAGTTTATACTTAAGCATGCCTCTAATACCCGCTCTAGAATTGAGGCAGTTCAAATGACACGCACGAAGAGGATAACAAGACAATTATTGTCATAGCGTGACTGGTCCCACCCGAGGTACGGAGATGGCTGGCTCGGTCGTCCGTAGAGGACAGACGCTACCTTGGACAACAGTTGTAAGCCAGGATAAAGGTATGAACCTTTGTTCCCGTTCGATTGTTCTCTCCGCCCTGCGCAACTTCCCCGACCTGGATAGTCGGGTCGGTGAACGCTCCACGCGCCCAGACGGCTTTATAGGGACTCCAATAAACGTTGGGGTTCCTGATTTCTGTCTTGTGTCTTTCTGCCATTTCTGCAAACAGAACGTCTCCGCAGCCATTACAACACCACACCACGGCAGGCGGTTCCCGTTTAAGGGAGTGTGAACATGTTCCAGGTGTAGTATTACTTTTCCAGACAAGGCGATCATCTTCTTGTCCAGCCTTGATCCGTACCTTGTCCGACAGAGATGGCCGTCAGTGTGCCTTCAATGTCTGGGCAAGCGGGTCGTGGGGACCTGCTCATCTGCATCGTGGTGAAGAGAAGCGTCTCCGTTCCCAGTTCCTGAGCCGTCACGTCGCGCAGGTGCCGCACGTAGGCACGGTCTCCGGCCGCGTTCTCCACCTGCGCTGAACGAGTCGCCCCGCCTCTTTGCATCCGCTGTCAATGGCCAACTGCGTACCGCAGACGTGGACGCCGAGGTCGCCAAGCGACAGATGATCACGCCAACCCTCTGCTCCTTTTTCACTTAACGGAGACGCTATGCGACGATGGGTGGAGATTCTTTAGCACATAGTTCTGGCGTAATGAATGTACATGCTTTGAAAGAGCCTCGTCAATCTTTCTCTCATGCTCCTGGCTCCAAAAAGTACGAGTCGTGAGTTATACGTCGCCCTTCAGCACGACTACTTTTGAGAAGCAACACCGGATCTGGGGCTGTTTGCTACATGCTGGAAAGTCAAAAGCGTACAAGGAATGGAGGACGGAAAGAAGGAACGCACGGTAGCGCTTGTGTGTGTCACTTCTTTCCGCCCTCCCTTCCTTGGGCGCGTTTGACTAGACGCGAGTTTCATTCCTGCTTTTGCAACGAGTAGGTTAAATGTACTCGGAACGTTCCTAAGCTTATCTGGGTGTAACCACTGCTGAGACAGCCATCCTTTTAAAGCGAAGGCTTTCTTAGTGGGACCGCTGGCGTACCTTAAAACACTAATGCATTTCCTCAGAGACCAGATGGCCGACCAAAAATGTCTTATCATGTCTCTGGAGTCTGGACACACGGTGCGTTCGAGAAACAGGGGTTCCATTGTGTCAAAATGATTACTTGAAGATCGCGAAAAGGGATCATGTAGAAGGGGAACAATAATATACCTCTATCTCATAAATCACGTATCGGTATACTTTTAGATTGTTCGTAGATTCGCTTGCTGATTGTGCGAGAAATGATCGCATGAGTTCGTTCTTCGTTTGCGATTTGGGTCTTTGAAGGTTTCAGAACCAGTTGGACGCACTTACAGCGAGGGTTGGACGCGCTTTGAGAGAAGATTTCGAGACTTTGACGCAGTTTTGACGTTAGCAAGCTTTCTTGCCCTCTTCTCTTAACTTCATTTAAGAAATTATGCGAATTTTTTCTCGTGTAATGTTTAGAAACAATTGGCGGATCTCTTGCTATATGTGAGAATCGACTTGAGGCGAAGCGTATTGTGGCATACTTAAGTTGAAATGACTTGCTCGTTGAATTGCTTAGTGTTACCGTGCTTGGAATAGTTGATTTTTCGGAATGGTGAGTGGTGGCGAGTGCGTCGAGTAAGACGAGATGCAACGAGAAACGTTCACCGTCTCAACCTTCCAGGCAAAGGCGCCACCAGCTCCAAGAGAAGAGAACATGATACACCCGTGAACTGGGTCTTCCCCCGGGCTCCCTCCTCTCCCACCTCCTTAAGTCACTACCCAGGGATGCACCTCGGGCGCGGTAGGGGGAGGTCAGCGTTTTCTAGGGTACCTCCCCAATCATCCAGTAACCTAGTTTCCATGAAACGCTGTGCGCATAGTGTTTGACCATTCAAGTCATACAGACCATACACTCGTGGTAACAAAGGAGGTTCACAGCATTAAACCTGACCCATTTTTTAATGCACTACACCTAACACAACAGTCTAGATTGTGGTGAAATTCTACCATTCATTTCACGGTTCGGAGAAGAAAGGCGAACAATAAAGAACTCCCTTCCTTTTTTCGAATGCGATACCCACCTGAACCATGATGATTGGCCCACCATTGTGGACTAGGAGGGGCTTAATGTGCTTGAAGAGTTCCACGAGGTAACGGTCTGCGAAGGTGATGTACCCTGCAAGATACCGCGGCGCTTAACAGCAGCTGCATGCGGTCATATAAAGTTTATGCGGCTTGATACCTGTCGTCTTCAGAAGAGGGCGAAATGGGCTATAACCACTAGCATAAACGCATTTAGCACAGAAATCCAATAGTTTTTTTTTCCAGTTTGATAATCGGCGAGCACGTGCGCCACAATATGTTGCCTTCTACTTGTCTGAAAAAAAAAAAAAAGAAACAATACTCTATGAAGTCATCTTTGCTGTATTTCTTTCCTGCATTTTACCACGCATACACTGAAGCATGAGCCGAGTAGTAAGGCGTTCAGTTTAGATCTCATTATGGTTTGCACGCAGTTTGGAGGAGGAGGAGGAGGAGGAGGAGGAGGAGGAGGAGGAGGAGGAGGAGGAGGAGGAGGAAACCTGAGGAACCTTTATTTAGGCCATCCAAGGTGCTGCTGTCTGGGCACCCCAAAATTAATTTAAAATATTCATGGTATTCTTGAAACCTTTGCGGACTTTCCGAAATACAAGGCGAATTTTTCAATGCACCGAAATGAATATACTCGTGCAATAATGCACTGATTATCTTGATTACCACCACAAAAAAAAAACACGTTCTAGGAAAAATGAGACAAAGTGTAAAGCCCTTCATCCTTTTTGTCCTTTTTTTGCGCCATTAAAGCCCCAGTTCTTTACCCAAGCAAAACAACGCCTACCAGCACTCGCAGCTTCTCGTAACCGTCAAACACATGCTGTGAAAACGCTGCCACAATTCCGAATTGACGCCCTTCGAGTTCAGTTTAAGCATGAAGAGACGAAGTTTGGGAAAACCCTGTTATAATGTGACAATCGGTGACACTAGTGTATCTAGTGACACTGGGTGACACTATAAATAAACGTAGACCGTGAGTGAACTTTTTTGGCAATTGCCTTCAAGCTACGCTTGCTGCTTCGTTCCAACGGCCACCTCACACCACTAACCTCCATCAATAAATGTTTTTTTTAACACGAAAGTGTTTTATTCCGGGATACACGAAAATTTCACTGACGTCATATCCCTCACGGAAATGACGCCAGTACAGCGAAGCCAGCAGCCTGTAAAGGGTGCACCCCTGAACACAAGGTCTTCTTGCTGGGAAGCAACCTTTAGTACTAAAGAGTGCGCTTTACTTAGGGTTGTTGGTTTTCGGGTTTTACATTTTAACATGGAAGTGTTTTATGCCGGGATACACGGAGAATTCACTGACATCATATCCGCCACAGAAATGACGCCGCTGCACTTTTGCCGAAGCGACCAGCCAGCAGGACGTCACTCGCCAAGCACACCCACAAGACAGCCGCCGACCCGCAAATCATGCCCAGCGGCAGATTTCGCTGCAAATTTCACTTTCGTGTTTTACCGATTCCTATTACAAAGGAAGCAATCACAGTTTTTTCTCTATTTCGCTTTCCGCACAACCGTGGCAGTGCGCAGTGTTCGTAAGCAACTAGCGCGCATTTTTCAAGCAGCTTTATTTTCTGGATAGCCTGGGAAGAGTCATCATACATGGAATTATTTAAGGATATGACGCACAGACAATTTTGTCTGCCCAAACAGGCTTAGCGCCATTTCCTGCTTCCCGATATTTTCCGCCAGTCAACAGCACCCGTGACACCCGAATAAAGATTAAGGAAAAAATAAGTGTGGGGCTTTTAAAAACTCAGCTGTGGATATTTTTATTAGGGGGGGGTGGGGGAGGGGAGGGCGGAGGGCTCATTACTCTTCGTTATGCACTACGACTTATTCACGGTGTCTCATATATATTCTACATTACCCGAAAGTTGTAGCAGTAGTAGAGGTCTGATGTCATTTCGCGAATGCTGTAGATGGCGCATCCAGTAGAACGCCAGTGTATCGGTCTAACTTACTTGTATCCATTGACCGGAGAGGTATGGTAGAATCTTTCCGCAACAGCCAATACGGAAGACCGCCCTGCAAGATGGCCGACATGGTTACAAGAGTCGCACCCAGTTCGATGGATCCGACACAAATGGTGAAAGGGTCGCACTGATAACGCGTGACGCCTAGTTCGCGTAGCAGATATCGCGCTTTTTCTTTATATACATTTCTGTTATATCATTGGGTCGGAACTCGTTGTGGCAAATGATCCGCCTATAAGTGGTAATATCTTATTTCTACAGTTCCTTTTTTGTTCTTTCAGTTGTTTGAAATCAAGGCTGTGCGACAAGGCTATAAACGTCTTGTCGGGAATAAAACGCAGCGGCACCACCGCTGAACGCATCCCCTGCACGAGCGCAGCTGGTAACCCTCCCCCTCTACTGTATTGTTCGCAAGTAAACAATAATAAAGGCAGCTTCGAGCAATGGTTCCGCTGTAAAATGGCATGGCTTTGTGCTTAGCACAAATTCGCTAACACAGAGCAGGCGGAATCAGAAACCCTGCATGTGCGAGGCGCTAGGTGGACGATACCAGGTTCCTCGGATATTTTCAACTAATCCGCGGCCTTCCGCACCTCGCCTTCGGACTGTAGCTTGCGGGCGTCGAGTTCTTCGTTTCAACTTATTTTTCTAGAGATGATAGCCCTGCTTGAGGTATCTAAACGGTAAAATTTTCGTCTGTCTGTCTGTCCGTCTGTCCGTCTGTCTGTCCGTCTGTCTGTCCGTCTGTCTGTCCGTCTGTCCGTCTGTCTGTCCGTCTGTCCGTCTGTCCGTCTGTCCGTCTGTCCGTCTGTCCGTCTGTCTGTCTGTCTGTCTGTCTGTCTGTCTGTCTGTCTGTCTGTCTGTCTGTCTGTCTGTCTGTCTGTCTGTTCAACCACTCGGCCAAACAACAGGTCAAAGAATGTTTTACCACGAAGGCAGGACTGGTCCAAACCACTAAAACTTGTGCGAGGACTAATACATATCCACATTAATCAGCGCAAAGAAAACCTCACACGTATTTGAGAAACAATCTTTGCACATAACCGATAGCACTGGCGTCTTTTCAACCAAGAATACACGTTGTATCGGTTTCGATGATCGCAAATAATCAAAACAACGCTTTAGAAGTGGTGCCGAAGAGACGCGAGATAAACGCAGACACTTGAACAAAGCATGTCGGCTCGAGATGTTGTTTCCGGTACAACAGAATAAAAAAAGCCCCAACATACGGCGCGCAAGCAGCGCGAGGGCGGGTAAAATTGAATTGAATTCAGCAAGCCTGCACTGTATTCGCCGCGCGAGTAGCGACACGGGAGGAGTAAAGCATGGTGGGTGGGAGGGGAGATAGAAGAGAGAGTTTCGTGGCAATGAAGGCAGAACATTATCGTCTTTTGACGACATTTGCAGCAAAGCAATCAGATACGCGTTTTTCTTTTCTTTCTTTCTTTTTTTTTGTCGTTTGTAGACGGCCTATACTCACCATGTCCCGTCCAGCGCCGATGTAAGGGCCCGGCCGCAGGATGACATAGAGGCCCATACTGTGGGCCGTTTTCAGGAACCTCACGATGTCGTGCTGCCCGCTGAAGTTGAAAACGCCTTCCTCGGGCTCATGGCTGCTCCACTCGACGAAGCTGCATCGCGAGAGAGCCATCTTTCGGAAGCCACAAGTAATGCTTCCCGGGGGACGACGTCTCATTGAGTTCGTAGCTGCAGCCGTTACGCTTTATTGGCATGTTTTGCACCGCCTTGAGCAGAAATATGTCTGCCCGAGTGTAAAAAAATTACAGCGGGCATTTTAAGGTATTAATCGACCAGATTTAGGGGAAATTCCCAAGGTGGAGTAAGTCTCTGCAAAGGAAAGTTTGACATCCACCTGAATGCAGCCGTACGGCTACTAAGGAAAGCTATACAGCTTCCTCAGGACGGACCAGGACGAATTTTTGTTGAACTGCGAAGTTCCTGAGGAAGCTGTATAGCTTTCCTTTGTAGCCGTACGGCTGTTAAGGTGGATGTCAAACTTTTTCTTTGCATTTTAAGGCAATTTACAATGTGTTAGTGCGAGGCTTAGTCTAGCACACACGCACACCCGAAACAACCGAGCCGAGAAAGGAGGTAAAGGACAGCTGCACAGCTGCATACGTGTCGATGGTGTTGAGGCCGGTGGCTCGCGCGTCGGCCAGGCGCTGTTGCCAAGACTCGGGAAGAGAGCGGAAGTAATGCACAGATCCGGACAGGATTCGAAATGGCTTGCCGTGCAGCAGGAAGAAGCCATACTGTGAATCGATGGCGAACCCTGGGTTCCGGTACCAGGCTTGCTGCAATGCATGATTGCACGGCCGTTTTTAGTTCCTGCCACACTTTCCCGGTCAAGCCTAAGCACCTGATATATATTTAGCATATTTAGCATTTACAATAACAAAGAAATTGATTTCTGTATCGCGTACGTCTTTAAAAAAGCGCGTGCTCGAAGAGTGCTTTCTTTTTCTTTTTTGTTCAGCGCCGCGGGGATTCAAGCTCTAACCATGTAAAAGGCGTGACTGTGAAGTTCGTTACCGCACACTTTATTAACGAGATTAGCATGCTCTGAGATACTCCCCATTCCAATGTATAGCCTCTCACGCCTAGGCAAAAAAATGTAACATCCAGTGAAAAACAAAATCCCAAGTATCTGGTTGCTACGCTGCAAATGTGTAAATGCAATATAGCCTGCCGCCCCTGAACCAGCACCGACGACTAATTATTGAAGTTTCGCTCACCTATGAGTTTACAGCAACTCATATCATTACGGGCCAAAATGGATTCTACTTCCTTTGAGACAATGACACCAGACTCAACCTCAAAAATTCAATAAATTGTCCATCAGTGTACAGTTGAATTGAGTCTGTTTCTTTTGTAAATAAGTTTGAATAATCTTCTTTCTTGTACGAACATCGTGTTCGCCTAATTTCAAATCATTTTGTTAGTTATACAACCAGCAGCGCCGTGGAAGCCCTGTTGGCTTCAGCATTCCGAGCTGTTATAGACTAACTCTCCCTCCTTTTCCTTTTTAACTCGCGTAGACCGAAAAAGCTGCTCCCCTTCTCCTCCCTGCGGCACGCCCTCTCCTTTCGGCCCCCTGTTTGCCTCCTGCCACTCGTATTTTCATATAAGATGGCTTTTATTGTCCCTTCCCAGCACTGCATGTGTTTACAGCTGAAGCCAACATTAAGGAAGTCTGTGTAAACTTGGTTTGTGTAAGCTGGCTTGTCTACATTGTGTGTTGCACTGTGAAGCCTACTCACTAAGTATAGTGAACGAGGAGGAAGGTGACCGCCGATGACGATCTGGCCGCGGCAGCCGAGCTGAAGCGGGATGCTCGTCAAGATCCCGCATGCCGCGAGGCAGAACACACAAGGCGTGGGCGTGGCTAAAATCCCGCTGTACCCTTCCTCGGCGGCGTGTTTCCAAACGCTTCGCTGCACAGACAGAGCACCCACGTGACATGTGTGAGGTCACTGCGCGCGCTGTTCTTTTTAGTGCCTGCTAAAAGGAGCTCACCGTTCGGGCTCTGTGGCCTCGATATAGAGCACTGAGTGCTGGGGCTGTTTTATGCCTAAGTTCTTCTTTATTATTATTTTATTACTTAGCTTTTTTCGAAATTTTTAAAACACAAATCAACGTGTTGTTTCTGGTAATAATAGTGATTTAGTATGTTTTTGGCAGCTTTAGGCTGGGGGCGCAGCAAATGACAGCATTTAATTACCGTTCTTTTTTTTTCGCATTTTTGCCATGCGGCATATATAGAAAAGATAAGACATTAGGTAGAATAAAAAGGCCGGGTACAAAAGCACAGGTAGTCAGGAAATTGATGACCCTGTACAAGTCTAAAGATAGGCATGGAGTCCGGTCTCGTGTAAAAAGTTCAGCAGCGACCTGCAGTAGCGGTCTTCGTGCACCCACCGGTTGAAGTCCCCCGGTTTATCCCACCGAAGACCAACCACTCTTAGCGCACTGTCCCGAGCTGTTCTGGTTCCTCTGCACGTCCACAAGAGATGATTGACATCAGCTTCAGCCGCCGAAGCCGGATACTTGGGACATGTTCCTGGGTCTTCTGGTGCGGGTCTCCAAGTCAAGGTGACTGAAGGTGTGAGAGCCACCCCAGCCTGAAGCCTCCTCAGAGAAACTTCCTCCACCCGGGAAAGATAAGGGGGAGGGAGCAGACACGCGGGGGAATTAGGGCACGTGTGTCCCTTCTCAGAAGAGATTTCATGGCTAAAATGGTAACAATTTTTTCAACCAATTAGCGGACAATCTTTCGCACTCTCCGGCCCCACCTGAATATGAATCCGCCCCTAGCCGTCTTCCTAGTGATCCACGCTCGCGCCTTTTAATTACCGTTCTGCATCGCGCGAACAGACATGTCACGTGGGTGCTCTGTGCAGCGAAGTGTTTGGAAATACCCTCCTTGGCGCGGTTTGATTGGGAGTTTGTGGCCAACCAATAACCAACGCACAGCGCCGCTGGTCAGCCACGCTCACAACGTGGAATAGCCCTTGTTCTTCCTGTATGGAAAATGCCGCACTCTCTCCTCGTCCGAATAAAAGATCGCCGGTACCACACTGACGCGAGATAAACGTCATTCGTTTTACATGAGCGAATCTAACCTCATGCATCCACCCTGATGGTATGCCCGTTTTTTTCTCGGCATAAGGTTTTGGCATTTCACACACACTCCACGTAGGAGGACGACGACGATGACACAGGATGGTGAGCAGGGCGAGGTACTGCGGATTCCTCTCTGCCCTCTAACCTCTCTACCATCGGCCTATTCTCTAAGACTGCGGACACGCGCAGTGCTATTGGACAAAGCATTTGCCGGGGATGATTTGACTGGTAAACCAAGAATGGTTGTTTGGTCTCTTCAAATTTGGGTAAAGGGAATTTTTCTGTACTCACTTTAAGAGACCTATTGGAGAATGTAGCCATGCAGTATACCAACAGGACAGCGGCCAGCAACTTCAGGAGGGCGCTGCGGCGACGTCTTAGCCCAGCAGCGACGGCACTGCGTGAACAACGTGCGCAAATGGGGGAAAAAAGAAACTTGGCCACCGCTTTTTAGAGAAAGTTCAGAGAAGCGCGAGGACTTCGTGACAAAAACTGCGTCAAAAGTGGAATCTCGGCCATTGACAATGAAAGCCCGGTTTCACACACGCGATGTGTCTCCAGAGATCTTATCAGAGCTTTTCGGCGGACCGACCGGTCTATGGGGAAGTGCCTTGTTCTTCTGACAGGACGCCATAGGTCCCACTAAGAAAGCTTTTGCTTTAAAAAAAGTCTAGTTGGCTGTTCTTCGCATCGATTCTAGATATCCGGCAGTGATTCGAAAGTGAGAATTGAGAATAGTGTAGACTGTAGTTGAGCTGTGAGGTGCGCCGTAGAACAGGACTACGTGATAATTTATAGCATCAAGAGTGTTCCAACGTACGCGTTTGGTGTGTCTTCCCAAACCAACTGTCGGGAAATGAACGTATTAGGAAGGTGTTTTCATACCACTACCGAATAGGAAAGTAACCATAAAAGGCGATAGTTCGAAATGCGTGTTAACAAGACGTGCCGTCGACCGCGAAACTAACCAGCTGTAATACACTACGTAGAAGTTTAACGTGTATACAAGGCTGCCAGCCGGTTCACTTAATTCATCGAATGAGTTTTGGGTGACGGTTTTGAGGAGAACGTAGCCTCGATAACATTTTAAATATACAAAAAAAGAGGACTGCCACCGAAAACACATTTTTCTTCACACCATTTGTGATCTTCAAAACAACGTGGTCATGGTAGTGCTAAGCAGGATCATTAAGAGAATACTTCTGCCAAGAAGCGTCAACGCATCGAAAGGTTTAAGGGAAAGAGCACGTGTCTCAGAAATTAGTATCTTATCATTTTAATGTTGTCATATAAATATAGGGACCTGCGTAAACAGAGTAGGGCCATAGGGAGGCAAAATGCCGATGATAAGCATCCAAAAGGAGTCACGCACAAGAAGAACAAAGACACTTCCCTTGTGCCTGCTTGCGTTTTGACCCACTACAGCAAATTGCGGCAGAATTTGTGGACACGCATAGTACATGGTGCTGTTAACACCGCTGTCGGGGTCCAGCATCTCTTCGAACCACTGCATCTCATCACCGCTGCAAAGTGCTTCATTTGAATTCCCCGCCCGTCGGAATAAATCCGCACCACACCTGCTTAGTGTCGCGGTCTACGTCCCGTCTCGTTAGTACGCAATTTGAAGTAACGCTTTCTATGAGCGAGAGACCCAAGAAGTCGCCAGGTAGTAGCTAGGCTCACCAAATGCAGGTACCTCGCCCAGCGTTTATACAAAAGTTTAACCCTGGTATTGCGAGTCCTTTGTCCACTCGAGCCTCCAGTGGAGGAGCTCCTTGAAATCGGTTTCCCCATGCACAAGTATTGCGGAATCCTCTCCTCAGTCAAAGGAAAGGGAGCAAATGGAGTGGAGGAGTGACTCAGACTACGGCTCTAAGCTTCGCATGTTACCTACAGATCAAACAACTTAAAATTATGCCCTCTGAACCACCGCTACTTAACTCACTGTTGCCAATCGTAACCATAGACTTAAGCCTGCGAAATTTCGTTTCCTACTCTGCAGTGTCATAAAAACACCTTCATAATATGTGGTATGCCTTGCACGTTGACAACACGACTGCACAAGTTGATGATTTCTTCAAAAAGCGCGAAAGAGATCGGGGTTAACAGGGAGACGGAACGCACCAGAGCAGGCGACCCGTCTGTATGTTTCGTTTATTTTTAGCAGTGAAGCTGTTGAGCAAATCATTTGCTTATGGTGTCCCCAGTTAAAAATACCAAGAAAATGACAAGCGCTCATGCACGCGTACCTCGAGCGCCCGTTCGTCAAGCTACCTGCTTAGTGAGATCGGCCAACATAGTCCACAAAAATAGTCAAGCGTTCGCCGTATACTGGCAACACTTGCTCGGAACGATAGAAAAAAATCACAGCGTACGCCCTGGTTCGTTCGTAGTCGTGTCGCGTTGCGCATGCGCTCTGTACCATAGAAGAGCCGAGACTTGAATGTCGAAACTGCTGTAGGTGATCATTGAATCCGTCCGGCCCGGCCGCGCATATTTCGCACGGCCGAGGAAGAGGTCGCGCTTCCATATTCTCGGCGTGCAAAGCATCCGCTAGAGACGATAAGTGGCGCTTGCAGAGTGGCGTACGAAAACGTCGATCAAAACGACGAGCTCACTCTGGCCTTGCTTAACATAAGGTCACTGAAATGTCATACCGCCGACGTCAACCACGACACCACAACGATACTAAATCTCAACTTTGGGTTCGTAAATGATCACCCATAGCAGCTTCGTCATTCAATTCTCGCGCGTGAGCGCCAGCTTCCCTGATTTTTCTTGTCATGTTCTTTTTTCGGGCATTTTTAGTAAATAATAAATCTGCACCAACTTGCAAAGCTTTCTGTTCTAAACGACGAGTTGAGTATAGCATCTCATGTACAATGGCGTTTTCATCATGATCTAGCTGAAGTGACATTTAACACCGCTCGGTGAACGTGGCATTCACCGACGATTAAGCAAAGCGGCACAGGCACTTTCGAAACGTCAGCACTAGTTCCGTTTAATATGCACCAAAACCCTACTCCCTTAAGGTTAGCACATACATATAAAGCTACCAGTTCATGCGCGCATTAAGAAAAAAAACTGTTTCATTGAATAACGGCAGCGGCACAAACGAAGGAAGAGGAGGAGAAATGAACGCTATTCTTCAGCAAACGAAAAACATACATGGCTCATAAATAATGCAGTGGTACCGAAGACAAAGAAATATCTCCCACCTGCCTGCAACTGGGTTGGAAGAAACAGAACTCTAGAGATTTAATAATGAAGGGGTTAAATACGTACAAGCGATCCATTTGAGATAAAGTTTGCTGGGGTGGCTGGTGGTACCAGACAGATGGAAATGGCACAGAGATTCGGTGAAGCTGACCTTTCTTGATCATCTTTTTCTTCCTCTCTTTCTAATGAAGATGCAAGGACACCGTGGCGTGTTCTTCGATGGCACGGGAACAATGACAAGGGAAAGAAATGCAAGCTATTAAAAAAAAAAACACGCCACCACTCGTCATCCAGCAACTTGTCGAAAGAACGAGGAAAGGTGTTATCTGTCAGCTAAAACAAAGCTATTCAGCTTTTTTCAGCTGGCAGACTATGTGGTGGGAAACCAACCCAGACTTCCTGTTACATCGGGTGTGCTCCCTAAAATTTCAAATATTTTTATTAAAGCGAATATTTCTATGCATCACTGATGGCGCTCACTGCCAAAACGCACTCCAGGCAAGCCAATTTTACACAATGGTTTCACAAAACGACGACGACGACAACGACGATGACGATAAGCGAAGGCACATCTTTCTGCCTCTAATCTCCTTACTTTTATTTCTCTAGTCATCTACTGCTAATCCATCCTAATATTTAAATATTTTTCTTTCCCTACAAAACTTACCTAATTTCTTTCGGTAACGCGCCCATTTCCTGGCCAATCCCCCTGAGTGGGTACACGCCATTTCACTGGAACCACCACCACCACCATCAGGCGCCTCAAGAAGAGAACGCTTCCCGTTGTCGGAACAGAACCTGGCTCCCTTGCGTTACGCTACAGACTGCATTCAGACAAGCGCAAGCCGGCACGTTACACACACCGGCTAGATTACATCTCATGCAAGGTAGACAGGCAGATACACCCCATGTGCCGCTCCTCAATGACATCGCCAGTCAACAACACATATTATGGGAGTACCCCCCTTTATGCACTAATTAGAGAATACTACACTTAGGAGTAGATGGCCGCCCAGAAGTCCAGAGACAAGCAACGTCGACTGGTGGACTTCATCGAGAAGGCCATCAGTGTGAGCCTGGACGGAGGCACCCAGTGCCCATGAAGCTCTCTGACAATGAGATTTCCCTTTGCTTTGCTGAAAATAAATCTCTCTATTTATCTCTCTCTCTCTCTCTCTCTCTCTCTCTCTCTCTCTCTCTCTCTCTCTCTCTCTCTCTCTCGCGCGCGCGCGCGCGTTTTGTTGCCACCGTCTATTCGATTGCGCCATTCCGGCACGGTCGAAGCGGTTAGGATTTTGCCTCGCATAATTGATTGTAACATAACTCTTCTTGGCCAGTCCCCCTAAGTGGGTATGCGCCATTTTTCTGGCCACCACCACCACCACCACCTCACGCTGGCTCCGCGTCTAATTAACTCCCGGTGGCATTTATCTACCTGGTTCGAGCCACGGACCACGCTGTTGTCTTTCTCAAGTGTTCCGCTATCCGCAGACGGGATTTTTATTACGGTGAGCAGCTTAAGTTGAGCGTACTCAGCAGTGCGACCGCCGGCGAGGCGGTCGTGCTCGCCCCCGCGGCTACGTGACCTCACTCGCACAGCTCCATCGTCAGAAGCTGCCGCCATCATGCCAACGGTCGAGATCGAGGGTGAGACTATCTCACCTGAAGATTATAATAACGCTGCGAGTTGGATCATTCTCCGCCCGAAGAATAACCTCGACCAATGACGATGCAGCCACGCCGCGCTCCAGGACAGCATCCGCCACGCAGCCGGTGTAACTCTGGAAGACGCGCTATAGCTGACACCCTACGCGTTAACAGCCTCCACAACGTAATCGTCGTCAGCACACGTAGCTTGACCAGAGCAACTCTTTATGGACGCGTTGACTCACTTCGGCTCGGGGTCCGTACTAATGCAGTGAGCGCCTACACCACCTCGCCCGAACGTACTGCGAAGGGCGTCATGCATACACAGTATCCCGGATACTGACGACGCCGACACCATTACCCGCAGTCTCGTCAACAACCGCAAGTCCACCATTCTGCAAGCCCGACGGCTCGGCACCTCCCGCGCAGTGATTTAAGGTGTCGCACTGATGAGCCAAAGGTCGTGGGTTCGATTGCCGGCCCCGGCGGCCGTGTTTCTGATGGAAGGATAAAACTGAAACGCCTGTGGGTCGGCACTTCTGCGCACGTGAAAGATCGCCAGGTGGTCAAAATCATTCGGGAAGCCCACGGCATACCTCGTCGCCCAGGCGTTGCTTCCGCGCGTGAATTACCGAAATTTTTTATATTTTCCTCTTCCGCTAGAAAGACACTTGGAAAGACGCCATGGCTGGAGCCCGTGTCTGTCGAGTATGCAACCCCTGACTTGGCATTGAACTAACTTCACTGCGCAGGCGCGGCGCCTGCTGAAAATGCGTGTCCTTTCTTTTGTCCCCGCTGTCCCTCCTTTGCCCTCCTTTCCACACTTCAGTTGCCCCGATTCGGGCCAGCCCTCAAATGTTGCTGCCTCAGTCGTAGCTTCCGGCTGGCAGCGATGACGTATTTCTGTGGACACTTGATGAGCACGACTGAGAGCGGATGGCTAGCACCTGCTCTTCCAGAGTTAGTGAGAGGAATCGGTTTGGCCGTTTAGGTAAACATTGCACAGTTCTAACGCTTATAAACCTCGTTAGCACGAGCGAAAGCGAAAACTATGGACACAGTGTTTTGTGAAAGTTTGCCTTTGCTTGAGATTTCGCGGCTGGCCATGTATATAGCTTTATCTGCCGGATGACTGGTTTTATATTTCCCCTTGCGCTCAAGGGTGCGCACAGGGGCACCCTTGGGGCGCATTGGTGGAAGACTGCGGTACTTGCGCCTGCCAACAGCCATGTGTTTCTCTTGTCTTCGCTCCTGTAAACTCAGTCGGCCCAACGCTTCCGTATCATGACCGGTAGTGTTTCGTATACCTGTTGATACACCCTCGTCTAGTCTAGCGATTTGCTTTCACTGAACCACACGCGCAGACGACCTAGCCGCCTCTGTGAAAGGCACAACCAGCTGTTTAACCCCCGCCTAGTGACACTGTACCTCAGCGGCGGAGCTCTTACTAGCAAGCGAAGCGTTAACAAATATAGGCGCAGCTTGCCTGCCGGCGGCGGAAAGTCATTGCGCCCCGATGAATGACCTTCAATGATGCAGCTTAGTTGAGCTGTCGCTTTAAAATCACGACATAGTGCTCTCGCCGTGAATTCTGAAGAAAGAGTGAAGGTGAACTGGCTTGTCAGTGAGAAGGGGCGGTATAGACGGTTGGGTAAAAATCAATGCAGACTTCTCTCAACGTGAGTTGGGAGGCGGGTATATATACCGGGCGTGGAGCGCGTCCGATGTATTTTTAGGCTCTCGGTTTGGGAGACGTCCTTTCAGGCAAAATGTTTATTGAGCCAAAGCACAGAAGTTTTTTTTTAACAGCGGAGTTGTTGTACAAGCCTTAAAATGGCCGGTACCGGGAAAAATACCAAGAAAGTGCCGGGCGCTCGTGAGCGCGTGCGTCGCGATGACCGCCGAGCGTCCCTGGCACGCGCAGTGGATTTAGCCAAAAAAAACTGCAGCGCTCCCGTCAAGCGCCACCACGCATGTAAACAAAAAAACTCCAGAGTTAATGCTAAGGCTGAAATTACAACCTGCTTTTGAGAGGTCACCGCTGCCGCCGCATTCTCTATAGAAACCACAATGTACGACTTACTAAAGAAGCCATGAAGAGAAAATACAACTTTGTTTAATTTGAAAGAACTAGGATTCAATATCTCACTCATCTCCATTACAGCCACAAAAGATGTTTTTGAAAGAAAAAAAAAGCAAGAAGTATTTAAAAACTTTCAAATTTTGCGCCACAGTGACGTGTTATGAGCAAAAATGACGTCATACGGGCCAACAATAAAACATAATTTTCAGTGCGTTAACTGCATGTTGGCATTCAAGTGATGCGGTCAAAAGGAACTAGAGGCCCCATTACAGACGTCCAGTCATGTGTCGTCACGACAGGTCAGTTAAGCGGCCGCCAATCGCACAAACAAGGTTCCGTGACGTCATAGAAAAGTTGCGGGAAATTGGCTAGGGGGTCGCGACTGCTTCGCACGTTTCCTTTAATATCTCCGTTAGTTGTTCAAAGGTTGCGGTGATATTGGTATCATTGTTATCAGGACTAAGTCGTCTTTTTAATAAACCCAACTTGTATTTTGTCTTCATGGCTCCTTTAAAAACGCAGGAGGCGGAAAGAATTAATTTTCCACCTCCTGCATTTGTTAAGTAAGTCGTACATTAAGCTCGCACAGAAAATGGCAAACGTTCATCGCGACGTTCATCACCAATGGTACCGGCGCTAGATGGCCCTGAAGCACAGCTTAAAATTCCAGCGCCTCTCAAGAATCCTAACACGTGCGCCTCAAATGTTCCGTCCCGCACGCACGAAAAAAACTACAAGAAAAATTCACCATTCAGGTCTTGCGCGGGAGTGCAAACTTCCCTGAACTCTTTTCTTTTTTCCGCCGACATTCTCGCCCATCACCGGCTCGGGCGCTAACAATACCCGGCACCCCACCCACACCTATCCAAAGCCGAAGCTACAATATCCCGACGACTACAAACTCTTACACCCACAAAACCATACTCCATGGTATGTACCCCACCCTCTACCACGCATCTTGCAAATACTGCCCCCACCCTGGCACCCTATACCATGTGGTATGGGGTGTCAACAATCCCCGTCCTTTACTCCTAATCCCCAACCTACATATGAGGAGTGGGTGGCACGACTCACCAGGTCCGACCTCTCCTCCCAGCGTAGTCTGATGGAGACGGCCCGCGGGTGGCCAGCGCAGGCGAGGGTATCCCGGACTAGATGAAACCCCCCACCAGGCGGGTGCCCAAACATCAGCACCTAACGCTCGCCTAAATAAAGCTCCCTTCTTCTCCTCCTCCTCCTCCTCCAACATCCTTCGGCACATTTTCTGGGTAGTGAAAAGTGTGGCAACACACAGAATACCTTTCTTTAGGTGTTTTGAAATGGTATGGAATTGGTGTTTAGTAGGTAATGTGTCATCATTGCTTATTAAACATAATAATTCAGTGATTTTTGAAATCGCGGTTACGATTAAGGTGGTGGTGGTGGTGGTAAAAACATTTATTTGAGCTTTAGGGGAGAGGGAAGGGGAAGTGGTCAGCCTCCCATGTCCAGGAGGCCGCGAGCCCGCGCCGATTCCAGAGCTCGTTTCACCAGGGCGAGCTGCTGCTCCGGTGACGAGCTGGTCAGAGCGGACTCCCACTGCTCAAGGGTGGGGGAGTGAAGGGGGGTTGGGTGCTGCGGGCAGGAGAAGACTAGGTGGAAGGTGGTAAGAGGAAGGTCACACGCTTGGCAGTTATGGGGGAATAGGGATGGGGAGATGTGTGAGAGAATCGTGTGATTATAGAAAGTTTCCGTCTGAAGGCGGCGATAGACATAGGCTTCATGTGGGGTAAGGGATGGGTGGGGAGGAGGGTACCTTCTTCTGTTGTTTGTGTAGTGGGAAAGGATGGAGCTATAGGTAGAGTCCAGCGGTGTTAAGGTGGTGCTTGCGGAATCTGGACGTCCTGTGGTATCTAGCCTTGCAGAGGGGAGTGCCCGGTTGTGGAGAGCGCGGGCTGCGGCATGGGCCGCTTCATTCCCAGCAAGACCAGAGTGGCCAGGGGTCCAAACTATTGTTATCTCTATTTCTTCGGGGAGACAGTGAAAGATGGGAAGAGCTTGAGGGGGTGCCAGGCCAGCTTGATACCACCGGCATGCTTGCTGAGAATCGGTGATGATGGTTAGGTAGGGCTGTTTTTGGTGGGTGGTGGTCGCATGAGCGACGGCGAGTGCCTCTGCTGTGGGAACTGGTAGCTGCTTGTAGGTGGCTGCAGTGGCGAGATGGCCGGTAGAGTCCAGGGTGACGAGGGTGGTGTGTGAACCGTTGGGAGTATGGGCGATATCCGTGTAGCGTGTTTGGGCGTCGGTTTCATACCGCCTTGTGAGCGTTCTGACACGAGCTTCTCGCCTTCCCCTATTGAACGTCGGATGCATATGTTTAGGGATTGGGGCGACCCTAAGCCGCTGGCGAATGTGAAGAGGGATGCGTTGAAGTTCGTGAGTTACAGACGGGGTGGACCGGCCAATGGTGCGAAGCACGTTCCTGCCAGTGGGAGTAAGGGCCAACCGTTGTAGCTGTGAGGTTCGTTGGGCTTCCAGAATTTCACTGAGGGTATTATGCAGCCCAAGTTGGAGTAGACGCTCAGTAGAGGTAAATGTAGGGAGGCCCAAGGCAGCTTTGTAAGTTTTGCGGATTAGGGCATCCAGCTTGGTGGTTTCTTGGGGTCTGAGATTCACAAACGGGGTTCCGTAGGTGAGACGGCTGACCATGAGGGCTTGGACAAGACGGCAAGTGTCTGGCTCTTTTAGACCGTATGCCGATCCCCGGATTCGGCGTATCAGGTGGATGAGCTGGGAGACTGTTCGGTGCAGTTGGGGGAGTAGGGCAGAGCCTGAACCATCCCAGTGGAAGGGAACGCCTAATATCCTGAGCGTGGTGACTTGGGGGATAAAAGAGCCACTTATGGTGACCTGTGGGTCAGGGGTGGGCGCAGCCGGGCGGCCTCTTGTGCGGGCGCGGAGGACCAGTAGGGCGGACTTAGATGGCTCGCAAGTCAATCCCCTGGGCTGAAGGTAAGCAGTAGTGGTGTCGACTGCTTGCTGAAGGATGTCCTGTTGTGCACCGCTAGAGCCTTGGGTGGTCCAGAGAGTCAGATCATCAGCGTAGAATGCGTGGCGTAGGCCGGGAATGGCTAGCAGTTTGTCAGGGAGGTGAAGCAGAGCTATATTAAACAGAAGAGGCGAAATAACCGATCCTTGTGGTGTGCCCTTTGCCGGGGTGTGGAAAGTAGGCAAGAGTAGAGGGCCGAGTCGGAGTGTAGCTGTTCTTTTCTCAAGGAAGGCTTTTACAAAGCGAAAGGTATTTACGCCGCAGTTCGTGGTACTCAGGTTTTCCAGTATGGCTTCGTGGGTGACGTTGTCAAATGCACCCTTGACGTCGAGCGTTAAGATTGTTTTGGGAGAGGTGCGGCTCAGGTGGTCCACCACCTGTTCCTTGAGCTGCAGGAGGACGTCTTGAGTGGATAGGTGTTGCCGAAAACCAAACATTGTGAAAGGGTAGAGGTTGTGGTCTTCCAGGTATGCGGTGAGGCGCTGATGTACTAGGTGTTCGAAGAGTTTACCGATGCATGAGGTCAGGGAGATTGGTCGAAGAGTAGTCGGCGTCAGTGGCTTGTTGGGTTTTGGGATCAGTATGATGTCCGAGTGTCGCCACTGCTCAGGTAGAGTTCCCCCCTGCCAGTGATAATTGTAAAGTTCGAGGAGATCTTGGAGTGTGTCCTCGTCGAGATTGCGGAGAGTGCGGTAGGTAATATGGTCCTTTCCTGGGGTGGTGTTGCGGGTGAGGCGGGCCAGGACAGCTTGAAGTTCAGTGAAGGTAAAGGGGGCGTCTAGTGCTTCGTTAGCTAGGCCCGTATAGCATGTGTCGGGGATGGGTGGGTAGGTAGTAGGGTCGCCAAAAAGATGGTCACGGATCGACTTGAGGAGTTCTTGAGAGGGGAGAGCGCTGTTGCGGATTAGTTGATGGATTCTATGGTTTGTGTATCTCTTAGTATTGGTGTTGTCGAGAAGGGAACGGAGGAGATGCCACGTTTTCTTTGTGTGGAGAGTGCCTTGGAGCTGATTGCAGAAAGAGTGCCAATTTTGTCTTTGGAGATCGGCGGCATATGCTTGCGCTTGCTGGGTTAGGAGGGCTATGCGCTTTTTAAGTTTACGGTTATGCTTCTGCCGTTTCCAGCGTTTAGTGAGACTACGACGCGCGTCCCAAATGTGCATAAGGTGGGGGTCGACTGCCGGAGTGCTGTCGGTAAGTGCAATTTCTTGGGTGTGCTTTTTAACCCGGTGTTCGAGGGCCTGGGTCCAGTCACTTAAATTTTGGCTTATTGCAGGTAGAGGGGTTGGATCTTCACGGAAGGCGGACCAGTTAGTCAGGCGTGCGGTGCCCGTCCGGGTCGTTTTCTTTTTGGTTGGGAAGCGAAGGGAGAGGAGATGATGGTCACTGCCGAGTGTTTCGTCGAGTCGGTACCACTGGATCCTGGAGATGTTTTTAGTGAATGATAAATCAGGTGTGGTGTCTCTGGTGACACTGTTGCCGGTGCGGGTTGGAAAGGTGAGGTCGTTTTGGAGGATCAACTGGTGGTTGTGGGTGGCGCGTAAGAGGGCCGTGCCTTTTTTGGAGGCAAAATGGTAGCCCCATGCAGGATGTGGGGCGTTGAAATCTCCGAGGAGAAGTAAAGGGGCGTCCTTGGACAGGGATGCGGCTTCGTAAATCAGTGCCTCAATGTTGTGGAGGTTATCAGATGGGGGACTGTAGATATTCAGGATGAAGATGCTGGAGCCAGTCGGCCTTCTGGAGATGAGCTCTACAAAGGTATGAGGTACGGTTTGATTAAGACAATGTGATTGGGCCGGATGGGAGTTATGTACGAAAGTGGCGGTGCGATGCTGGGGGTCTTGCGTAAAGGCGGTATAATGCGGTAGGCGGGGGGTAGGAGTGTTGGTCTCTTGCAGGGCAATGACATCTGGAGGATCTTGTTTGGTAAACAAGTCTAGCTGGTGTCGCTTGTTGTTGAGAGAACGGCAGTTCCACTGGAGTACGACGAGGTCGGTATCCGGGGGATTAGTCATGGTAAGGGTGATGTTTGAGTTTCTTGGGTTGGTGAGTCGAAGCCAGGGAGTTCTGTATGCCTTGGATGGTCTGCTCTAATTTGTTTTGTCGTTCAGTTATTGCCTGGATGCCACTACATATGGGGGCCAGAGTCTCGGTTTGTGATGCTATCAGTTCTTTTATGGCTTCCACTATTTTCGTGTCAATGAGTGCATGAATCTGTTCAGGAAGGGGTGCTGGTGGGGGCGGCGGGGCTGGGAGGGGGGAGGCTAATAGGGCGTCAATTTTGGCAGTTAGAGAGGCGAGTTGTGCCTGGAAACGTTGCTGCTGCTGTTTAAGTTCAGCAATAGCAGCGGAGTACGAAGGGTGGATTGGTGGTTGGGGTTTGGGGGGGGGAGGGGGGAGGGAGGGCGAAGTTAGAGCAGTGGGAGTAGAGCGGAGAGCATCTGACCAGCTCACCTGCGGTTGGATGGCGTTCCGGTCTTCAGAGTGGGCAGTCGAGGATTGGGCTTGTAGGGCTGGAAAGTCCTGGTCGTGGTAGGCCAGCGGGGTCTGGTTGATTGGTTGATATGGGGACTGGGCGGGATGGCGGAACCTCCGTGTTTGGGGAACCGGTAGGAAGCGTTTGGGGCAGTTTCTTAAAATAACCATGCCGCCTTGTATAGGCTGAGAATAATACGGTCAATTCCAAAATTGGCGCTAGAGTAATCGGTTTTTGTGACGCGCCCATGCCCAAATGGTTTTCTTCTAGTGGCTACAAAGGAAAGGAAAGCAGACATATGGGAAGGTAACATAAGTATACACTTGCTCTTCCCGTTTGCTTCATACTCATTTGCTTCATACGTGGTCAAGGTATAATAGCTGTGCGTGTTGAATGTATCAGGGTATCGCAATACAAACATGCGCTATCGCACACCAGCAATTAATTTAGCTCTCATCGATGCATTCTTCGCCTCCAGAACTTCAGTCTTACTGGCGTATTTGAGTGGTCGACAGTGCTTAACAGAAACAGAAGGTGGTGCTAGAGCGTCACTTTCTGTTTTTGTTGCATTTGACGCAGAATCACTTTTCACCACGCGACATTGCACGAATAACTTCGATTGTGCTGCTTATAACCCAAGTACGTGGGTTCGGTCGCAACCGATGCGGACGTTTTGTCTGATGGAGGCAAGAAACTTCAACGCCCGTGTGTGGAGATTTCGGCTCACGCTAAAAAACGCGACGTGGTCGGAAGTTCTGGAGCCCTTGTCTGGGCTCCAGAAAATCCACATTTTGTGCGTTTTATGCGTTGAAGCCCATTTGTGGCTTCAACGCATAAAACGCACAAAATGTGGATTTTTTTTTAATTTCACACACAATAGCAATTTTTTTGCATTTTACTATTACCGGATATAAAGCCACTTCCACCCCACGAACTGTGGGAGAACACCTTGAGTGCACCGCAACCACAGCGAATTCAAATGGACATGAATCAAATGGACTAATATATTTACTAACAGTATATTATAACTGTAATGCGGGAGTAGCGTAAAAGCGTATAGGAATGCAGTTTTCAGTTGCCTCAAGCAGGTCGTACGAAAGAGCATGTTGGTGGTAAAGGCGCCGAGAACGGCGCATACGCAATCACTACAAAATGACCAGTTAAAAAAAAAAACAGGAAGAATGAAACAAGTGTACAAAATAAAAATAGGAGAAAGAAGGCAACCCGGAACGATCATCAACTAAATAAGCTGTGCGCATTAACTCATAGATATGAATTCTTTAAACCTTCCGGATTGGTGCGAAAAGAAAAAAAAATAACAGTTGGCTTCTTGGTTCTCCTATGGTTATGCTTATTCTTGAATCATAGTTGAAACACAGCAGACCTCGCTTTCACGCCTACACTTTTCTGCGAAACGCAAAGCGTCAGCAATGCTCCAACTTTTTTCCATACTAAATCAGGCCGCACTTTTCCGTTTGACTGGTCGCTTACCAGAGGGCGTGTTGCTCTGCCCCTGCACCGAGAAGAAGAAAACGCAGTCTCGCTCGAACACGCGCTCATCTGCAGTGTTAGAAACATTCCGATTAGGCTGACTTTTACTACATTTTCCCTACTCTTCTGTCTGTTGTTTTTTTCGTGTTTTTTTTCTCTCTCTCTCATTAACCTAGACCAAATTCTCTCTTCTGCTCCATTATTTTAACTCTTCTTGGCCAATCCACCTAAGTGGGTACGCGCCATTTTTCGGACCACCACCACCACCACCACCACGCGCTCACGGGTAGCGGATCTGAGCTACCGAGAACACAACGCCAATCAGGCCCCCCTTATTACAGGCGGCCAGTTCACTGCCCAAAAACTACCGACCAGAGACGGGATCTCGTCACGCCCTGCATGCCAGCCCGTGAAAAAGTTTTGACCCAGCCGCTCGCCTCCGCCGATGGCCACCTGTAGAGGTGTCGAGGTCTCCAGCGCCTCGGACGCCTACTCCGACCTGGTTTTTAAATGACTACCGAGGGGGAGGCAAGGCCCACCGGAACATTACGCTCACGGCGTAGCCCAGCGGAATCCCAGGAAGAGGTGTCAACCGCCGAGGGTCCCCCGCCCGATGTCGTGGATATAAAGCCGCACCGCCCGACGGGGAGCGTTTATTCATCGCCCCACGCGGGGAAGGGGCCACAGCAGCCTTCTACGGCTACTCCGGGCACGTCCACCGGCACTCGGCGCAAAAAACCAGAAAGACCGAGGAAAGGCCCACACAAGAACCGCCGTCAGAGCCCGAGGAAAGGCGCCGAGAAGACAGCAAATGCGGAACCTTTTCAGAGGCAAGCGAAAAGTCCGGGCCACGGGTCGCCCCTTCGCACCGTCGGGGACATCCGGCAGGTTTACAGCCCACCGAAGCTGAAAGTGCTGCTGCCTGCGACACCTCGGTCACCGCCGACCCACCCCCGGAGCTACGGCGGCTTTCCAGGAGTCCCCGCGTTCGTCGGCTCACCCGACGTGATCGTCTTCACTCCGTTCACTCCAAGGTCGGTATCACCGGCGGTAGAAAAGGAGGAGGTCCCTTCACCACAAAGGTCGCCATCCCCCGACGGGGAGGCGAGAGAGAGTCAGAGGCAAGCGGGCGCCGTGACCTCCCTGCAGGTCTGGGCACTTGGTGCCGTGGCCGTGGCTACTTTAGCTCTGCCCGCGGGGCTGTTGCTTCTGTCCTACCTGGCCACGCCTGACAAACTAGTTCATAATTCGACTTCGAGTCGGACCGAGAACGGCTTCTTTTCTGTCGCCATTGCGCCCTTGGTGAGCACTAACGACTCGTTCGTGGGCATACCCGTCTTGCCGTAGTAGCATTCAACGTTCCTCACGCCCGATGTTGTCTCGTCAACGTAACACGACTTGGACGCGCGGTGCTGCAAAAGTTCCTTCTTTACGACATGCTGTTTTTATGTTGCCAGTACATATACTGCTCGTTCGCCTTAAACGCGGCGACCCGGTGAGCCGGCTCAGCCAATATGACCTAGCAGAGGGCTGTTGCAGCTCAAATGAGCGCTGTCCAAGGCCAATGTTCCGCTCAAAACCTTTGTCGCTGCTGGAGGCTGCCCCGAGGAAAGCGTCGGGTTGTTCAGGCCCGGCCGCAATCATACTGCCACGGCGCGCTTTGTGAGTAAGTCGATGTTTTTAAACTTGAACGCTGTCCCATCGGGGATCGCCGTATGCTGGATCGATCCGGTGACCGGCTGCGGAAGGATCGAGGACACTGCCGCGCTTGCACCAGTGATGAACGGCGGTGAGGGCGAGGGCAGCATGGCAGTAATTTTTTCGCCAGAGCAGCCTGGCCGACCTTATAGTGTGCCTGGTGGAGCAGGGCGCCAGCTACATATTTATCCAGGGGCACCTCATTGCGCCACCACACCGCTTGGACAGCAAACTCTGCAGCTACCTGGCCGCAGTACTTCGCCACGTGACGTAGCTTTCTTCCTAGGCGGGCCACGAACACAAGATGTTCACGGGCTTCAGCAGGGCCATAGCCGTACTAAGGTGGGGGAATGCAACCTGTTCCCACTGCCCGACGACACGTCGCCAGACGCCGAGCGACCGGAGACCGAGTGCGTGCTGGAGCTGCGCTCCACTGCCGACCCGCGCTGTGCGTGGTCAGCCATGGTTCTTCGTGCATCGTGGTCAGCAAGACAAGCCAGCAGGGAAGCGCCGCGGTGCTGGCGCCGTTCTACTTATTCGACGACGATGAGAGACTCTTTCACCGAGCTGCCGCATAGAAGTACAGCAGCCTCCATGCCATCGTCTATGTCCGGTACCTGGACAGCTTCACGTCGGAATGCGTGGGCGCGTTTCGGTTCGTTTACCGTATTTTCCGGTGTATAGGTCGCGTTTTTTTTCTGAAATTTTCGTTGGTGCGTCTTATCCACCGGTGCGACTTATGTATCACTTGCTGCCATGCGCAGTAACTACATTTCAGAATAAATTCAAAGTAACATCAAACTGGGTTGCAAAAACAACATGCAGCTTTTAAATTATTACAAAGTTACTCTGAAGGAGGTAAACGTGCTGCTAATTTTTAAAATGACAGCTTGCCGATAAGTTTCGAATTTCGGGCCGCTTCCGTTCGTGTCACTTCCATTCGCCATGACACCTTTATTGCGCGGATTTACGACAGCACGCAAGACACGCCCGACGTTTGGAGATAAAGGCCAGAGTAACCCGGTCCGCGAGTGGTGACGATGTTGGCGAAGAAGGCATCAGTGAGTCGGAGGGCGATAGCGATACGCCGGCGAATTCCCACTTGAAGTTGCTGAATTATTTGTTAGCGAGTCTGCGGAAGAAGGCTTCGATGGTTTTGTCTAAACACTTTCTAAGTACACCCCATCTGTGTGTATCAATAAACCATTTTTGAGAAGTTAGTTCTGGCTAGACTTTGGACGGTATATGCACATCTAGCCCTCCTTACCGAGGGGTGCGTTCACAGGCGGCGGCTGCAGCAACCATGTACTTTCGCCGCACTTTCTAACGATCTGATTCACTGTGAGTTTACCTAATTAACAAGTGCGTCTTGTATACCGGTGCGTCTTATACACCGGTGCGACTTATATACGTTTTTTTCGGAAAAACTGTCATTTTGAGGGGGGTGCGACTTATAGACCGGAAAATACGGTACGTGACCCATTTTTCTGACATAATGTACCTCCCTGTGCTGCATGCTGTCGTTGAGAAGTTTGTGCCCTGTTCGTCGCGAGTGGTGTGCGTTAAGCAGTCGGGTACATCGTCGGCGCTTAGTTCGACTTCGGCCATTTAAGATGTCCTGTTTCAACGTACTTTATTCTAACTTTGTATCGTTTTTTAGCGCTTGAACGTAGAGCAGACCCTGTCTTGTGTTATATGACTTGATACCTGCTCTGCTGTGAACACCTTTATGCTCCTTCCACCGTTATTTACGGGAGTCATAAATAAGCACCGTTCGTGACACGGGGCAGTCATGGTAATACTTTCTTCATGGGTAACGTTGTCCGTACCGTTCCTTATACAACTGATAGGCTAATTTAAAGCGGCACTTCTTCTTTTGGCTTACTGACTGAGATGGTGAGGAGGAGAGCGGTGGGAGAAGTCGCTCTTGCGCCGTATACCCGCCTTGAAAGCAAAGTCGCACCTCACGGTCATTCGTGCTCCTGTTTTGCAGAGTTGGTTGAGCGCGCTGTTTTTTTTTTTTTTTTTTTTGCCACTCTTTATACTTGTTAATAAAATTCCCTCGTATACCTCATTAATTATACTTGTGCACGAAGTATGAAGGCCTAAAAATGGACGAGAAAAATCCAGAATACTATAGGAACTCCCGACTCGTAACTGCCAGGAAGTGCTGATACATGCTTTTTATCTGTTCACCTCTGCACATTAACCTATACGTATGTTTGCAATGCAGGGCCGTGTATCTCAAACGCATTAGACCACTCTATAGGTCGAAAATTTGGCGTCATGTCCAACATACAGCACCCAAAGTAGCCGATGCACGTCACACAAAATTGCCAATGAAGCAAACATATAAAAGGAACAAAGAACCGATCAAAGAATGCTCGAAATAATGCGAAATTCTGGAGGGAAGTTTCGCAAGAAAGTAAATTTAGAAGACTTTTATTTTGTAAAGTTAGGTAAAAATTGCACCAAGGCTTCCGAAATGCGAAATAAGCACGCTCATCGAGCATTCCCGTTGCTAGATGGCTCTGGCTTACTAAAGTAGGCCCTAGTGAACGCGCTTGTACCTTCGGCTTAGAAACGTGTGTTAGAGATATGTGCGTTTTTTCTAAAGGTCGGCTGTCTCTTTCTGCACTCGATGAACTCGATTTCAGCGCAGCCAGCACAACCCCGCTTGAGCGGGCGCGCATAGTATTTTCTCTCACGGCCGCGCCTGTTGCGCATGGTTGAAGTGGAGTCGGCCAAGTCTGATCAAAGTCGCGCGCGCAACTCGCATGCATCGTTTTTTTTTAATGGTCACTTCAGGAATTCCGTCTAGCTGGGAAGCGCCTGACAATAAATGATGACCATGCCCGAGTTGGGCACTTCGGACTTCGCTAAAGGTCTCGTTATGAAATGAAACTGGAAGGGTGTAAGGAGAGGCGTTTACAGGGCATATTGGTGGCGCTCTGACTATAGCTGATGGCGCGGCGATTGCTATGTTACTCCTTTCACTGCTTGTCAGTATTTTCGTTATATAATAAAAAATAGTACAAAAGCACTGATCATACGCTGTTCATAAACATGTTTTTCGGTGTTTCTGTTGGCTCGTGTATGGCTGTGCCACAGAGCCGGACCCAGAGTGACCGCTCACGGAAGCGGAGGAACGGTACACCCTGGAACGTGGTGAAAAGGAGTATGGCATAAACTGTCGGTTTGACAGTGCTAACAATAAAACCTCGCGAATTCGAACCCAAGGGCAAGCCATCTCAGTTCAAATTAATGAAAGCATGAAGTAACGAAGCTGAAGAACAACTGCACACTGGAAAGTAGCAAGGCATTTGAACGATCCAGGGCCTGAAAAAGTCAAGTGCCGTTTGCCTTTTCTTTTTGGGGGGGACAGACGACGTAATCTGCTATAACAGGGGAATGTGGCGGAAGCCATCTTGGTAATCAAACATGAGGAAGAGTCAGGCGCCATTGAATCCTGTAATGACTTCGCAGCTATGCTATGAGGTTTTTAGGGGAGGAGGGGAAAGATGGATGAAAAGGGCCCGAAACTGTCTGACGTGTGGTGTCAACACCTTATCAGTGGAAAGCCGCTGTGGTGTTTCGGCCCCCTGTTCCTCCTCCTCCTCGTCACTGGCAGCGACAGTTCCTACGCTTCGACCTGAAAAAATATTGTTCTCATCTGCCAGCGCACGCCACACTACTGCACTCGTATAGTCCGCAAAGATACGTCTTACTTTCCTCCACGGCGTCTTCCAAAACGTCCGTCATTAGGACAATGGCGCCATCTCCGAGCGCAGGTGGCTGGGTCCCTTGCAGGGCTTGCGTACCGAGGATGCCCAAACGCAGTGACGATACGAATTTGCTATCCTAACCGCTGTCACTTGCTCCCAAGGACGCAGTGTATACAAGCAGCGGGTACGTTTCTTTGGCCGTGCGCAAATCGCTAAACCGCCAGGGCGGTGGCTCATAGTTCGAGTTATCCGTACGCAACCTACCTGCGTTCGAATTAACGGGCTTATAACAGCATTGCTGTTGTAAGTTGACCCTTTTCGTAAGTCTGCTGCAGGTCGTGCGTTACACCGGGGTAGGAGCAACGCAGTGGTCTCGCAGAAACCGGTTCCCAGACTCACCGATAGAGGGCGCAGTGATTTCGCAGGAGCGAGTTCCTCTTCCTCTCGCTAGAGGAACAGAGGGGCGGAAGCCTTCCGCTGCTGACGTTTAGCTGTCGATTCCGTCCGCTAGTTCACTCGTTCGTTCGTTCGTATGTTCGCTCGGTGGCGCTATCCTGCCGATTCCTTTGCGCGAACTGTAGAGTTTTTTGGCGACGGCACTGACGTTCTCGGGCGAGCGACCATTGACGTTCGAGCTGACATAAGAGGATCACAGCTCCGCTGTTACGGCAAACTTCACACTGGGTGGAACCCGGTTTAGTTTTTTTTACTGGGAAGCTGTGTATGTCTCGCTCGCCACGTCTTCATTTCGGTGAAGCCGATTTACTCTGCACCGCTCCAGGGCTCCTCTTCGCCACTGCCGACGCCTCTTTCACAACGGTTATCACAACGGTTATTCCCCTCGCCACCACCGAGGCCTCTTTCACAAGTTTCGTCGTCGGCTGACGACGGGCGTAGCGCCTTTATCAGATGATTGCGGAGAATAAACAGCAGCGCAAATGCGTGTAAAAACTCCCAAAAGCCGGCGCCGCCACCGCTGTCGCCTAGAATGTATGGCCGCGGCTATTACCGCCTCAAATTCCACCTCGCCCACTTGCTGCGGGTCACTGCCGGTTGAAGCTACTTGCCCCGTGAGAACGCCGGCGTGAGCACAGAATTCCTTATAGCTTGAAAGCCATTTCAAGCGACATTGTCACGTCGGCGGCCCTCGTTAACCAGCTGGTTATAGTTCTTCTGGCGGAAGAATAATAATAGATCTTAGTCTGCCCGCATATAAAGTCTGTCTCACTCCCTTCGCAAGTGTATTTAACGCCTAATTATGCGCCCGTCCCCGGTTGCCGGTTTAGGCGTGCACGGGTTGGGGGTGGAGGGACGGGGCATGTACGCACGCACAGCAGGGCTTAATGCCGCTACCGATGACATACCCGTTGTGGTGGTGGGAGATTTAAGCGTGGGATTCCCGTGGCTCAATGCGCCCTGTCAGCTGTCCTCCGCAATCGCGCGGTTTGGGTCTGGGTTGGTGTGTTGCACAGACAATAAGGAAGGATGGAAGGGTAATACAGTGCATGAACGGTAGGGATTTTAACCACGTTACAGTCCGGTTGGCTCCCCTACGCATGGGAAGTGGGAAAGTAGGTATTTAAAGAGAAGGAAAGGGTATTGAAAAGGCGGAGAATTGAGCTTGAGGAGCAAGAAAAGAAAAATTAAAGGTAATTACAAAAACAAAACAACGGGCGATAAGAAAGCCTAAACTGAACAGCCAAACTAACCAAATGACGAATGAACAATGGTAAACGGTGTCTCTACAATCTTTCAGACAAGCCTGTGTTCTTTAAAAAACGAAGTAATGCTTTTGTGGCCTTTTGGGACTGTGGTGGGCAACGCCTGTGACACAAAACAGTGTGCGCAGTTAATGGCTGGTTGTCGAGTTTCCGGAGTGCGGTTGACAGGTGCAGTCTCTGCGTTGCAAACCTGGAACTCTGATACAAGAGGTGTTCTATTGTCTCGTCCGTGGCACACACGTCACAAGCAGGGCTGTCGGTCATGCCGATAGTGAAGGAGTAAGCGTGTTGGTGAAAGGAACTCCTATCCAGAGGTAGCACAGTAGTGTGGCATCAGAGCGTGGCATGTTAATAGGTAAGTGGCTCTGCAGGTCGGTGTCGAGCAAGTACAGGCGGGAGTTTGAGAACTCCGGCGTATTTCAAAGAGTAAGCGTGATTTTGCGGGCGATGGAGCGCAGTGACCTTGCAGGATCATGGAGCGATAAAGGGATGTCGGCTAATCGGGCACTTGCAAGGGCATAAGGAGCCGCTTTGTGTGCATATTCATCTCCAGAAACGCCGCAGTGGCTTGGGAGCCATTGAAAAATAATAGTGTGCCCATGCCTTACAAGGAAGTTATACTCTTGACGAATATCGGCCATAAGCTGTTCTTACGGGCCGCGGCGAAAAGCAGACTGCAGACACTGGATAGCTTGCCTGTAGTCGCAAATGAGAACCCATTTTTGTGGCAATTCTTGCTATAGGTACAGAAGAGCCTCGCGAATAGCTGTGGGTTCGGATTCAGTTGACCTTCTTAAATTGGACAGCCTGCTTTGAATATCTACCGATCTGGCTGGCACGATTGCAGCTCACGCAGAACAGGAGTTTGTTCCTGAGCCATCAGTGTAGACATAAATCCTGTCTCTGTAGGTTTCATGTAAAAAGAGCATAGAAAGCTGTTGGAGACTTATGGTGGAATATCCGCTTTCCTAGTTGTTCCCGGGATGGTTGGATGCGCTTCTGGCTTCGAGAGGCGCCAAAGGGGTGATGATTAGCTTGTAGATCAAGAGCTTTATGCAGTGCACTGGTGCGGGCACGGGCAGACCACTGGGCTGCTAGGGAAACGCCCAGAAAGCGCACACAAGGCGGAACCAGCTCAACAAGATGAAATAGAAAAGATGCACGAACACTGAGAAGCACGAAATCGAAAACGCTTTCTGCCGATGTTGAAGGGTTCCGAAAATATTTTGCCAGTGGTTTGCCTCGATTAGATGACGATGCAAAAGAAGCTTTAGAATAGCCCATTTCGGACGATGTAGTTAAAACAGCAATTAAAAACCTGAATCCAGGAAAATCTCTTGGCCCGGATGGGCTAAGTGCGGCTTTTTATACGGCAAATAAGCATCTTCTTGTTCCTGTCTTGACCTTCAACATCTTCTTGATCATGTCTTGAGCGTCCAAAAAAGAGCTAGATATTACAACTTCCCCCATCCTGTTCTACGTCCCATACAGTTTTAATCCCGAAAACCGAAGACATAGAAAAGCTTAGAAGTGTGGCATCTTATAGCCCGATATCTTTAACAAATGTTTATTATAAGATATTCATGAAAATTCTCGTGCAAAGGCTGCAAACAGTTATGACGGAATTGGTAGGACCACATCAGACTTGCGGAATAAAGGGTCGTACAATATTCACAAACATTCACACGGCGAGATGTGTGTTGGAGTGTTGTGACGCCACTCACACTGGAGTTGCAATGCTTCAGCTGGACTTTGAGAAAGCATTCGACTGCGTGGCACACGAACTTCTGTTTTTTGTGTTGGAATATTGTAATGTTGGGCGTGTTATCACCTTCGCGTACCAAAATTGCACTACACCGCTAATTGGTAATGAAAGCCTGGGTGCGCCAACTTGTTTGGGACGCTGAGTGCGCCAGGGAGGCCCCGTGAGCCCGCTACTGTTTGGGATTTATATCGAAGCCGTGTGTCAGAGCATTATTAGAAATGAAGCTGTCAACGGGTACAAACTGCATGTCATGGAGGTAAACCTCCTAGCATGTGCAGACGATGTGGCGGTATTTTGCCCCGGCAAAGAGAACATTTCAATGGTGATACAAACTGTCAGGCACTTCGGGGTTGCCATAGGAAGTCGGGTCAATTGGGGAAAGGGGGTCGGATTTCGGCACGTGGCTTGGTCATCGACACCAAACACTTTTGATAACGTGAGTTGGGTGAGAACGCCTGTCAAATACTTAGGTACGCCCCTCGAAAATTACCGCGATAGAGAGCCCTATTGGCGCAGACAGATAAAAGACCTGAAGGAAAAGGCAGAAAAATGGAATGGGGCTGGGCTGTCTATATTCGCGAAGGCAACTGTCTGCAATTTATTTTTTATTGCGAAGATTTGGTTTGTTAAGCAAACACTGAGTTGCTCACGGGTTAATGTGCAGAAATTTTCCAGGGTTTTTGCTGTTTTTATGTAGTCATCGACGCGGGAAAGATGCAGCCGCACGAATTTTTTCAGGCGGGTCCGCGATGGCGGCCTGGGACTGGTAGACTTGTTCGTTAGACAGCTCGTTAATCGCTTTCTGTTTTTACGGGATGCTCGTGATCCTTTTCTGCACATGGTAATTCATGTTCGTCTGGCGCGTGCTTTACATGCATTTGTGGTATCCTCGGGTAGCAATGTCGGGTGGCATTCACGGTTATTTGAAAGAGGTTGTGATGTCTTTTTTTTTCACTCCCTAACTGCCCGTTTTTATCTGGAATACGTGAGTTCCGCCACACGTAGAAAGCTGCAGAAGGATGTGTGCGACGTTATCTTTCCGATACCGATGTACAGAACTCTATACTGTGGAGGCCCAGGACACACTGTTTTGAAACCCGTAAAGCAAATGGAAGTTAATCCGGGAGTCAAGTCCTTTTTCTTTAAGTTGCAAATGGGTACACTCTTAGTGAAAACCTGGATGCAAGAAAGAGGGCTATTTGTGCCATTGGGGGTCAAATGCTCTAGTCCTTCAGAGGACCATCCACAAGGACTTTCCTCTACATCCCCACGGCATCCGTTTTTTGAGCGTGGACAACGAAGAGTATGTTATCTACGATTCAGTCGTGTTGCTGGGCCTGCACAGCATTTGGCGCTCACGCATGGACTGGCTCCACGGCGACTTGGACGCGAGGCCGACAATACGGTATTTCATAGAGAGTATCTCACAATTCGTGGAAGTGCAGAAATCAAAGGACTACCTTCCTGAATGGCTGTCAAGGGTAGAACCCCTGATGGTACTTAAGAAATTTTAAACGAGAATGCCAGCATAAGTGAGGCTGGTAGCTCTACGTGTGATTTTCTATCTTTTGTGTGCTCACAGTTATGTTATGTCGAAGACCGGCAATAAAGAAAAAAAGTTTCGCAATGGCGCATTGGATATAGACGTCGGCTTCATAACGTGAGGGACCCTGTAGGTTCGATTCCCACCCCGGGAAGCATTTTTTTCCTTGTCATCACCACCGCCATCATGTGCCCTCCTAGTGTGTAAAGATGGCTTTCCTGCATAGCGCTTTAGGTAACGATACCACCGTCAGTGACTCGAAAAAAACTTTTAAAATTCAAATCATTGGATTCTGAATTAACGAGCTTTCGGTGTACCTGGGGAGCCGAGAAGTTGGCGGATCGCCTTACCGCTTACGTCTGGACGCACCGCTGCTGTGTCATGGCCGATAGGTCGAGCAGCAGCTGCAACCATTTTGGAGACATATACCTAAGGCCGTAAAAAAGTTTAGTACAGGATGTTACGTCGATAGCGGAAACCAAGATAGGATGAGAGGCCTTCGTTCTGATAAGGGTGGGGGGGTATAGGTTTTTTGTTGCTTCTACTGCTGCTGCTGCTGAAGATTATGATGTCAGTACAAATAAATGATAGAAGTTATGGCATGGAAGGGGTGGGGACTTCAAAGCAAAGGAAGATTCTGGTTTAGGTTGTCAGCAAGCCGGATGCACACATAAGTTGAATAATGCAAGCGCGAAACTGAATGCAGTTTCGGTAAATCGTGAAATCAGTTCCAACTATGACAATGGTAATGTGCATGGTGGGAAGGAACCGCCTTATTGGCGCCGACTGGATGCCACCGGTGGTGGGTGCTTGAAGCAAGTACACTTGAGTGGATGCATATATCCTTCGGTCGAGCTAAATTGTAGCGAGGTTTTTAGTCGCCCAGCATTCCGACTGAAGGAAAATTCTGTTACCTTCGTGGTTCCTTTAAGCTACATAACATTTAAGTATAGACATTGGTCTACAGCATCGTGTCGTAAATTCATAGTACGCACTTCCTCTAAAAGGCAGCTTCAAAACAATACTACACCGGAGAGAGTAAGAGAACTGTTAGAGTGCCTTTGGAATTCAACAGTAACAGATAGACTTACCGTAGCTGTCATGATGCGGTTGCAAATATAGGAAAAGGTTGAAAAACAACCCTTCCTACATTCACAATATTTTCCAAAGGTATAAATATGCACACTCCGTTCTTTAAGTCGAACGTTGTACGTTCATCTTTATTGCTGTTTTTGATATGACATTCGTACGCAGTGGTTCACTGTCTTGCAAGCCACAACGACGGAAGCGCTTCCTGAAGTCACTGAGATGAGAACAGGTAATGAAAACGAAAAACAAAAAAACAAGTCTGAATGTGGTCGCCGAGTTAGATGTCAGTGCACGGAGACAGATATACTGCAGCGCTTAGTTTAAACAACATTTGCGCTTATGCTGAAGGGAAAAACTGACAAAGCTATCCCTAAGCGAAAATAAATACATAGTCTATAGTATACGCGATGACCACATGGATGCTTTGTGTACGCTGTTAAAGCGCCAACAATAAAAACAGAAGTATGGGATGGAAATAGGAGGAAAAAAACAATAGAGAACATCAAAAAACATGAACGCCGGTTCACAATATACACGAGTGCTTAAAAACGCGGCACACACTGAAATGTACATATTCACATTGTTGGTACGTTCACCTGTATGTCCTATTAGGGCGCGAACCCGATGTCTCCTCGGAACATGCGCTTGTCATGCGATAAATCTCCCGAAATGTTGTGCCCTACGAACCACGCGTAGCCTCTCGATTTAGTTAACCCGTATTCCAGCGTTTAGTGCATTTAGGAAAACCCGTCTTTTGTTCCAGATTTTCTCCTAGCACGTGGGTGGCACCGTGGTTTCAATTAACTACGCGTTGTTAAACACCGAAACGAAAGCCATCTACGCTGATTTCAGGCACCGTCAAAAGTGGAAATAAGACAGCTGTCTGTGGTATGGCACGTGACCGACACGTCCAGAGCTCATGGGCCTCGGACAATCTTTCACGAATCATCAGTCGATTTCCAGCGAGGTATGGGAAGCCGGTGAAGTTGGATGAACCCTCCGGAGTCACGCCGAAATAGTCACACCAGCCGTCAAACATGCGAAGTTTTGATCGCTTCGGTATCCTTCTCGGCGGCGAAAGCGGCCGCCCTAAGCGCTCCCAGCGAGGACCGCCGCTTGCAGCGTGTCCGAGCTCCTCCGCCGACGCTGACGCTCTCCGAGCTGGCCTCGGCCTCGGCCTCGTCGGGGTTCTCAGGGCATTTGGAGAGCGAGCACGGGGACAGTACGATGCGGTCGTCGCTGGATTCGCCCGTGGTGAAGACCAGGCTCACACGACGAACCTGAAAGGCAGAATGGGGCAGTGGTTAATTTCAAACTTCTATAAACTTTAACTCGTTAAACCGGTCTAGGCGAGTGGTCGTGGTGGTGGTAAAAACTTTATTTATCCGAAGCTGTATAGAGAGAGGCACCGGCTGGGAGCACCGACACACTACAGTGTCCCCTAGACGACGGTCAGGAGCCCGTGGGCCCTAGCGGCGAGTTCGGCCGGCTGGAGTACACACTCTTGCACTAGTGGGTCGGAGATGAGCAGCGTAGCCTCCCATTGCTCTAGAGTAATAAGGGGCCGGGACAGAGGAGCATGGAGGGGTGGTTTGGAGGGGAACGCGCCCACTACGTGGTGGAGGGAAGCGATACGCACACCGCACCACCTGCACGTGTGGCAGTATCGCGAGGGGAAGTGCAGCTGACACAATGCGGGATACCGGAAGGTGTTCGTCTGCAGTCGGCGCCACTGAAAGACTGGGCCGGTGTCCATATCAGGCGTGGACAATGGGCAGGAGGAGTCGCTGCTGTCGGCAGGATGCGTGCGGTGATGGGGTGAGAGGGCATGCGGACACACATGCACACGCTGTGTCTGTTGTTACCTTCCTCGTCCTCGTCTTCCTTGCGCTGGCTATTTTCTATCACCATGAACCAATACCAACTCGCCCAGCTTGCCATCTTGATGCACACACACGCTTGCACGCACGCCTACGGAGAGATGGACAGACAGACAGAAAAAAAAGCTAGCAAAGTGGTTCATTTTACATTTTCGTGCTGCAATGGGCTTTTTTTTATTTTTTTGGAATGTCCGAAAGAAAGAGGGGGAAAAAAACATGCTCCCCGGGAGTGACTCGAACCTGCGACGTTCGAAATAGCGGTCCGATTCTATACCAACTGGGCTACATAGGAGGCATTGCTCCCCTCCACTTTCCTGAGTATTTAAGGGACTCACATTGTGTCCTGCACTTGGAGCTGGTGGCCTTCCCCGCTGAGTCAATTCTGGGTGAAGGAGACCTTTTTTAACTCCCTCCCTACCGTGACTAAAGCGTTTACGAAGTGCGGGGAGCTAACTAGCGGGTAACCCTATTAAGCTAGCTATGCCACCAAGACTGCCAGACGCAAGGTCCCAGAACAAGAAGATTAAGAAGACGGCTTGTCTTAACTTTCTGACTTCCGCTTTTAGGAACCGTAGCACCGTAGGATGCTCGAAATACTGCCGGGAGATGCTACCGTCTGTAAAACTACAAAAGAATCGCGATCCCGTCCAGGGTTCCTTTCCGCACCGGGCAGGTGATCGACCGGGATTGATGCTCTACGGAGGATGTCGAGAACGATCCTCATCGAGCCCATCCTTGCGCTCTTCCACAGCAAGAGAAGCAGGTGATCTCCCATTAGCGATCAGCCGTTCGGGATGATTGTGACGATGATGATACGTACACGTATGGAGCAATGTCTGCCTGATACTGAACGTACATCATTCTTTATGACAAAGTACCTGCCGTTACCAGTAACAGCGGGGAAATAAAAGATTGCTGCGGATGTCCCCGCAAACAACCCCAGATAAAGCCAAGTGGGCACATGCACCAACAGACATAGAGATAGAGAGACAGTGAGAGAAAGAGAAACTAGACAGAAAAGGAAGCGTCCCCGCTCAGCCAGAACAATGCTCACGCGACACCGCAAATCAATACGCCACGTTATCGCCTTTGGGGCGCATATAATTTTGCCGCATGCATGGGCGTCTCGCATGAGCGAATTCACTTTCTGGGATTCTTGTGGCATTCGGTGGGTACGCAGTTACCGGCCTCAGTGGCGCATTTTTTCTTTTTTCCATATGTATGTTCGACCTAATTTTGTTTGTTGCTGCTGCTGTTGTGTGCAGTAGCTGTTGGCGAGATTCGTCTTGCAGACCGGCAGTTCCTTCGCTTTTGTGTTCTTATAGCTTCGTGCGTAGCAAAGTCAAGCTACCATTGGCAGTTCCACCTTGATCCGCTTCTCACGGCTACTGCTTAACTGCTGACCCAGTTTCTTTTTTTTTTTAATTGCGATAGTATGCCCTTTGGCATAAGGCATAAGTTGGCACTCGTTTCCCAGATGAAGTCCAGAAGACCCCCAGTTTCTCTTTCGTGCTGTTTATTCTTTGGCCCCCTTCCCCCTAAACCTCGCCTCTTTTTCCTTGTTATCCCCAGGGCAGGCGATGCACTGACACTGAACGTCCTGTAGGAATATTCCGCTCCAACTTACCGTCGTAGGGAAAAGAACGCTGAAAATAAAATTGCGAGCGGGTTCAACCTTCATACACAAAGAGCGAAGGGCACAAATGGTGCGGCACTGTAGTAAGCCACAGGAATACACTGCGATAACCTAATTTCTACTCTGTAGCCGTAAATACCACTCGACACGAAGACACCGATGAGCGCATAATTGGCTAAGGCGGAGCTTGACGCGATACTCTAAAACCGGAAACGCTTCTTGTCTAAAAAACACTTGATTTAGGGAAACTGCGTTTCAGTTATTAGTCCTCTTTTGCGCAGCATTGAAATGGACAGCATGGCACGTCACGCGCTCTGATAGATAGTGCTCACTACGTTTCTACTTTCTCCCTTTTAACCATTTTTTTCTCTTTCCCGTGTACAGGATAGAAGCCTGATTAACTTTTCTGGCTATCTCCTATCTCATCTGTTCTTTCTTTTGTCGTATTTTATTAAATTTTGAAGCGTAGTAATGAGAATTGACCATGACGGCGTAGAGGAAAAGAAACGCGAAACGTTGGGAGTGGGCGGGAGACTTTCGCACGGGTGTCGTTTTTAGGCTACAACTTTTGGGGAAGCTTTCTCGGAACAATACAGATCTCGCCGAAAGACATGCCGCGACAGAGTCGAACGGAGGCTTACGCTCAAGTCTTCCTTCTTGGGCGCGTCCGAGTTGTCCGAGTTGGAGCCCTCGGACAGCTCATGCGTCGAGGAGCTTGACGGCGACTGCGGCAGCTGCTCGGTGGAGCCCATGTGCAGCTTCTTGCGCATCTGCGACATCTGGGGCGTGTAGAAGAAGATCTCGTCGCAACGCCGCGGGGGCATCAGCCGCGCCACGTTGCTGTCCGTCAGGCTGTACGACTGGTCCTGCACCGAGAGGGAGACGCGCGCAGGCCTATACGCTGTAGCGGAGCCAAGCACGGACCTCCACGTGGGAGCTGGAGGCCTTACCGTCTTCGCACCAGGTACTTCCGGTTACTCATCCCGGACGTGCCATTTGTAGACCTTAATGAATCCAGGCTCCTCAATCTCGCTCCGCAAAAGACACCACAGTTATTCTTGTTGGTATAGAAAAAACAGAGCCTTGTGTACGTGGCGACATGCCTCTGGTTTCCCTATGTAGCCTGCCACTCATGTGGTAAAGAAGCACCCGGAATGCGCGAGTAATTGATGCCAACTGTTTGCGATAAGAGGCAATTGTTGACAATACAATCAAACCTCGTTATAACGAAGTAGTATCAGGAGTAATTTAGTTCGTTATATCCTATATTCGTTGTAACAGTACAGCTATAAATCAATTCAAACCAATCGGTAATCTGGCTCCAGCAAACATCCTTGATTGAAAAACGCACTATTTTAACCTTCGAACCTACTAAAACAAGGTGACACTTATCTTTCTCCTTGTGGCATTTCAAGCTCAATGAACCAGAACATGAAAGCGGAAAGTTACAACGGAACAAAGTTCATTTGACAAAACAGGCCTGCGCTCCTATTTTTTCGAGGAAGGATGTGATCGTTGTCTGTTGGCTATTCGCAGTACTGAGCAGGATGAAGTTTTCCACAGTGTCCACGAAAAAAGCGGCCTTTTCTACTTCGGCAGTTTCGGACGCCGGGAGTTTTTAAGTAGCTGTAGCTTCTCGCCTGCTGGTCAAATATTCCTTCGTTACATCCGATGGTGTGTGCGGCTCTCATAGTTTCACTTTCGTTATAAAAGAATAAGTGTCATTGGAATGAAGCGTGACCAGCCAAATTTCGTATTTTGTTCGCTACATCCGATAATTCGCTATATCAGTGTTCGTTATAACGCAGTTCAACTGTATTGATGTCAATAAGAGGCTTACTGTGTACTAGCATTCATCGCCGTACTTTTACACGAGCTGAGTTCTTGACTAAGGAATGCTTGCTATGTGTGGGCGCTTTACCCACTGACAGAACCGCGAGACTGTTAAGTTTCTGATTGAGATCGCAGTCAGATTACATAGGTGTACAATACAGCCTTTCTGCTGATCTATAATCGAAGTATTATATCCAAGTAACGGTAAACATACCTCAAAAACGTGGAATGACAATAAAGAAGTATCAGAAGAAACTATAAGCAACAACGCAGTTTGAATGTCATGCCTTCCGCATGTAGCACGAAACTTATGAAACTGGCCTGTTTAGCCGGCCGAGTGCCTCATTGAGATGCGGAAAACGACTCTTGCTGAAATTTGTTTTCACAGATAATCCCAAGCGATCTCCTTCACTAGAAGTTACACACTCCAGGCTTTGAAACTGTAATATGAACACGAAGGGCAAAGCAGAGACAGTGCGAACATGAAGCTGGTACTTTCCACAAGTAAGCGTTATTCTAAAGAAGCAAGCGCATGCGCTTCTTCGCTCGACATGCAAGCAGTGCACAACGAAGCATTTGCGATACCATGATATTACACTCGTGTGTTATAATTCCTTCTTGCGTAAAAAGTGCACGCCAAGAACACTGATTTTTTTTTTTTCGTGCGGTCGCTTCAATAAAAGGGATCGAAAGTTTGCCGCTATACGATTTCATCACATAACCAGCTTTGAGTAAGAGCGTCTATTATCTCTATTGCTGGTTCCAAGCCCCTTACAATAGGTTTGGCCACTGAGTGCAGCTCTACCTTAGTGTTTGTCCCAGCGTTGTTAGCCATTCTTAGCAAGCAGTTAAAGATGTCAGTTGAAATAAGATGCTTTCGTCACTAACGACAAAAGAGTACAAGAGAGGTCATAACAGGAGCGCCATAGCTTATTTTTACATTTAACTTGGCCACTGATGGAAGTCTAAAAGAGCATTGAGCCCGTTTTAAGAAAAACGTAGTACCGGCGTTTACGAAGGGTTTAGCTTAAATTCGTGAAAAGATTCATTACGCCAAGCAGTATGATTATCGTGGTTAGAGATGGGGCCATGAATTGAATTCACAGTAATTTACTGAGGTTTGTTTCTCTCTCCTCATTGTCTTATTTTATTCTCTTAGCCCTACTCTCATCATTTGGAAGCAATGCAAGCCGTAGGCTCTACTCTACAGCCTCTACAAACTGACCTGGTAGAATCGAAAGTCAGTCGGTGATGTGGGTGTCTACATGTGGCAGCACAAAGAAAGTCAGAATCAGCTTCTTGCTTAAGTTAGACGCCTTTGTGGTCAGAAGAACCACAGTAAAGAATCACAAAGAAACTATCGGGATCACTCATTAAAAGGCCAAAAAAAAAGCTAAAATTATTAGTGTGTAGAAGGCGCGAGATGTCGCGAAATTCACCTCCTGTAGTTTTACCCGCTCAGAACAAATACGACAATAGCAATCTTCACAAGATACAATATCTTCCCTTCAAATATATTCTCAATATCTCGGGGTGAACACGAAGCTACAGTTATGCTAAGTGCCAAAGAATACAATAAGCCTTTTATAATACGTACGTGACATCCAAAAAGTCCAATTTATTTACTGTGTCCACAAGCCGCAACCGCGGTAATGACCAAGTAAAACAACTCAGCCGTTTGACGCATCGTTTACCATTAAATTCCAGTTTCCCCTATTTGCCTTCCGAAGTCACTTTGTTCCTACGGCCATGGCAGGTGTAACCACATTTCCACATTTCGCCATTTGATAAGCGCACGCTAAATTCAGCGGTATTCGCATATACTATATACTGTTAGAGAGAGGAGGCGGTTCTATAACAGCCCCGAATGTTATACCGCGCGGCGATAGTGTGGTATTGTTAAGGTAGCGTTGACTGGAACTGTTATCTAGCACCTATTATTGGTGAAACCGTAGAGCTGTTGCCTTCCCACGCCTGTCCTAAACCAGCGGAGTGGCATCTCCTAGCTACTCTAGTGGCACTGGGCGATTCCTAAGATGTTCTCATCGTGGAATCTGTGCAGCCACACATGCTAGTGCCCAATGCCGGCCCTGTAATTGACGCAGTGTTGCGTAAAAAGCAGCGGTGGATAGAAGCCTTACCACGTCAGGGAAGGAGAAGACGAGGTTGTTGCGGTGCGAGGCGGCCCCCTTGACCGTCTTGGGGCTCTTCTCGGGGCAGACGACGAAGCCGTAGGGAATGTACAGCTGGCCATGCTGGTTGGACTCGTCCTTGCGGATGACCAGGATGCGCGGCGCCGGCGCCGACTCCTTGCCGGCCTTGGCGTTCTTGTCGGCACGCATCACGTTCGTGCACAGGGGCACGGGCTTCACGAGCCGCTTGAACTCCTACGCACACCCGCGGCAGCGCAGGAAAAGGTGAGGAGAGGTGCGGGTTTAGGGAACAGCCACGAGCCTGAAGGGAACGTGAATCACTCAAAAAAGAGTGGGTAAGAAAACTGTATCATCATCATCGTCATCATCATCATCTCTCTGATAGATCTCGGTCCCCCCGTTTGGAGTGCTACCTGGTACGGAAGAAAGGACCATTCTGGGTACCCCAGAAGCTACCCTCATGTACAACCATGCTAGGAAGGCCCTTAAAGGACACAAGCAGCACTCCTTTACACGAACAAGATCCGGCCTTCTGGTGTATTACTTGACGACAACATTATCATGATCCAACAATGCAGTGTATACTAGAGGCGTACCTCAGAAGTTTGCACTGGAATGAATAACTGGTAGATAATGGAACAGTCTTTCAATGCTTTTCCTTCAGTCACTATAAGAATGAGCCTGGGAGAACCCTTGATTACTCGGTGCAGCCTGAAGTTACGAACGTACGAGGAGGGCAGGGGTCGCTTTCAACCTCGCCCCACGAAAATTTTTTTTTGCGGCAGTGCAATGTCCCGAAATTCCCTCGAAAGTGCGAGCTCTTCCAGTAGTTAACCGACGGGCCACCGCTTAGAATTCATTGCATACTCTCGGCACACGCAACTTACCTGCCCCTCCTTCATTCTGGCCTTTTCCATCTGTCCTATTCACAACCTCATTCCTCATCATGTTCTTCCCCCGCTTCCTCATCCCTGGAATCCCGCTTATTCAGCCATAAGCGTCAACGTACCATCGCAGCGGGAGCAAAAATCAGTGGTGCGAACATTCATCGACAAACGACGCAGCATGCAGGAGACTGAGATCCGAAAAATTGCCACCGGCAGGTAAAAACACAGCCAGGCGTTAGCACTTACGTCCCATCGGTTGCCGTCTGTGTAGCACCCCGTATAGACAATCTTGTAAATGACGTATCCAGGGATGTGACATATAACTACGGCGAACAATGTCCACCCGAGTATAGGTCCCCAGAATGAGTTCTTGAAGAGCCCCGATGAGATGTCGGGGCTGCCAAATATGGTGAACACCAGTGTGACCTGCAGGAGAAAAAAAAAACACAGAAAATGATGTCCTGGAATGTAACAGATCGACCTTACTTTGTTTTTGGTGGTAGATCTGAGCTATTCGCCTTGGATCCTACTTAAAGGGACAGCCAACCGCTTTTTGTGGAGCGTGTTCCCCCTGTATATGCACATACGAAAGCCAGCGTTTTATATAACAGGGTAACCACAAAGAATTTGTAAACAAACTGATGGAAATAATTCTAATTTGGCATTAAACTTCCTGAAATCTGAAAGGTGGCGCCATGTAGTGTGTAAACGTTGCACTACAGTACGTAAAAAACAGCTCCGTCGGTTTTAATGCGCGAATAAAAAACCGCATGAATTGAATAGAAATGGCTGCATTTTATTTTTGCTTTAGCTGGAGATACGTTTTTAAATACCTCTTTTCATCTCACGTACTGTTAAAAGTATGTTTCTGCGCGGTTCACTGTCATTGTTGCCAGCATTCGTTTTGGCAGCACACGTAAGGCTGTTAGATCCAAAAAATACCGATATCAAACGTCATTCCGAAAACAAAAATACAGCTGCTTAGATTGAGTAATTATTGTACAGTCAGAGTAAAGGTTTGGAATTATTTTGCTTGGTGATATAAATTTTTTATCCATTATCTGCGAGATGGGATTAATTTACTTTGCATGCGTGCTTTTCCGAACGATAACTCGCATTCAAACAATAGCTAGGTTATCACGTTTCGCCGCAGTTGATTCGGGTCACCGATGCACCGAGATGAAACATTTGTTTTGCCAACTCCACGTGTACAGGATCTGCATTATAATTCTGAGTCAAAATAAACTTCCGAGCTTTTTTTGCAGCACATAACCGAACAAAAAAGTATGACGTTTCAGAAGGAGTCATCTTGTACTAGGTTTCGCTCATACCAAAATAAACGACAGAGACAGAGAAAGAGAGAGAAAAAGAAACTGGCGTGACAAGTACAAAAATGGAACTATAAACTTTACTCACCAGAATTATACCAGGGGTAACAAATGACCAGATAATCATCCATCCTCTCCCAAGCGTTTGCTGAAGAATGGTATCAGCGTCTTCGGCAAACTGCTTGAACCCTGAGCAAAGAAGAAAAATGGCGTGAAGTTTTCTCCAACCACTGTTAAGATGGCCCAACAAAAGCAAGCAAGAAAAAAAACTGTTTAGGGACATTTGTATCCTTACAAACATACGTTACATAGTTTACTGCGTTTCCATTATGCCCTCATTCCTAAAAAAGTAAATTTTCGTTTTTTTCCTCCTCCTTGTCTCTACTCAAAAATATGTGGAGCATTAATCGTTAAGTCAAAGTCTGTTCAAGGTGGCTGTCATTGGGCGATAGCGACCGGTCAGGTACAGTGTGTCTTACTGACACGGGGAATAAGAACGTATGGTCTCGCAGAAAAAAAAAAAAAAAAAAAAAACCTCTTGGTTTCGGAAGTAGCATTCTACTCGCACTGATTGTTTTTGACGAACTGGGACAAGAGGGTAAGGCACGCACCGTATATCCAGGTGATAACGACGCACTCGAGAAATCCAAGCAGGAAGGCCGTCCAGGAGAACACGTAGGCGTCCATGACGGCTAGGATGTGAATGCCCGCCTGTCGGAGAAGCAAGTAACATGAACTGGAGGTGAGCGAGAGGAAATCTAAATTCTTTTTCCGGTTTATACATGCGCCTCTCATAGGCGTTTCGTTAGCTCCCGGCACGTTCTATAATCATACGGGAGGCTGTTCAAGTAATTTGCCAAATGAGGCAGTAGAACGCATTTTTACACGTAGAAATACCGTGCTCTTGTAGACCTTACGATACAGCTTTCATTTGTGCTCGCTACAGGCAACATCTTCAGTTGAGAAGGGCGTTTTAAGAGCATGAATTTCCTCACTAAGAGGACGGAAGTACCACATTTTCTATCGAGCAGGAATCCAAGAAGTAGCACTGCAGTTCGACCGCCATATTTACAAGTACACAAATTCAGTTTTGGCATAAAGGCTTCGAGGGGCGCCCGCCTGGTGTGGAATTATCATTGAAGAAAAAGCGGAGACGCCGACCACAAGGCAAAAACAAAACAAAACAAAAAAACAATGTAAAGTCTTAGTCCCCCGAACGGGCGTTGTTCGCAATAAATGCTTGTGAACAAGGCTCCGCTCGGAGGGCCGAAACGTCGTCATCACAATGCTTTTCTCTCGTGGTCGGTGCCTTCGCTTTGTTTCTCAGTGGTGTTTTTTAAGTTTTGTTGGATTTTTAAATTCGCAAAATACAAATGCGCACAACGAACACGGACGTTTTCTTTTCTGCAGCGAGCACATGCAAGGACGGATTGCATCCGCCGGTTAAGTGACGCAGCGCACGAATTTTGACAACTTGTTTTCATGTTGAGCGTCTCGGCTTTCCATGCCAGTCAAACAAAACGGCAAAGCTTCTGGCGACGCTAGTACGCCATTGAGCGTTGTATTCATGTACGGGGCTGCGTTTCCGCTTCCACTGTGTTGACGCGCGAGTTGCAAGATACACTCGGATAGAACAGGTAGTCTAACGTCAACTGCCATGGGGCCGTATTGCCTCTTCGAAACAAAATATGGTAGATGACTTTGTTAGAACAAAAAATCCGCCGAAATTCAGAGAATTGTCTACTAATGCGTAGCATTCTTACGCCGCTAGTCGACAGTGCGAGTTCTTTACAGCCAAATATGGCTATGCCTAGCGAAATACGTTGGATTATTTTAATATTTTTATTTTTTCTTTGTTTCTTTTCACCTAGGTTGTAAATTTATACCATTGTAGCGACGAAGGGTTTTTACTGCGCTATGTTTTTTTTCCCGGAGATGCAAGGCGTGCAGCATAGTTGGTCCGTTTACGCTATTTTCTATCCGTATTTCCAACGTTTACTTGCGGACTTTGTTATTCAGTCTCCGGTTTCTTTGAGGTGAGGATCCATATTTCTGGTTTTGCAAGATCATCATTCTGACTTTTTTTTCTATGTGTCCTATTTTTTTGGTTTTCCAAAATTCTGTCCTCCAAATTATCTCCATTTACGCTATTATAACGATTAAAGGGGTTACTACCGCCAAATCTGCATTTTTGTGGAAATGCAGGTCGTCACATGATTTGGTCATTTTAACAATTTTTTATTCGCATTTTGAAGGTTCTTTTGTGGACATTTTTCGTTTAATCTTCTGTTTTGGGGGGAATGTTTAAGATGCAGATTTTTGATTTTGTCAGATTATTCTTTTGAAATTTTTCTCTCCATTTACGCTATGATAACGATTGCAGGTGTTACATCCGCCAAATCTGCGTTTTTGTGAAAATTCAGGGAGTTACACGGTCCTGGCTGCAGGGGTACTCGGCAAAGAATGCTATGCATTAAAAAAAAAACGCATCTGTTTGGAGAAAGAACAAGGCAAGAGCCGACACTTGTATCAAACATCTTATTCCAAGCCTCAATTAGCATGGAGCCAGGAATTAACTACTACATGCGAATTCGGATGTGTCTGTATTGAGGCAACATTCCAGAATTCGCATCGAGCTGTTTCGCATGTAGGACGTAAACAACATGACGCGCGACGGCAGCGGTGGCCCAAGCAAGAGAACTCTTTAAACAGCCCACCATTTTGAAGTGAAGCCCGAGCGCCAATATCTCCGCATCCAGCGCTAGACGGAAGCTTTCAACTGGAAGTGGAGTCATTGGCCTTTGAAACTTTTGTTGGAATCCCAGTCATCTGCTGAACGGACAGATTACTCGGGGATCTTTTTTGTGCATCTTGTAGAAAAGGAAAGCGGCAGTTCACTCGACAGACAATGCGTTCGAAGGCCTTCGAAGCGCCCAAGCAGCGCAGGTATACCACGCGAGTGCTTTCTAAACGCGCAGCTGGCACTTGCGGCGTTGCGGGGAGTTGGATTAAATTACGCCTAGAGTCCGCGATACGACTTCATTTGCGCTGCGGCATCATAAGTGCGGTGGACACTCACGGGCGTGGTGAACACGACGCCAGCGGCGAAGAGCACGCCGCACACGGCGAGCACGAAGAGGCAGTAGCGCTTCCGGATCTGGGCGCTGGAGAACTTGTCGAGGAGGCAGGTGAGCAGGGTGAGCATCATCTGCTCCATGCGGCCCAGGCAGAGAAGGGCCAGCAGGGCGAAGAACAGGATGGAGCACACCACAGAGCCCGGCAGGCTGGCCAGCGCCGCCGGCACCACCGAGAACAGCGTGCCGAACCCTGTTGCACATGCGAGGGGGCGAAGAATCGTGGTTATAATTACCACTAGTGAGGAAGAACGCCGCGGTTGTGGCTTTTTTTTTTTTTTTTTTTACAGCGAAGGCTGTATACGGAACTCTCCCCGTGTCTGTACTGACTTTTCATCTCACCATAGAAGCCACGGCGGTCCTATAACGGTGGCGCAGAAAGTCACATCCAGCTGCGCGCCTTTCCCGACGTCGACCATATTCTGTAACTCCCATGTTCTGCTACCTTTCCTTGGTTTATTTCTGTTTTTTCGTTCCCGTGTTTTCTTCTCCTTTTCCTAAGACACCGAAATGTCAGAGGATACAAAATGGCGTCTCTAAACGCAATTGAATTTTGCCGCCCCCACCGGCACTGCCTTTTAAGACACTCTCCTCGACGCCCCAACTTCTGGAAGACCGACAAATTTGATGGCGTCGTTCGGCACGTGGCAGACAATCCAGAAATGACATCTTGTTGTGGAAACGTCATTTTTTTTTTGGTCTCCCGTACCAGCAAGGAAGCCCGACGCGTAGTGTCACATCAGTGACGAAGGGGTTCTGTAACGTTGTCCCTAAAAAGCCTCATCTGTCGAGCATTCAGTGTGTCCTTATACAGAATGCATGATGCCCACATGAACGCAACCTGCCCCCTCCGCCGGTTTCTCTTCTTACGGAAGAGTTTCTCTAAAAGTTCCTCTTCCGGGTTTGGATGGTGGCGTTCAATCTATTGGCGGATGTTCTGGTGAAACAAAGCTTTCTTTGTTGAAAAAAAAAATACATGGCTTTCTACAGAGTAAATTAGGTAAAATTACTGCAAAACCCAATTGTTTGGCGCTTCCACTTTCTCGCGCAACGGCATGAGCCTGAACTTTTTCTCGGCTACTAAACTTCATGATTTCGGGCTTGGGTCACGCGCTTTCGCTGCAGGAATCACAAAATTTTCCCACGCCTTTTGCAAACTTTTCGCCTATACAAATTCGCCAAAATCACGGCCGTTCGAGAACGGAGAGGGGGTGGGGATTTTGCTTACAATACAGTAATATGTAAGAGTAAAAAAAAATAAGCAAGGCAAGCTAGTGCGCCATAAAGCTGGTATACGCGTTTTTATTTCTTTACAGAAAACCGTTGCGAACAAACGAATGCCCTGAATACCTAGCAGTCCTTATCGTACAATATATTAATTCACGTGCCTAATCAAACATTTTGAAACCCAATGTGCCATAAATCATCGCTATGCATTGTGTTTGGGCGATAATTTCATGATAAAATTAACTTCCTTTAGGCATACAAACATGTTTCCAAGAGTCAGTGCAACGCGGGAGAAACCGGCTCTCAGCCTGCCACCCGGAAACGACAAACCGGGGAAGTACAGATCTCCGGCTCCAAGTTAGCCGACAGGAAACTTCTATATCTGAGCGGCGCTAGAGCGCTTGTTATTTGCCGCGGTATCGAGCAGCGCTAACGGTATTGTACCCAAGCCTCCGTATTACGCGCAAAGCGGTGAATATATCCGTGAAATGAGCCGTGAAGAAGCGCGCGTTTGTAGCTCAAAGCTGCAAAAGCAGCGGGGTGCGCAGATGGCGTGACATTTCGCCAAGCCGCGTATCAAGCAAGGCGGGAGGAGATACGGCCGAGGTGACATTGGAGTTGTCGAGGGGGTGGGAGGGCGCACATCCGGGAAACGAGAAACAAGCAAAAACAATCAAGACAAACTCGGCCGATGCTCCCGCTGAAAGCAGGGGCTAAAATGCAGCCTCGGATAAGGAGGGCCACTCAGTAGAGCACAATATTTAGGTCGAGGGTGCTGGCGCGCACGGGCCACAAGTTAGCCCGGTTTAGGGGCGTTCTTTTACCATTCCCTCGAAACACGGGGCCGAAGATTTGCCAAATCAATTTTTATGGGTTGGCCCCGTATTACGGACGAGTTGCAAATAGGGATTACTTAATATCTGCACCGTTCGTAGAACGGTAGAATATAGTTTACATTTCGTGATTGTTCTGGTCCAGATGTCACGCGGTTAGAAGAGCGTGTGTTGCGCGATCGGGAGAGTTCCTTTTTTTTTAATGAGCACTCGCGCCCTTCAACCAAGTAAAGTGGTTAGTGTCAAGTAAAACCTGACAATAAAAAAGTACCGTAGTCTGAGCCCAAGGATGAGGAAGTACAGACAGCGTCCTGTTCCTGACTTTTGTGTTCAGCCTAGCGCTGCTTCTTGTTGAAAAGGAAGATTGGTCAAGTTGGCGCATCATTATTGTCGAGAAGCATTCCTTAATATTGAAGATGCGCCCCCAAGCAGGCTCTAGTCCATTGCCTAACGCACTACTTCAGGACGGACGCCGGATTAGAGCTCCTGTCTCTGAAAGCTCTACGCAGTCCAGAGAACATCACCACGACGTATCTCTAGCTGTGTATCTAGCTATCTAGGTATTTATCTACGTATCTAGAGAAATATCTAGTATCTCTAGTATCTAGGTATCTCTCGCTTCTGATCGCATGATTCGGGACATACCGACGCAGGCACATACTATCCTGTATAAGCGAATCAAGTTAGCTTGCGTTAGGCCATGCTTCTAGCTTGAGATGCTCTACAGAATTTGGATGCGGCTTACATCCGGCGTTTTGGCCGATCGTGCAGACGGGATGTTGTCCTGCGTGTTTTTTTCGAAGAGCAATGACATGGACCAGTTTTTGTGTCAACGTGCTGCTTCAGAACTTCGTTTTACTTTACATTTCCTGCGTAGCGGGCATGCGTGCAGTAAAGCACTTTTGCAGGCAGTTTCCTGATTGGACGGTGGTTGGCGAGAAACCACAATAACCGTCGATATACAGCTATACCGCCGTCGTAAACGACAGTTGAAAGATGACGGGCGGACGGCGCCAGTTTTCGCTTCGTGTGTTATCATGGCAGAGCGAGTGTGGTTTTCGGCCGTGAGCGCACCTTCTTGCAAGAACTTGACGCAGGTCCTGTTGATTGCCTTGGAGACGAAGCCCAGACAGGAGAAGACAACGACGCCGCTGAAGAAGGAGACGACGATGTTGACGAGCACCACGATGACGGCGTCGTGCACCAAACCACGGTACTTGCTCCCGCGTCGTCCCAGCAGCTGCAGGAGGCTAGTGCCTGTGCACAGGCTCAACGCCACCTGGGCGGCCGCGTCGTTCCACACCTGCGCCCCATTGAATGAAAAAAAAAAACGAAAGAAATGGCAGCGTCTCCACTCCGTGGATGATGGCGGGAGTGCGGAGTACGGGGACTCGAAATGACATCCGATTTGCGCCCCGACCCTCATTCGATTTGAGCCGTGAGTTGCACCTTGATTATTCCCTAAATGAAACTGCAACTCACGGCTGAAATCGAATTTAGCTTGATTTTCTCTTGGTGGTGGTGTGCGCACGGATGGACGCGGACGGACATTGGGAGGTCCTAAGGTACTCGGCACGGTTACAGGCGAGGGAGTATGCCGTTTGACTCTCGGGTACTAACTCACAGTCGTAGACCAATGGGTAAGACGACTGACACTAACTCTGTCTGGTCTACCAGACATAGGCTCGATTTCCGCCGGTGCCTGTGTGATTTTTTGCTATTGTAAATGCTATGCGCATGGACCCGGACGGACATTGTGCGGTCCTAAGGTGCTCCGCACCTAAAAACGTTAGTATGCTTCCACGTTTACACTGCGAACTCGACGCTCTCTCTCTCTCTCTGTGTATTTCTTTTACATAAAATGTATCATCCTCACATGTGTGTACAGCGCTTTGGCGACACACCAGTTGGACTACATCCCGAAAGCTTGACATTTGTGTCCAATTCATGTTTACATTTACTGCCTTTCTGTCGCAACTGAGCATTGGGGAAAGTCTAATCCGGCCCTTTGCCAAATCAAATACAACCCAGAATAATATGCGGAAAATGCGTCCTACGCATTCTGAAAGCATAGGAAGTTTGAAGTGACCCCCAATCGGAGATGACAACGCCTTGGCTGCGTGGCGGGAACTTACTCACAAATTTGTAACCAGAAGGGATAGTCGCGGGAATATTATATTCCATCCGCGCTGGCGCTGAGCGCAGATGTCAATACTTGTCCTTTACGGCGTCTCAACTCCCTGAGCAACCCCCTGCCTTTATTTTGTTCAGTAGTGTAACGGGCATGTATTTTTTTTTTCTTGTTAACCGAATAAAATGGCTCCGTAAATTCACTACAAACTCTTTCCACGCTGGTTAGGGCACGCATTTCTTCCATGAATAGATATAAGTACGGCGCAAATCTAAAAAAAAAGAATGAAATCGGTGCTTACGTCCGGTTTTCTCAGCGTCTTCCATTCGAAGGAAAAGAAGTAGTGCAGCCCATTCAAGAACCCAGGATCACTGGTAATGGTCCCGAATATTGCGCACATGAAGAGGATCAGCACGATTGCCGGCACAATGGCTGTCTGAAAACGAGGAGAAAGCAGACGTAATTAGCGTTACAAGTGGAAATTATTGAAAACAGTGGGGATGTAGGGGCGAGCTTCGCTTACCTTCCGGAAGGAGATTTTTCCTCGGATGACGTTCAGGTACGTCACGATCCATCCTCCGAGCAGGCACAGGAGGAGGGGCCACGACACGGTTCCAAGCGAGCGGACTTCGGACGTCAACTTGGTCACTACTTCACTGGGACAAAAGTGGGGGGGCTGCGTCAGCACTTTTCTCTTCCGGTGCATCTCTTTCGGCCAAAACTTTACAGCTCAAGAGGCAACGCGCGGGCCAAATGCAGGCCTACAGCACGAACTCTATACGGTGTACACTTCGCGACCAGTCTCTATGGGAGCTATAAAGAATGATTGCGCTGTTGTTCCGCGACTGGCTGATAATGAGTCATATTACTGGAAGAGACAACCGTTCCGGACGCATGACTTAGACGAGGACTAAGCGACAAAGCAACTGAAAAGTATACTCCCCGCCAGGGCTAACTGCGCATGTCTTTATTTAGAAATGCATTGGTAACACGCAACTGTCACCCAGAGTTACTTATTTACTTATTATTAGGCTAGCTCTCTTGTCTTTTTTTTTTCGTCCGCACGTTGAAAAAAGCCGCTCCGTACTCCACTCCTCATTTCGCCTCCATCCCCTTCGGCTACAGGTTCACCTCCGGCGCTCTCCCGCCAACCGTGCACCGTCAATGTGAGTGTATCTTTACTGTGGCGTTTGCCATTGCCTAACGACGTTGTCGCGGTCGCGTTCCGGTCGAGCTATGGGTAGGCCGCGTGTGGTGCACAGTGAGGAAAGCACATCCTGCCTTCAAAGAGCGCCGGCGTGAGCGGAAGCGGCAATGGGTGGGAAGGCGGCAGAAGAGACCACCGACGACGATCGGGCCGCGGAGGCCCAGTGTAAGCGCGATGTCCAACGGGACCCCGAATACCGCGATGCGGAAAATGCAAAATGTCGGAGGGTCTGCAATCCCGCTGAAAGCTTCCCCGGCGCGACGGCGCGGTGGATGAAGTAGCGGCCAACCAATCCGGCGTCGCTTGTGCGGTGTGTGATCTTTTGTGGTATCCCGGACATCTCACTCCCGTTACCCTTGTGCGTGATGTTCAACGGCGTGAGCGTACGCCCGCGGTCTCACGGCAGTGTGTGACATCGGAGTGTGTCGACGAGGTGCGCGGGTGTGGTTTAGTAACCTACAAGCAGCTCCGCTGGTCATCGACCTTCACAGAGGGGAATAAAACAGAAAAAAAAAATTCTTAATTAGGTAATTTTGCGCTGGTATTGAGTTATTGTTTCCTCAAAGGTCCCATTGGGAAATTACATGAGGGGTGGGCATGACACGGCACTTGAAAGAAAGATAACAACATGGTAACGGCAACAGACGATGTACAGTAATTATGGCGGCACTTCTATATAAGGGTTATATATGGTTAGTTGCTCGTGAATTTTCAGTTTATACGCCTGTTCACGAAACGTGCCAGCTCGATTTTAGCCGTTGGAAATCAGTGCTCGGCATTACAAAGCACAGCAATAATTTCCGTTTTGCGGTAAAAAGCATGTCAAAGAAAATGAACCTGTACCTTTTGTATCAGCATGCTCAAATACAAAATTTCCTGCTCACCATTCATTACCTGTAAATATTTTCAATGTCTTCTTGGTAATTGCCATACATTACGTAGTTTATGTGGCGACCACATCGGCTTCCGCCTTTTGTTGTACGCATATATTATTATTGTCAATCATGTACTACATTCAGTTTAAGTCGTATAAGGATTCTTGTGTATAATGGTATTGCATGGGTTCACGACTAGCAGCATTGCTAAGTGCCCAGATGTTTTTTGCACCAATGTTTGATTTGTACAAATGCGAGAAGTACAATAACTGAATTGAATTGATTTGAAATGAATAAACAGGCCTATCATAATGATGACAGTACAAGACTTTCCCACGGTGGCAGTAAGTGAGGTCAAGCGACGGAAGGTCATCCATCAATTACCCGCCGCGGTGGCTCAGTGGCTAAGGCATTGTGCTGCTGAGCACGAGGTCGCGGGTTCGATTCCCGGCCGCGGCGGCCGCTTTTCTGATGGGGGCGAAAAGCAGAAAAGCCCGTGTGTACGAGATTTCGGAGCACATTAAAGATCTCCTGGTGGTCAATATTAATCCGGAGCCCTCCACTACGGCACGCCTCATCGCCTGCGTTGCGTCTGCGCGTTAAGCCCTACAATCAATCCATCAACATTTATCGGTTATTCGGAATACACAAACGCAAGCACATAGCACCCGACCTATGACTCCATTTACCCGCAACCAACTCATTACTACATCCCTGTCTACATCTGTATCTATATCGATATCTATATCATCAACATATCTGTATCTACATCTATAGCTGCCTACCCGTCGAGAGACCCATGCCTCCACGGGTAGACAGCTAGGAAGAATTCGGAGACTTAAATGGGTTTATCCCAAGCAACACATTCATGAATTCATGGCCTAAAAACTTATAAACATAGATTAATAACAATAAAATTGTGTGAGATAGAATAGAAAGAACCTTCAGTTACGGCCTTGTTATCTTGAGCATCTCTCTTGTGGCTGTCAAAACAAAAGGTGTAAAAAGCACAACGATAATAGCTGGGATACTTTTTTCTTTTGTGGGAATGTATGTGACCGTGCGCGGCATCAGGTGCAATAATATGTTTCAGCCAGGCGCGGATGCATAGTTCTGTGATTGGGCCGTATATGCGCAGGTACGCAGTACGACGCGCACGTAGTCGCTTTGTGTGCTTCATATAGCTGAGCATGCAGAGTTGCATTGAAGGGATTTGAGACATGGTAAGAAAATACACTACTGTCACGTGTGATTAGAACAATCTAAGCAGAAAATTTTATCCGGATTTTATTAATTTCGCAATGCTTGCAAGAGAGAGAGAGAGAGAGAGAGAGAGAGAGAGAGAGAGAGAGAGAGAGAATGCATTTTAATAGTAAAAGCGAGGTTAGCCGAGCCATATCGCTTAGCATGCTACACCATATGAAGGGACGAAAACATGAGGGTCTGTGAACTGAAATTAATTAATTAATTAATTAATACACCTTCGGATGCTCGATGCCAAAAGATGCCCTGTTCAATTTTATTGCAGGCGAATAAAACGCTGCACTATTTCGGTATTTTACGGTAATGGGTTAATGCTAAAGCAAACTGTTTACCTCTAAGCCTCAAGTGCTGCCTATTAACGATGAAAAATATGTTGTAGGATTGACGAATGCTTGCACTGCTCTCCATAATTTATCGTTTTAACATCGTGGAAGTCATAGCCCTCATTGCTATGCAAACATAAAAATATCAGGTCTTTGGAACTAAACAAATGAGGTACTTAGCATGCTCAAATACAAAATTTCCTGATCACCAATTATACATCTCTGCGAAAAGTTGTCTAGGCCTACACATTCTTGAATAAAAAAAAACTGTCTTGCGTCAGGTAGAGAGTTTCATTTGTAGAGTACAGCAATGTGTCTTTCCTACAGACGTTACAATTACGCATTTAGTAATCAGAAAAAAAATACGCTGTAGTCAGGGACACTGGAGGGACAGACCAAGTAAAAATATATGTAGGTTCTGAAGAGGCTCGAAAGGCCTTACTGGAAGTAAACCTCGCTGGGGGCGCGGATCCAGACAAGTTCTGTGCTGCTGTCGTTGAGTGTGAAGTTCTCCGGAAGGCACGGATGGAACAGAGGTTCTTCGGTCCGGGGACAACCTGCCGGGAGGAAAAAAAGAAGAGAGGGAGAACAAATCGCGGAAAACGGGACTGCGTCTATGCACTAAGCTCAAAGTATGTGCAGGTACTCCCCTACTAAATTATTCTCTCCTCCATTTCCTTTCTGCCAAGTGATCTGCATTCTTGTGTTTCAATTACTCCGTCTTGCACAGTAGGATTAGCGTGCAACCACCGCTCGACTGTCTCTACAGTGCCACGAGAAATTACGGCATTGAACAACCGGTATGCCTCAGTGCCTGGCACTGTGGCGCAAACATCAGTGGCGTAATGATTCTTCTTGGTGGGCAAAAGCCGTCTTCTAGTGACGTCACAGACACCGTGACGACCCACGAAAACAACAGCAGTCTCGCGGAAACTTGTGCTGGCGAGTTTCTCATGGCTTTTCTTAATTGCGTAAATTCCTAGAACAACGAGGAATCCCGATAGGCTACATACACGAACAATGGATAACTCCATTATCGTTATTTTTCCGCCCCGTGTTTTTGATAGGTGTTGTTTATACCCTTTTATAAAACAAGAGCAAAACTTCGGAACTAAAAGGTACCAAGATGCAGCTGGTCGTGCTTAAACCCCCCCCCCCACCCAAATCAAAATATCTTTAGCTTACGGCCTTGCGCCATAAAAATCCAAACATCGATTCATTTTTAGCTCTAACGCATTATTTCGGGCTGACATGTTTTTAGAAATTTTGCCGGGAGATGCATGTCAAATCAATATTTTTTTTTCTACGTCTTCATCGGCAACCCAGCTCCAGCTGCAGCGAAGCAAATTTACCCAAACAAGCATCTGCCATTTCCTATCGGAAGCATTGAAAGGTGGTTCCTGCTGCGTCGAACAGTCGTTTTCCGGCTTCAACATTTTTTTCTTCTAGCTCTAAACGCAACTCTGCGAATATAGCGTCATACCAGGTAAGTATATACGACGCTATATCTGCTCAGACGGGCTTGATAAAGCTGTGGGCCGTCATCAACTTCCCGGAAAGGCGGTGCATACTAATGCCATCATAACGAGACTTTTCGGGAACGCGTGACTCAGAAGAATCATACCAAGCCAGTGTTGTTCCCGTTTATTACCACACTGCTGTTAATGGACGTTTTCGTCCAGTATTTTACCCCGCCAAAGATTAATTAAGCCTCCGTGCAGAAGATAACTTCGCGGTCGCCATTATAGCCTGGGAGCTGATTGAGCGCGACCCTTCTGAGCTAGTTAACCCACGACGCGGCACAAAGGCCGGAGAAGTTGTGGTGTGTGAAGGACGAGCCAAGTAGCGGAGGAGGGAAAGGAGCTTCTCACCCTTGGCGATGGTCTCGTTGCCACAGTGGCTCCACGGCAGCGTCTCCTGCATCGAGGAGAACAGGTAGAGTAGCACCCAGGTCAGGATGGCCATGTAGTAGACCGACATGAGCGCCAGCAGGCTGGAGTAAGCGTAGCCCACGCCTGCGACCAGAGCGCCGAGGAGGAAGAGGAGAGGAAAAGGAGGAGAGGGATACGCGCGCAACTCCGTGAGACGACGTGGCTATTGCCGTTAACACCGACGAGGGACTTAATAAGTATCGCGAAGGAAGCACGCCGGCAGGCAATGAAGGTGAACAAAAAAAAAGGTGCTAGGCTTTTTTTTATTTCCTGCACGAAGCCCAAGCACTAGGATCAGAAGGAAGAAAAATTGCAATTGCCTTAAATAGTACGCCGACATACTCTCCCACTACCGGAGCAGGCACCAACAATACCCAGCACCCCACCCACCCCTATTCATAATCGAAGCTACAATATTCCGACGACTACAAACGAACTCTTATGCCCCCCAATACCCTACTCCATGCAATGTACCCCACCCTCTACCCCGAATCTTGCAAACACAACCCCCACCCTGGCACTCTATACCACCTCGTATGGGGGTGTCAACAAACCCCGTCCCTTACTCCTAATCACCGACCTACATACGAGCATTGGGTGGCACGGCTGACCAGCTCCGACCTCTCCTCCCAGCGTAGCTTGGTGGAGAAGGCCCGGGTGGCCAGCGCAGGCCAGGGTATCCCGGACTAGAGGAAACGCCCCCACCAGGATTGTGCTCAGGCATCAGCACCTAAGGCTCGCCTAAATAAAGTTTATTCCTACTCCTCCTCCTGCCTTAAATAGGAATTGAAAAAGGCACAAGTTGATTCGTTCTATCTGTAATTTCGTTTAAATGGAGTTTTTCTTGCTAAGAAGGCTTAATTTGAAAGGGCTACACAGTCGAGCGCTATACACATAGTTACGCTTAGCAGTGTATCCGCTCATGCGTTTTTTTAAAGCAGAGGCTGCAGTACGTATGCGGTAAGTTGGTCAGCCGTAAACAACTGACAGAGAAGTGACAGGTTAGGGAAGTTGCTCGTGCTTTATTCATGGCGCGCAGATCACAAGTTAATGGCTAGTATAGGCGTTATAAATAATCAAAGCCCCTTTCTTGGGAGAAAGATGGTTAAAACGCAAAGATTTCTCTCTTTCCATCTGAGTTAAAGTCAAAGTAAAAAATCTAGTCTGCTTCGACCATGCCGGAATGGCGGAATCTAATAGACGTCGGCTTCCCAACGCCCATGTTCGATTCCGACCACGGGAAGTGCTTTTTTAAGGGCAGAGTAGTTTATGGGCTCGCCTTCTCGTCGTAGCTCGCTTACGGTCGATGCGACTGCCGGAATCAGGTGGTGCCGCGAGATAATGGATCCAACAATCATCCAAGTAGAGCCTGATGTACCGTCGTCAGGGGGTCACGCTGAGGCTTCAAAAGCCAAGCGGATTAAATAGTCATGAGCGTTCGAACCTCGTGAACCGCCTGCGCTTAATTGTCATACATCTCCCCGTTGTTTAGAGCGAAGAAAACTGCAGTTACATTTCAGGCAAGTTACATTTCAGGCAAGTTACATTTCAGGCAAAATCTGTGTATATAACCGGCAGCCTCCGCATTCATGTAATTAGGAACGCTCGTTGGGTTGGTTTTTACGACAAGTAAGCGAAACAAGCGGCCGCGCAAGAAAGAAATGACGCGTTCGAAATGACGCAGAAAGGCTCCAGCTGCGCAAGAAAAAAATTACGCGGTCGGAAGGCAGAAAAACAGCTCCAGCACACGAAATTAAAGCAAGCACAAAAAGAACAGAACTCCTGCTGGCGCTGTTTGAGGCAAGGGGCGCGCGAGCACTGCTAAGGCGGGAAATTTGAGATTCATTGGGTGGTAGCAGTGAGCGGATAACGGCTCTGCAGCCCATTATGACGAATAGCTGCTGTGCACTTGCGACAGCTTTCACATTGAGTGGAACGGCTTTAATTTTTTCTTTGGGTGCTTAATTTGCCTTCGCTTAACATAACCAACATTTTGCGGAACCCATTGTCTAAAGTTGGCTTTCCTGCAGCGCGTTTAGGCGCGACATCGAATGCCATCAGTTAGGCATAGAAAGTTTCGCTTTACATTCCGACAGCACCTAAACACTTATCTATTCCTATGCCGTGTCTCAGACAACTGCGTCGTATTTCAGATCCTTTTACAGATTAGATCGCACTAAGTTGTAAAAACGGTCGACAATTTTTCTCGGTTTCCAACTTTCAAACACGCGAGTTTCTTGTGAAGAGTCCTGAAAAGCGGTTGTATTCCGAATTCCAACTAGACACAGCTTGAAACAAATTACGCCACGATTTACTGTTGGGAGAACTACATATAAATACCCAGTTTCGGCTAATTCACCACTTAAAATGAAACGCAGTTCTTAAAGAAACCTTACGAGCCCGCCGATTCCCACCACTGGTAGTCGAATTGGCGATGTACTGGAACAGAAACAATCGAGGTAGCTGACACGTTTACAAGAACCTAAACTGTTGGTGGGGATCTGAAGGCTATAGGAAGCGTGGTGGAATGATTCCACAGCGTCGTGGCAAAGCCTGTGAAGCAGGGCGTCAAAATCTAGCGGAAGATCACAAGGCTGCTGCGGGAGTGTACGCATAAAGACGGACGCCGAATACACGATATCGCTTTTCGACGTTGTTCGCAGCGAAGAAAACAAACATACTGCAGTGTTCGTCCTAGCTGTTCTCCTGTTATGTGCTTGCAATGCACAGCACTCAGAAAGTCAAATAGCCTGAATGTGCCTTGGATAACGGAATGTGCCCTGGAATGTGCCTTGGATAACCTTGGATAACGGCAACCTTTTTTTTCTCACCTTGTTGCCGATAAGTATGTGCTAAGTACTCGTTCTGTTAACGTCGTTTTCACTGTTAGATTCATTGTTCAAATAAAAAAAAAACACATTGCATGGAAACGTATGGCAGCTAAAAGCATGGAAAAAGGCTGCAGTTCCACTTTTTGCCACTTCGAGCTAATCGTCTGAGTGTTTCCTGTTTTTGAGAGAAACGCAGTGTCACCCAAAAAATGGGAACTTGACCTTCGGAGTTGGGCGTACACAGTGGGTATTTGCAGAGCATTCATTCGATTTGGCAGCTTTCAACGCGAAAGTGTACGGTGACCGAAAAACAATAACAAAAAAAAAAAACCAATCTTGCACCGACAGGATATAGAGATAGCAGTCTCGAAGTGCACTGAAAGGGGCACTTAGTAGTGATCTTGCCCTTGTTGCGGCCGGGCGTTGATTGAGGCCTGCAGGGATGAAACGAAAAGCCCTCTCCTTATACATCTCCAGAAGCTCGAGATAAAGCTCAGGGACTGCGGCGCTTACGGAGAAGCGGTGCTAATGGAAGCGGCGACGGGCAGCGGACTCACCTTTGAAGATAGGCACGAGGTGCCCGAGGCATTGTCCGCCGCCCTTCTTGTTGGCGTGCAGCCTTCCGATGGTCTGCTCCAGGTAGTAGAGCGGGAAGCCCACCAGGACGAACAGTAGTATGCACGGCACTAGCACCACCCCTGCGGGGTTCGGGAAGCGGGGGGAAAAGCGGAGGAAGATAAGGTTTAGTTACAGAACTGGGATTGCGGAGAGAGGTCAACTTAAACAGTCAAGAGAGTTAAAGGGGGCAGAACGATAGTGAAAGTGAGAAGAGTGACACTGGGGCTGAGATCGAGATCGAGAGTGAAAATGAGACGGACGGACGGACGGACAGACAGACAGACAGACAGACAGACAGACAGACAGACAGACAGACAGACAGAGGGATGGAGGGAGCGAGGGAACTGCTAATTTCTACAGCTGCCGCAGTAGTAGATAAGTGCAACACTGAGCACGACGTCGCGGGTTCGATTCCCGGCCGCGACGGCCGCTTTGCTGATGGAGGTGAGAAGCAAAAACGCCCGTGAGTACGAGATTTCGGCGCACGTTAAAGATCCCCAGGTGGTCAAAATTAATCCTGAGCCCTCCTCTACGGCGCGCCTCATCACCTGCGTTGCGTCGGCGAGTTTAAAGTATACAATAAATGTATTAAGATACCAAGGACTGAGCCGGGAGGAGGCCGTGTTGCTACGGCAGCCTCAAAGCGGATCCATCCTCGCGCCGGCAACGCTGCACGTGTTACACCCAGGACTTTATTAGAGCGGTCTGTGCAAAGTGTGTAAAGTGGGTCTGGCAGCCCAGTGGCACATCTTCTGGGACTGTGTCCGGTTTCCAGACGAAGCCAAGCCAAGGACTTATCCGCCGAAACTCCAAGAAGCAGTGCGCAGTAACGACAAGGACGTTCAAATTTGGGCCGTCCAGCAGGCCCGGGGTGCGCTCGAAAAGCACAGACCATGCGACCCGGCAACGGGGTGCGTTGGCGCTGTGCAGAGTAACAGCAAACCCTAGGTCGACTCCAGGCCCGCGTCGCGGCGAGTAGAAACCGTCGTTTTGCAGGAAACAATAAAGTTATACCTAACCTAACCTAAGATAAGTGCAACAGCACCCATTTCCTCAATCAATTTTTTTTCATGAACGGGTGCTCTCATCCCTAGAAAGATGTGCCGAAGATACACCAAGGCATTCTGGTGCTGCAAAGCCCCCGAGAGAAGAAGGGCGCGAAGTTGGGGCTGCTCAGAGTTTTAGTTTGTTTCAGAAGTATCTATTTTTAGTTTTCCGGTTGGGTGAAAGAGAACGGGAAGATTGAGAAAAACGAAAAGCTCGGAGTAGACTTCCCTTCCATGTCATCATGCAGGCTTGAAACAATGGAGGAAAGAACAGTGTTTTTATTTGTTCACATTCGAAAGTTAAGCTTTGATAAGACAGGCGCCCTTCGGGAACGGGTTAATTATGCCTGTGGCTTGCCTGACTCGGGAGTAAGGTATTCGTGCCATAAATACGGTGATTGTCACGTAAGAGTCTGTAATAGACTTGTCTAATACGAACTATGTTATCTAGCGTCCTGGTTTCTTCCGGTACATTTCAGGAATTAGCCAGAAACTATGGCAGCACTTGAAATGCACCCTTCTAAAACGGACTGCAAGAGTAGCTGCGCCATACGTGAACACTCGCTCAAGAGCAACGGTAATTCGATACAAACTACCAAGGATTTAAATGCGCGCTACTAGACTCTGGAGACATTTTGCCTAGAGCATTGATCGAAATTGGGCTCTTTCGGAACGAAACCATTCACAATACTTCACAGATAAAACTACGTGTGGCATGAATGGTACACGCGCCACTGTGTATGCCGTCCTATGGTAAAACCGGACGCCGAAACATTTCCTGTTACAAAAATAGAGTGCTTTAGTTACGGCAGTTACGTAAAGCAGTGGGAAGTGTTTACCGTTTCTGCGATAGAAAGGGGAACTTAAGAGGGAATAACCACTATGTTCTGCAATTTATAGCTACAGCGAAGTAAAATCGCCATACTGAAGACCCAGAGTCGTTGCGGAAAAGGAGAAGGGCGGTGTACTTCAAGATTTACCAGCTGGGGTTGCGTTATAGTAACTCTACAAGGGCTGCGCCCAAAAACTAGCTAACGCTGTTTGAGGTTACGTGCTTAGCTAGTGGATAATGAAACCTCGCTCGTTGCTCGCCACGTGATTGAAAAGAAAAAGAAACCTGCGAGGGAGTTTAACAAACTGATTTGATTCATTGTAAGGTTTAACGCGCCGACGCAACGCAGGCGATGAGGCGCGCCGTAGTGGAGGGCTCCGGATTAATTTTGACCACCTGAGGATCTTTAACGTGCGCCGAAATCTCCCTCACACGGGCTTTTTTGCTTTCCGCCTCTATCAGAAAAGCGGCCGCCGCGGCCGGGAACAGTACCACCCTCCTCGAGCTCAGTACCACAACGCCTTATCGACTGAAGCACCGCGGCGGGTAAGTTTAACAAACTGCTTTCGCATTTACTGGCAATCAAACATTCATTGTTAATGCGTTCGTGTAGTTTTCAACACCTTTCGGACGTTTAACAGCTTACAAAGCACACGAGCTGCTCCACATAATTGATTTTTGCGACGTGAGTGAGAATGTTTCAGCGCAGTTGTACTCCACTTCGGAAGATCGTTGGTGGACCTTTAAGAGGTATAGTCTACTTCTCGGGAGGTGGTAAGAAAGAAACAAAGCCGGGACTGGTATTGTCAGGTGAGTTTTTATCTAAATAATTTGCCCTTGCGTTCGGGGGTCGCTTTTACACTATACTTTTAATCACGTTGATCATGTGTTTGGCTTCTGCAAAGCTCTAGTGAGTACGGAGAGGGATCACTTATCAGGTTCGGGATGCACTTATCACTTCAGGATCACTTATTCCTTTTACTTATAAGGGATAAGAGATTACTTATCAGGGATAAGGTAGTGGACTACCAATAGTGTAGAGAAGAACGTCTGCGATGAGACCAAGTTTTCGCTCTGCCGCTGAGTTTGAAATTAAGAACTTCGGGAGCGAATTTCACTGCACGCACGCATTTCGCACGCACGCATGCGCTGCGGTGGCGTTATCAATGCGAAAGGATTAAATTCCCCCTTACGCGAAAATTCAGCGTCCGGTGTCGGCGTTACCGAATGATGGACCCAAAGATGGTCAATGAATGATAAAACAAAAAAATAAAGGTGAATTTTTGCTTTTTGGTTTAGTTGATCGCTTGAAGGCGCTGGATTAGACACACCTTTGTGTTTCTGATTGATTTGATTGATTAGGGGGTTTAACGCGCCGATGCTACAAAGGTGATGCGGCGCGCCGTAGTGGAGGTCTCCGGTTTAATTTTGACAATTTGGGGATCTATAACGTCTTTGTGCTTCTGTGAGCTGATTTTCAGTATCTTTCTATGTTTTATACTATTTTAGTATATTGGCGTGGGGGCGTTGAATTAGGTTGCCCTTGTGATTTCGTTAGTTGACCGACCGACCGACCGACCGACTTCGATCGATCGATCGATCGATTTATTTATTTATTTATTTATTTATTTATTTATTTATTTATTTATTTATTTATTTATTTATTTATTTATTTATTGTAGTATTATTTAACTCCTCGGCGCAACGCAGGCGATGAGGCGACCCGTAGTGGAGCACTCCGGATTAATTTTGACCACCTGGGAATCTTTAACGTGCGCCGATATATCGTACACACGGGCGTTTTAGCTTTTCGCCTCCATCAGAAAAGCGGCCGCCGCGGCCGGGAATTGTACCAGCCTCCTCGAGCTCAGCACCACAATGCCTTAGCGACTGAGCCACCACGGCGGGTGTGATTTCCTTAGTACTTTTTCACTACCTGATTTCACTACCTGATTTTCAGTTGTTTTACTTTTATTTTTGTTTAGCTATTTTTAAAGTTTTTGCGACGGTCAATGGATGCAGCATTTGGGTTCGATAGCCCAGGCCATTCATTCATTCATTCATTCATTCATTCAATTATTCTCAAGCCCGCAGGGCATTAAAGAGTGGAGTGGGTACATGCTACATACAAGTAAAAAAATTTGCAATACAAAAAGTATAATCACGTAACTTCGCTTGATACAGGGTATAAAGTAAGGTCTACTTTATCAATCAAACAACTTTAAATCAATCAACGTCAGCTATGTCAGCAGTGTTTTAAGGAAGACGATTCGAAGTACAGGCGTTTCCGGCACAAGTGAGCTCTGAAAACACTTTGTAGGAGCCATATGGAATCCCTACCTTGTGACGATAATCATTGCGCCTAAAAACGTAAGTTGGTAAGTGATAGCCAAGTTGAGCAAATTTTCGCTTCAATTGGTAATATCTTTTGGTTTTTGTTTTCCTTTGCTTTGTTTCTCTTACGATAATCTACATTTGCGCTATTACAACAATTAAGTGTCCCAAATTCACCCATTACGCAACTTTGCACAGATACAAGACAGATTACACCGCTCGCATCTGGCTGAGCCCAAGGACGCGGGTTCGACTCCCGGCCTTGGCGGCCGCTTTTCTGATGGAGGCGGAAAGAGAGAATGCCCGTGTGTTCGATATTTCGGCGCACGTTAAAAATCTCCAGGTGGTCAAACTTATTCCGGAGCCCTCCACTACGGCGCGCCTCATCGCCTGTGTAGCGTAGGCGCGTTAAACCTCATAATCGATAAGCTCGCATCGGGACACTCGGCGAAAAATGCTTTCGCAATAAAATACCAAGTTTTTGCGACTCACCGCCGTGTTTGTAGGCGATGTAGGGGTACCTCCATATGTTCACGAGGTCGGCGCTGGGGGCCAGGCAGGTGAGTAGGAAGGTGAGACGCCGCGAACAGAGCCGGGCCTTGCCCTCCTCCCTGTCGTCGTTGTCCTCCTCGCCAGAGTCGAGGGAGATGGTGTCCAGCGGGGTGTCCACCGGACACTCGCGCTCTTGCATCTGCGAAAGGCCCACGAAAAACACGCTCGACTGCAACATTGTCTCTCTGACCGCGCGCAGACCTAGTGTGAACGAACACTGGGATGGGTTGCAACACGGGCGAAAAATGTTCAGCGATCAACCTCTCACGTTTATCTTTCGCCGTCTTATTCGCTATTGTACATTTTTTTGTCGAACCCATAGAAAAATACCTCGGCTGTTTACTATCTGGCCGCTCGATTACCGGAAGGGAAACGAAATGTCGGTATGCTGACCGGACGATAAAAGGAGCGGTTTAGAGCTGAAGGGATGTAACTTTCATCGCGATGAGCCGCCAATGTCATTGTATGATGTTTGTGTATGAAGAACCTTTAGCACAGAGATTTTTGTCTTCAACGAAACGATTAGATAACCTAAAATGCAAAAGAACGTGCTGTTTACAAGTCATATAGAAGAATAAGCAGAAGCTTATACATTTGAGTGCTACGAACAATATCCATACAAACAATACTTTTCTCAGCCAGTTTACAAGGCAGTGAGGAGCTGGCGTTTTAATTGTACAAGAGCCAACGCTTCAGTCTGCACGCCGACGCACTAGTTCCGTAAAACTAAACCAGAGGTTTAATAAAGTAACAACACTGAAAAATTCATTCCAGGAAGTAGCAAGCGTGCCCATGCACAAAAATGCTAAGCAAACATAAAGTAGGCACTCAACCCTCACAGCACGCAAGAAGCTCGTCGATTGAAGCGTATACCTCTTTACTGGTAAGCTCAGAGCGAGATGCACTTGACTCAAGCAATCCTTTATGCAACCCAGATGTCTGGAAGTAATTGATATCGAGCTAACTGCATAAAAAAAGTGAAAAATTCCTGCCGGGTTGCTATCCCCCGGAATGCGAAAGAAGATACTGTAATTACCATGAATTTCAGGCAGGAATTTAGGTATTTTAGGCACGAGCGTAAATTAAGCAGCCATTCGGTGCGTGCCAGAGGATACTCAGCGGAAGCGTACAGCCCGCTCGGAGTGTACGGTGTCAAACCGGCCTTCGCGCCTTGGGCAATTCCGCGCGCAAGGGAAGGCGTCCCTTTAACAAGCGTCGTCGTCTCGAGCTAACTCTTCCTTCAAACTGTCATTCAAGGAGCCGGAGAAATCTAACGCCCCACACTCACCGAGTTCGTAAACAACTCGCTGGGTATTCAAAGAAAAATGTCCAATGTCAAATGGCCCCTACAATGGAAGTTGTCACAGAGGGCTGCAACTAGCCGGAAAGTCCGAGTCGAGTGTTCCGGATAAACCACGTTCGCCTGAAGTAGTGGGCGAGCAACTGCGCGCCGGCAAGATATTTCGGAGGGTTTGGGTTTCTTTAATTCCTGGAAATTCGCATGTTTCTATCGGCGGAAGTTCTCATTACAAAGTTGGCAGGACGCAGCTCGCGCGAAAATTCACAGCGACGTGGTCGCAGTCCTGTGGGTGCAACAGCTCCGCATCTTACAGAAGGCAGTTTCACTGCATGGGCCTCCAGCTTACGTCATGATTGAATTTAGTTCGAATCATTGCACTTGCAATGTTGAAGGCCACTCCACGATACTTCCGCTGGCTTAGTTCGGTAGCGCAACCCCGTCATTTGCAAGATGTGTCATCCGGTTCCTACTTACATCAACGCCATTTCGTGTTTCACTTATTGTAAAAAGAAACTGCAAGCTGAGACATCTAGGAACGCGCCCGAAAATAAAATGTGTGAAAATTAGCTGTCCACTAGTTCCCTGTGATGCCTGGGAGCGGAACGGACGATGAGTACACTGGAGGCCAGGGAAAAAAAAAACCCGTTACTCGCGAAGGTTGCGTTTTCTATAAGCAAACGGTTGGTAAGCGGCAAGCGGAAGATGTCTGATACTTAAGCGCGCTAACGTCATTGTACTGCGGAACAGAGTGACAGGCGGGGACAAGCACGTCGCAGTAGCGCAGTGCGTTACCACGCTCTATTTATTACCCGGTTTCCATGTTTCCCTTCCCATCTGTTGTTCACTCAAAACGTGGCGTCAGAACTCGTTTAGTATAGCTTGGAAGCATCCGTGGCACAGCTGTCACGAAGACATTATTACTACAGCGGTGGACGTTTGCGGAATGCCGGTGAGGTGGGAACTGAAGCGCCCATACAGCTACCTGATGACCCCACGGGTTCTGCGCTTGTTTAAACGTTTCGTCACCTTTTGAGGAACCACCTGCATGGCTATTAAATAACAAGCTTGCAGGAAGACGGAACAGCATTTTTTTAATCGCTAGTCACTTGAGTTTGTGGCCATGGAGAGAATGAAAGAAACGGTGCTGGTATATGCAATAACCTAATCAATTGCCCTCTACTAGAAAACAAACTGAGCCAACCATACATTACCGCAAGGCGAACTTTAAAGTCAAGTTGCTTCGCGGCATGTAAAGTAGGGCCCGTACCAAGATGACGAGGTAGTCTTTAGATGAAGAGAAAGAGAAACATAGAAACCCGCGACCGTGACCGCGGATCCACCCCGCACTTACCGCTTAATAACGCCAATACGCCACTCCAAATGAAAACGCGCACACGCGCAAACGCAGAAATATAAGAGCAGAAGCCTCGCGATCGGAGAACAACGCTGAAGCTGTCGCATATTTCAGTTCCTAATGCTCGAGTTGCATGCCGTTTCTTTAATGTGATAACGGTGGCATTTTTGTTTCCATTGTAAGCGATATAGGGGTCAGAGAGGAACGCCTCCTTCGCCTTTCGCAACAGTCTTTGTCGAGACACGCGTTGCAGGGGAGAATAACAAGTGGGAGGATGAGGTGGAGAGGAAGAAGATAGCGACGTCTGCACTGCGCATTCCGTCTGCTCGACCAGTGCGCACCGGTTTCCGCCTCATCCGGACCTCCGCAGCATAGTGGGAGAAGCTTCCGTTGCGGAAGCTTACGCTCGTCTGATAGCTGCGCATAAATGATGACGAACGCAGCCCGTGCTCTTCTTGTTGTTCACTGCAAGCGTCAGCCTCTCTCGTTTACTAGCTCAACCAGTGTTTCCGACTTAAAAATTCCTCGTCATGTTTCAATGATTTAATTAATTATTTAATTCATCCATTCATTCATTCATTGACTGTGGGTTTAACGCACCGACGCTACGCAGGCGATGAGACGAGCCGTAGTGGAGGGCTCCGGATTAATTTTGACCACCTGGGGATCTTTAACGTGCGCCGAAATATCGTACACACTCGTACACACGGGCGTTTTTGCTTTTCGCCTCCATCATGATTACAATGTCTATTTCAAGCAGCGGAAAGTAGTTCCAAGTATGGGTTTTTTATTCTCTCTCTCTCTGTTATCTATGTTAGGTTTTAGCGTGCGTTTCCTTCGTTCTTTGTTAAAAAAAACGTTCTCATCGTTCATTGCTTTTTCGATTCGAAGTATTACCAACGAATGTTTACGCTACTCTTATTTTTTGTTTATTTCATTGGAGTGCCAGTGCCCTAATCCAACAAAAGGAGTGTTCGTTTTAGACGAGCTTTTCTTTACTGCGGAGGTTTGTCATTGTTTTAACTGAACTCGATACGAATGTACGCTCACAGCGAGTAATTTGGCTCCGCGATAGTCCTACCAGCATGGCACATGATTGCGGTGGCTGAGCCTCGAACCTATCCGTACAGAGAGGAGAGATAGTGATCAACTCGGAAACCACGGAAGCAGATAACATATTGAGGTTTCCACGCTGCATTAACGAGAAAATATTGAATTTGTTTACACGACTTCTCTCGGGGGGAAACTTGTACATACATGCATTATTACCGAAAGAAGAAACAAAATAACGTGACAGAAAGTGTCATTAAAAATTCTCAAAAATCGCAAGCGCATTTTTACACCGACGTTGGAATGGGCTCAGATATGTGTTCGCTTCGTCTGTTCCACAAAACTACTATGTCATGCTCAACACGGAAGGGGTTTTTTCTTTAAAAAAAGCTAATCTATAACTACGGAGCTTTGCGTAAAGCTTTGCATTTGCATATATTTGCATTTGCATTCGATTGTGGTCAGCACAAAACACGTACTCACGCCTTCCATCACTGCCACGTCGGGTGTAGCTTCACTTGGGAAATTCGCCTATTACCCCAGCCCACTCTAAACATAGAACGACACTTGTTGACTGAGCATGAAGTCATAGATGACGCGTAACCACGATAAGAGAGGCTGGCGATCAGTCAGCAAAGATAATTTTAAGGCTAATAAGTTCAAAAACACGAGGGCTTACAGGCGACGATCAGGGTCATTTAGCGATGCGCCGCCAGTTTTGCATGGGTGAAAATTTCGCATTTGATGTTTCCACCTGGCTATAGTGGCTTCGGCAGAGGCTTGCACAACTTTTTAGGCTTTTTAAAGACGCGAACACGCCCGCCAAAAAAGAACGTTGTGATAGAATCGGAGCCTATAGGCCGTGATTATAACCTTCTCTTTTCAATTAAAAGCCGACGCGTGGAAAGCAAATTTGTCATTTTGGTATCACCTGGTTTTCGTGTTATCTGAGGACGCTGTACTCCTCTTCCACAAGAATCTTTATACAGTGGAACCCCGTGCATACGTTTTTCACCGGACCGGGAAAACAAAACGAAACAACGCGGAAATCGCAGCAGTGAGGAAACCTTCGAAAATGAACGGAAGCAGCGTAGCTTTGTCTTGCAACCAGGTATCTGTAACTTCGGCTTTCGAACCTTAAAAAAAACTTGAGAATGTAGGATTGCCGCTTTTTGCGATCGCTGGAAAACACCACGCGTGGCAATGCAAGGTCCGTATCGATGTCGACTGCCTTCCGCGCTGGCTGCTTGTCTACTGGGTTTAGTATATCAAGCTTTTTCTGTATAGGGAAGGCGTCTCCCGTTTTCGCAACGCCATCAAGGAACAACAAAGTTCGCCGTTTCAAGTTCAACGGTGTTTTCAAAGCTTGAAGCGCATGATGACGATAAGAGCGCGTGCTAACTCCTTGCGGTGATATGGCAAACACGCACTCCCGGCATTTCGAAGTGAAACTTCCGTTGCGCGTGCAGTTATGATGGTGATAGCATAGAGTAGCGCAGGACCATTTAGTGGTGACGAATCGCACCCGCGTGCGGCTTCATGCAGTCAGTTCAGTAGCCAAGCCTGGACAAGGCTCGTCAAACGTCAAAATAATGGCGGTCCGCGCACGTTGCCCAGAACGGCTTTGGAGTGCCATATTGCGATGAATGACCTGGAAACGTATCAGTGACAATTGTAATACATGGGAACTTATGTTTCATGCGCCGGGACTAGCGAAAAACAACGTAGCAACCGGGGTAACCCAGCACTGAGGAACGTAAGAGCGGGATTCTACTGTATGTATAGTTTTACAACAAAAAAGTACATTTTAAGGCTGATTATTTTTATGATGATCTCAATACAACCAGTGCGACGAGACGAGAATTGTTTTTTTAGTTTGAACGAGGCCAATGTTCGCCATGCTTTGCTCTCCCTTCCCTCTTCTGCTTGTGTTTTGTGTTTCCCCCAGAACACCGAGTAATAAACTACGCAACACTGCACTCTTATGCGGTGTTCAAAGAAACGCAAATCACCAGAGTCTATTACAGCGCTCTGAACCGTCTCCTTCCTTGCGCAAACTCGCCGTAACGTCACATATATGCAAGTCCCGGCAACGAGAACCGGTCACTGACGTTGCTTCTATTTCCACTGTTTCGGAAGAGTCAGACGGCAGAAACCTTTGCCAAGCCACTGGCCATTTTTTTGTTTGAGCTTGTTCCTGCGGTCACCCACAGGACAACCCGCTGCGTGTTTTATTCATGAAGCGACCTGGCCCTTAATCCACTGACAAAGCTTCGAGCGCCCCGCAAAACTTGTAGGCGAGGACGCAGACCCAAAGGCCTACCGGTGGGCAGGCATTGGCGGTATTTCCTTCGAAAAGGGTTCACTCCGCTTTTTCCGTCGTTTGTCTGGGTGCCACAAGAGTAGACGGGGACCCATTAACAACGGGGCAGCCGAAGTTTCGGCGAAGAGTTCAAGGCTGAATGTGAACATAGTTTTCTCCGTGCTAACCGCGCTTCTTGCTCCCTTTTCATTTTTGTACAGCAGAGGAGGAAGCGGAAACTTTAAAAAATAAATGACTGCTAGTATCCATGCACCTGTGGTTTTGTGGGTGTTGTCATCTTTTCTGCTTTAATTTACCATAATTTCTTAAAATTTTGTTTGTGGCCAGCTACGGTACGGTACGACAACTTTATAATGATAGTGCCTGCAGACGGCTTGTCGCCCTGGTCTTGTTAGGGTACTTCGCCGCGACGCGGTGCCAGCTGAAGAAAAGTTTCCAGCGCGTCCCTTTTTCACCGTAGTTTTTAAAGCCTTATTCTATAGAAGTCGCCTGCATAAGATAAAAAATAATAAAACGACGGGGAATGGTCGCTGATTCAGCTACGGGACACAACCCTCCTTCCCACACTCAAAGTCAATGCATCTTTCTCCGATGGTTTCTCCCCCACGTCCGCTTATTCGGAGACGGCTGCGACGAGAAGCACTGCTCGGGCGACGCTTGGCTTCCTGCTGGGACCAGGCCCACCCACCGATTTGAGGCCACCCTCCGGCCCGCGTAGAGGGCAAAGCCTCCAGTATCAAAGATTAATAGTCCAGCCCGGTAGAGCGGCAACTCGTAAGCAATGCAACAAAACAGAGGGGGAAAAAAGCACGCGGCTTAAGGGTAGGCAGTCAAGAAAGCCAAGAAAAGCAAAGGGGAAAATGTGGTAGGTCAATTATTATCCTTGAAACAGGTAGTCTTCGGAAGAAAATAAAGAAAGTGGAGAAAAAGTGGTCATGGGTTCGGATCCCACCCAGCTGGCATATTTTTCTCCACTTTGTTGCTTTCTTTCCAAAAACTGTATCTGTTTCAAGGATAAAAATTGACCTACCACATTCTCCTCTTTTGCTTTCCTTGGCTTTCTTGAATGCCTAACCTTATTTCTGTGTTAATTCAACGGGCCTCTCATCTGATTCGCGACTCGCATAGATAGATAGATAGACACTTTATTGTTCATGGATAGTGAGTGTCTCTGCTTTGGCAATCTTGGTACCATTTTGAGGGTTCAACGCTGGTCGACCGCTCTCGGGATGTCGTAGAGGCTCTAGCCACGGCCCGGCGGCTAGAAAGAAGGTCCCCTACACCCCGAGTAGTACGAGTAGCGCTGGCTACCACCGCGAAGTGCAGGAAACAATTACGTTAACATAAATACCGGCGACAACGGAGGGGAGCACGTCCCCGCCGGCAGCGTAGTGATCATTGCACCAGACGCATATTTGGAGGTCGTGGGTTCGGATCCTACCAGGCGGGCATGTTTTTCTCCACTTTCTTTATTTCTGTCTTAATTCGACAAGCCCCTATTTTCCATTCTGATTCGCTACACACACGTGTATGTTATGCATGTTATGTATGTATGTATGTATGTATGTATGTATGTATGTATGTATGTATGTATGTATGTATGTATGTATGTATGTATGTATGTATGTATGTATGTACGTACGTACGTACGTACGTATGTATGTATGTATGTATGTATGTATGTATGTATGTACGTACGTACGTGTGTATGTATGTATGTATGTATGTATGTATGTATGTACGTATGTATGTATGTATGTATGTATGTATGTATGTATGTATGTATGTAATGAGGACAGAACGAAAAGCGAGCAGTCTAAAACACCAAGACGGGCACAGGGTCAGTTAAGACGACTTTTAAGAATGAAGATACCAATGTCGAAAGCTTAGGAAAGAGAGCGGAGAAACAAATTCTCGGCGATTACGATACCCCTTAAAGAAAATTCGGGCGCGGCTTTTTAGGTGGTCTCAATTTGCGACATATCGAGGGAGGGAATTTTGTGTTAGGTTTAAGGGAATGACGTCAGTAGCGTGGCTGGCGCGGACAATGAGTTGTGCGACACATATCAAGCTGAGCAGTGTGGTGCGTCTGCCCCGCTAATCGGAACATCGCGGGAGGAAGCGATGGATGCGTGAGCGCGTTTCACAGCATTCGCCGCAAACACAGCTCCTCGAGCGGGCGACGACGACGATGATGATGACTGCTCAAGCCTTCGTCTTTAAAACGGGGTGGTGGTAAATGCCATCTCGCCGGCATAAGTTCTTTGCATACTGCTGATGTAATAATAATGGTTAGAATCATACGCGTTCAAATTGGCTTTGGATCCAATTATAACAAGTAAGAAAATCTTGCAGAAAACATGACTTAATGTACCAAATTGAGAATCTAACCTGTCACAGCCACTGTTCCCACTGGCATATCTGCCACGCGCATCAGCTCCAAGTGAGAAGGGAATTCACCGCTTCGAACAAAAAAAAAAATTCACAGAATGCAGCCAAACAAAAACTATTTGCGAAGAAGTTTTTTTTTCGTTTGTTTGGTTTTGTATATCACTAAGCTTGTATTGAATCACACGAAATGTCGAAGCTGGCTTCAGGCCCAAACAAGATCTCAGATTTAGAGGCAAAAATATCGTTCATTTGCTTCATCAGCCTAATTTATCGGATGCATAGGTTATCGTCAGACATTTTTAGGTCGCATAACATGCGTTTTCTTTTTCTCAGGAAATTTTCGTCCAGAAATGTCGTTCTACTCCCAACATGCTCCTTGCTGCTTTGGTGACGGCACTGTGGCGAGCTTCCTGGGTGGAACCCAGAGGATTGCGAGCGAGATTGACTAACAAACTAAAGGCGCTGGCTCCCGCTAAATATTGAAATAAAGGCCCACACGGGTTCAACTATACGCAATTACAAATAACAGCTTGTCAAATGTACCAGCCGCCTGATGAGCGCAAGCAGCTTTGTTTAGACGACTAGGCTTGACTATGAGTGGGCAACAGATTATATATATTTACTGGTTTGATTGCATGCTCCCGACGTCTTTATTTCAGCGGGGAATATATTACTACAGAAGAAGACAACGAAAAGAGTGAAAGAAACGTCCAGCGTCTTTTGTTTCCGAGACTGGTCTTTTGTATACGGCGGCGCGCGCCCCAATGCCATCCGGAAAGGCATGAAAGCTCGCCAGGCAGCAATCAATGTTCAGGAGCGCATTGTGTCGTGAGTCAAGTGTCCGTTACGGCCGAGTAGCCCCAAATTGGCGACGACAAGAACGCGCGACCTTGTCGAGATCCCGGATAGGAATTCAAGGCCGCCACTGAAGCCGGCTGTTTCGGGCTGGGGCCAACCCTGAACACAATTCGACCCTTGGCGGTGGAATCCAATGCGGCGACGATTTAACCTTTGGTCCCGGCAGTGAGCGCTAACGATCGTCAATTCGAGCAACCCCGACGCAAGATATGACGCGTTTCACAACGGTCTTAGAGAATGAGCAGTTCGAGTGAGTCGACTCGTTTGTGCGCTTCCCACTCGGAAGACAAATGCGCTCACTTATCAGTTCTCAAGCCACCGCGACGTTTGAGTGAAGATTGTTGACGGGTGAGTGTGCGTGTGCGCCTCCGTGACTCATCTCAGTCACGCTCCCCATTTCTCTATTTACGGCGGCTAAATTCTACCGGGTGTTGGGAAAACGTCCGGCAGCGTTGATTTCTCGCGCGGTCTCACGTGATTGGCTCCATGCGCCGTTATCCGTGACGTTTTTGCGGGGGCAGCGAATCACATGAGACCGGGGATAAATATTCCGGCACCCAATTGGATTTAGACCCGGTAGTGAGGGCGGAATGAGATGCCGCTGACCCCTGAAGCCACTCGCAAATGATGATTGCCGGGCTAGTTGATTTTGTAACATGAAGACATCAAGAACGCACAAGACAGTTAAGGGCGTCGCGGTGAAGCTAGGAATGGAATGGCAATGCGCTGCGGCCCGTGTTTGGAGTTCCCTCTAAGGTGCGTCCTTGTATTGTGCGCGCTAAGACTTATTGCAGGTTTGTATAACTCATCACTTTCGTTGGGTGGCCTATACAAAATCACTGAACCGCACTGAGTTGAGGTATGGTGGTGTCACCCCCTACGTGACTTCCACACCGGAGGGCGTCATCCGTTTATCGACAAAGCTCCTAGTAATCATTTGAGCGTTTTGTAACCGTACTGCTCTGAAGGATATTTACTGGCCTATATTTACTGTCATAGAATGCAGCTGGTTTTATATGCGTGTTCCTTGTTTAAGTATGCGAGCGCGATGCACTGCAGCTGAGACATTAACTCGCCTCGACAACCACTCTTTGACTTAAAGGGACACTGAAGCGAATTTGTCAAGCTCCCGTTTTTGCTTGCACTGCGTAGACTGGCTCAAATTAGCACACTTTTCATCGTTTATCCGGTTGACAAATCGGTAATTATTTTACAAAGCGCGAAAGAAGAAAAACTACCATGCGCGGTTTGCGGCGGCCGCACCAACTAAGGCTGTGACGTTGAGAGGAGGGGCGCCGTGATTGGACGATGCCCAAGGTTAGCAATCACACAAGTTTCGGTTTCGGTTTCGGTTCTGTAAAACATAACCAATGGCTTTGTTGGATGGGCATTCTCAATATCTCAGTAATCATCGTACCGCGCTTCTGCCATGTTGTCGGCTGTAAAATGCACAAGATAAGCCTCCCAGGACGGCTGGTAGTCGTAGCATTCACTAGCCGAGACCTACGCAGTGCATGAACGCCCTCCGCGTACCCGAAGACGCCCAAATGTCATGCGCTTTTCGCCCATATTTGGAGCTTGCCTCCCTCATGCCTGTATCGTAAAAAGCGTGTTCGCACCAGGCCAAGGGTCTGTTCATTCTGGCCTGTGCCCACTGCCTGCAAGCAGTCGGTGCTTATGGCAACAGCACGCCAACGAGAACTCGCTAGCGCGCCAGTGCCAGCCTGCGAGCGTTTTGTGAACTAGTTCGTGTAGCCATGAACGTTGCGGCCCCAAAAAAGGTGAACTCAACATAGAAAACATCGGCGGAAAACAAAAAAGTTAACTTACAAAAAAAAAAAAAAGCACGTACCCGCGGGGATTCGAACTCGTGACTCGCAAAACATTTGCCGAAAATTCCTAGCGCCTCAGACCGCTAGGCCACGGAGCCGGACGCCAATGCATTGCTAATATAGGGTATATATTGTATAACCCGTTTACACTTTTATTTAGTTTTGGCATTTCAAGCCGCTTAGGTGACTATTTGTTGTACTGCGATCGTGCAGTAAGCGTCGCCCGAGTTTCCACAGTAGCTCACGTCTAGCAATTAGCGCAGCCGTGGCGCAGCCAATTGCCAGCTCATCCCCTCCTGACGTCACACGAAAACGCCACAGAAAATGGGCGAGCGTAAAGAGAGGAGGACAGCGTTTTCGAATTAGTTTTTCTACTAAATAAAATCGCGTAAACGCGCCTAGAGTGGTCGAAACATGGCCTGGGGACTCCGGACTACAATTTGCGCTAGTAATCCCGCAATGTTTACATATCACTTCAGTGTCCCTTTAAGAGGCCGTTCTAGCTCAAGGCCGCGGATGGTAGGCACCCTGAAATTGATTATGCGGTTTCTCACAGACATTGGACTGATTTCGCAGCTTTGATACTGGCGGTGCTTTTTTTGAACTGGGACCGGGAACTTGTACCTCCATTACCGGCCCGGAAATGAATTACGCTTTCTTCTTCACCCATCACTATTCGTCTCTACTCATCTACCCCCTTTCCCTGGAGAGCCGATGGTCAGAGGACGCACCCCGGTCAGGCTTCTGCGCTCTTCAACCAATAAAAAAATCAGAGAGAGAGAAAGAGAGAAAATGACACGTCACCTGCCAGCAGCGATCATGTTGGTTGGTTGTGGTTTGTGGGAAAGGAAAAAAGAAAGGATGTGCTCTGGGGATATTTTAGGGGCGAAGCCCCTTAGGGGCTCGGGCTGTCGGCGTGTCATGTCGTCGTCGTTTCATGTCGGCGTAGTATCATGTAGTCACGGTACTAAAACACCAGGACGCTCGTTTTCCAACGTTCGCGCTAGAATGTTTCATCTCCGTGGAAAAAACGCGTACAAAAAGAACACACCAGGACACTCGTTTTCCAATGCTACAACATTTCATGTCTGTGGGCAAAAACGCATACTAAACACATCGGGACACTCGCGTTCCAACGTCTCGTGCTAGAACGCTTCATCTCCGTGGGCAAAAACGCGTACTAAAAGAACACACCGGGACACTCGTTTTCCAACGCTTCGCGCTAGAAAGCTTTATCTCCGTGGGCAAAAACGCGCACTAAAAGATCATAACGGGCCACTCGTTTTCCAACGCCTCATGCTAGAACGCTATGTGCTTGAAAAACAGGAGACTTACAGGAAATTTGTATACCTGTACCCCCCAATGGTTTCATCTCCGTGGGCAAAAACGCCAAGGCGCAAGAATACACTTATACACTGCATCTTCGCTGCTTCCCAGGTTTCACGTTAGAGTATATGTCCCGGGACTTCTTCTTTTTTTTTTTTTTTTTGAGCTCGGTAGGGAGCTCACCTGCGTACAACCGATTCCTGCTAAAGAAGAATCGACCTTGAATAATTGTTCCATGTCGACGTTTGGTTTTTTTTCCCGAAATTGGTGCCGGATCGCTGTTTGTCGGGAAAGCGAATTTCTAAAGTTACTCTCGACGGTGCTAAGGGATGCGCAACATGTCCGAGAAGGCAGCCTTTCGGTATGGCCGACGTGAGCCGCGCTGGAGAGTTTTCTCACGTATACCGGCCACCCCAAGGTGAAATACGCTATCGGGTTGTGACATCGCAAAATGGAGCTGCTAGTTATACGAGTGGAAATAAAAGAGTACCAAGCTGTTCAGCCAAATCAGAACTGGAGACACAAGAAGGAAGGCGCATAAGTAGCCGAAAGACGGTGGTAGTGCTTGTGAAAACAAACGTAAAAGTGGCACCGGAGACCGCGAAATGTGAGGCGAAAATAGAAGCAAGAAAAAAGCGAGGTTGATTTCAACGCAACGCTGCGTGCTCTGTTTGCTGTACACGCACCAATGCCCGAGCGTGCTCGAGGCATGGATTCTTCAAGGCTGAAACTGATCGAAGTTAGTCGACACTGTGCCTCAGCGGCCTTCGGAGCCAAGTGAACACGACATGACGACCAATAGAAAAACTACATCGAATTGTTCGGACGTAGCATGACTCCTTTCTTTTTTTTTTTTAGTTTTGGCGTACGCGGACGTGTCAAACCATTTTAATCAGAACGCATGAAATGCCCCAGTACACGAAAATTCATCCGGCATCGGCGCGACTAAGAATAAATTACCAATGGCACGAAGAGAATACAAGAAAATTAAGTGAACTTTATCTCTTACTTCCGTGCTCAAAAATACGACCGTTCAGGAACCCAGGAAAACCATAGCAGAAATGGGATACTTCGCACAGAACAAGGAGTCAACTTGTATGTAATTATAAATACTGTAAAAATCTATTGCGGAACTTTAAAAACATTGCGCGTAATTTGTTGGGAAGTGTTACTGCCCATACACTCCGCTTTCAAGGTTTAGGTGGTTACGAACTGACTGAATAACTTGAGGCGCTAAACAACCATGTTCAACCAACTAGCGCTGGTCAAGCTTTTGTTACTTAATGGTTACGAAACCCGGAGAATAACGTTCTTGTTTTGACATGCACAGAGAAAGATTTCTTTCCCAATATTATCTGAGCGGCAATTCATTGTAGTAGGCTGAATAACTACGGAGTAATCACTTCTGAAAGAACTGCGATAAGCCGTAACCCTGCACTTGGGTCATTGATTCTAAGCCGGGGCCCACGGAATGCCAGTAAACCACGCATCCGCCTACACCACGGTCGACCCTTAGCTCAAGCTAACTAAAGATGCACCCAATGCGCTATGGCCTTCAACCTCGACGGGCCTGTTAGCAAAAGAATACAGGAGTAATTTTAGCACTCTAATTACAGAAGTATCACAGCACATTTGCGCTAATAGCGTATATGTAGGGCTAAAACGGGCGATTGACCCAGACTTTCAGTCGTAGTAATACAGAAGAAAACGGCACAATTGGAAAAGGATAAGGACGATGGTAATTAGGGGACGTATATAAGCACCACTGGACGCTTTTCTGCTGTCGGTGCAGTCTCTACTGCGATGGATTGTGAACGGTGAACATTTGCAGCTCGTCTTAAACACGGCCGTTCACGGATGCACGCTTCAGAAGAAGATGGACGGGAACACACAAAATGCCGCCCGGTGAGCAAGGAGACAGCTGTAGAGACAGCCGCTCGCCGTAGCCAGATCCACCACCAGCGGACGCCACTAAAACTGTTATGACGCGGAGAATACAGACCAGAAGTTAGACATCCATCCCTATCGTCTCAAAGACATTGTCTCAAGAGAAGATGACGATTCACGGCCGACATGCCATTAAACAGGGGACCACATAACTTGGAATAAAATGTAACCTTTCTGCCATCCACCACGTCGGCAGTCTTAACAGCCACCTTGAATTAATTTTACTATGCTGGGGAGCATTTGGTTAGAATCAAAACTATGAATGCAGTTAGCGTGAATGAAATAGGGAAAGCGTGTCATACTCCTTACAAATTCCTGAGATTCTCCAAAAGAAGGCAATATACTGAAGTGGCTTTAGAGTTTTTGAAGAATCGATTAGCGTAACATCGAAGGCAACGAATAACGTAACACTGAAAAGAAAATAAGCCAACTCACGTTATTAGGAAAACCACGCAAGATGGGGTTGGCCCCGTTCGCAGTGTAACGATAGCCTTACGCCGGGCCGGTTCCGACTTCCTATCTTTGCCCTGTGAGGGCCCGCGAGCAGAAAAAAGAACGCTCCGCATTAAAAACAAAGACAGAACTAGACTGACCACCACACGTGCACCGTCCACCTTGCAGACGTCCCACGTGGTCGACACGGTGAATGCCATATCCGATCGATGACAGCCGCCGTCAGCTCTAACGAGCCAGTTCCGGGCGAAAAGACGATGACGGGACCATCGTCATCCACGTGGGAGACAACAGCTGAGCGCCGCGCGCCCCGTCATGATCGACGGCGACGGCAAAGCGGCTATCTATTGGCGCACTTTCTTTCACCAGCGCGCAGCATCCGACAACAGATGTGTTGCGCTCGTCACCGCGGCAAGACCACGAATGTGCCGCAAACGACCGAAGGAAGGACAGCGAAAGCGAGCGACCACCGATGCGCGCCCGGTGCTCAGCGAGCGACTGGTTTCCTCGCCTGGAATTCCTGCGTGCGCGCTCGACTCAGGTAGGCCACCCCCCGTTCGGAAAGGGTTCCGGAATAGGCAGAAAAGTAGCGGCCATGGTGAACGCTGTTTGGCGAGGGAGAGCCTTCCTCCCGTGTTGCTTGCCCACGTGTGCCGTGTTTCCTCGGCGGCTGAGTAACAGCCGGGATGTTGTGTATTGTCCGCACCGCCGTACGCGGCGCGTGTATTATAACTTTGTTACGCGGCGGGCGCTGATGTCACGCGCGGGATTCCCTACAAGTTTGCGCGTAGCACTGAGAAGTTGCGCGCGTACAAAACAACCGCGCAAGCTTCCGTGGTTCTCGACTGGCCAGGTGCGGCCAGCCGACCTTGCGGCGCTAGATAGCCGTAGAGAACGAGAGGAGTGGTTGTTTTGACGGCGACGGGGGCGGCAATCTAAACGTTCAGTATTTCCCTAGCAATAAACAAGAAAAAACTTGGACGCGTATCTTCTTGCTTCACTGAAAATTTCGTCGAAAGACGATAGTTTCTGTCGTCTTAGCCACGTTACTGCCCAGAAGTATTGACGTCGCGGTGGCCGTATGGGCCTCTGCCTCTGCACCCCCCCCCCCCCCCCCCCTCGGAAACCCGGGGACATAAAGTTTGATCTCTCTCTATATATATATCACCTATCACTTCTCCCCCGATGACGCCATAGAGTTTTGCTTAATTCGATTCAATTTTACGACAAATCTGTATTAGGCTACCCTCCCATAGATTTGTTCATGTCCGCGCCTCAAAACTTTCAGCGCCAGCACAACCAATAAAACAAAATGAGTTTTGTGGGAATTTAATTCGGGTCTCCCCAGTAGCATCCAAGTGCGCTACGACGGCGCTGTACCCCGGCACGTTGTCAATATAGAGTTTTAGTACAGTGTTTTAGCTGTGGCGTTAACGTTTGCGCGCCGCAATCGCAAACGGATAGCGCCTCGTTACGCGACGATTAGCGTGCCCGCTAACGCTATGGGCGCGCTACACGTGGTGCTTTCCGCCATACTAAAACTCTCTATTGCTGGAACAAAAGTTAGCCTACCGCGTGCCGCATGACAGGTGAACGTAGCGGCTACGGCGGGGGGTACCGGGACTCCACTGGGCACTTGCGGATTCGTTCCGGTAAGGTGGATTGGTTCCGCGGGCTGGCCCTCGCCATGCCCGCGCAATCGCTCCGTTGAGGGGCAACCTCCTCGCGCTTCCTGCGCGCGCATGCGCGGTCGGGTCCCGGTAAGCTGTCGCCGCAGCGTAAGCCTCGGTAGCCGCTATGCTAAAACGGTCTAATATAACAAATACTCGCCAGCCGCGGAAAGCTCTGCCTCTGGAGAAGCTGTCGCGGGAAGAGTGGCGGCCACTCTTGAAAATTTGCGCCAAGTAATCCGCGCCAAAACGCGGAAAAACAAAAGTGAACGAACAGACGCAAACACGATAATCCATAAGTATCGCGAGGATTTCACCTTCAAGGAACGTAAGCAGACCTAATTGCCAGAAGTATTTTTAAAAAGATCGGAATTTGAAATTGCAATCTAATTTAGCAAATTGTAGGCTAATGAAGTACCCCAGAACACCTGTAAACATGTTGCAATAGGTTTTAGCGCGTAAAAATTCCTCAAACAATGTGAAAATTATGCACCAAGATTAGGCATAAATGGAGACTAGTGAGCTATGGTCTTAAAAATACGTAATATATCAATTAATAGGTATCTGCGAGATGAAATTTCTGACCTCTAGTAGCAGCATCACTATAGAAGGACACGGTCTAGCAGTTGAATTTTGGAGGAAGTGTAGGAAGTGTAAATACCTTAAAATATCTGTTTTGGAGGGGAACTAAAAATGTCTTAGTCTTGAGCGCAAAAAAAAAAACAAAAAAAAAACAAGCTGGTGGGGCAACGCTCAAAGAGCGAGGGGCCAGCAACATTCGTTACTGCGTGGTGTTGTGCCGCGGCTCTGTACGACAAAGAGGAGCCACCAAAGTAACTCCTCTATTTACCTCATAAGGAATACACGAAGCAGCCGATACATCCCAATTTTCGCGATTGTCCTTCACTCATCCTCTTAATCTGCATAACTGAAAGCAAAACAGAGAAGGGAAGATAGCCGCCGTTTTACCCATGGCGCGTTCGAGGAACTTGTTTTCATGCTTGCACCGAACGACATGACAAGGGATCCACCTAATATGGCTCCACTGTCAAAAATCGTAAGCGGATAGGCGGCCACGCCCACATAGGATGTCTTTACAGCGGAGCCATATTATACTTCGCTTACATACATATTTCGATGTCCTCACATCTTAACTCCCAAGCTTACAAGTGTGCATAGAGTACGAGATGTTCCATAGCACGATGTCTCCATAGTATGAGGTGTTCCATAGCACGCGCTTCAACTCGGCAGCAGCGAAAGAGAACAAGCAGTGGTGCAACGCGTAGGAGACAGATCGCAGCCATTAGAACCGTAAGGAGAAAGCGCATCACGAAGCATATCGTTTCAGGCAGGAAGACGACGAAGCCCTCCGAGACGGCGGCACAAAGCTTCTCAGGCACACAATTGAGCATAAATGCTTTCGCATCCCGAAGTGCTCAGGCGCCCTCGGACTGTCCTTGGACCATTGGTTAGGTGCGACGACACTACGCCTGTGGTAGTAGTCGGTGATTTCAATGTGGATGTGACAGGTCCGAAACCAGTGGTTTATGCGTTTTATAAAGAAGGGGGGGGGGGGGGGGAGAAGGTTGGTGGCGCCTCCTGTCGCAGTCGTCGCAATCATTGTCTAATGTAGTCCGGGTACTAAAACACCGGGAAACTCGTTTTCGCCTCGCGCTGCAGCGCTTCGTAACGCGGACTAAAAAACACCGGGACAGTCGTTTACGCGTAGCACTACAACGTAACGCGTATTAAAAAAGACACCGGCACACTAGTTTCCGCCTCGCGTATAGAGCTTCGTGCTTCAAAGACAAGAGACTTTTACAGCAAAGATATATTCCCTGTACCCCCCAACGGTTTCATCTCCGCTGGCAGGAACGCCAAGGCGCGAAGAATGCACATATACACTGCATGCTTCGCCCCTCCCCAGGTTTCACGTTAGTGGAGATGGCGCGGCATTTTTTTGTTTCGGTGATATTTGGCTTGTGATCAAGCGCAATAGACCACCCAGTGGCGTAAGGGCATAGACTTGATATTTTCCTAGAATGCAGCTGCCGTAGCGAGTATGCCGATTGGTGTTTATCAAAGTCCTTAGATCTTCGTCTCAAAGTGACAATGAGTGACGCAAATAATTATTTGCAAGCTTTCGTAGCCCGACGTTTACAGTTCGGCTGGCCATCCACATTCGCACAGCGGAGTGGCCTTGGATATCTTTTTCCAGTCATTGAGGATCTAAATGTACATTGGAATCTCGTTAAACCGTACCCGCATAAGCCGTAGTTTCTTTTAATACGTCGTTCATCCGGATCCCTGACTTGGTTTCCCTGGCATTCGGGTAAAAGGTAGTGCCGGTTAGTACTTACTTTCTTTGCGTCGCCATCAGGTACGGTTTAACGAGGTTTCACTGTACAAGAAATAGGCCGAATTTGCGCGACGGTAGAAAAATGATCCCAAGTTTCGAAACAAATACCTGGTAACGTTAAGGAAATGTGCGCAGAATACAACCAGCCCTCAATTTAGTGCTGCTAAAATCAAGCTTAAAACACCGCCTCAACGTTTACCGTATTCGAATTCTATAGGTACGGCTGGCAGCATTGATCTCGCACAACTTTTTCTATGATTCTCAGTTCAGCCTTTCAGTCTCAGTTCAGTCTATCGGAACGAATCCGGACATTTTTTGTTTACCCCGCAGTCACGCACGTTTCCGACAGGATGCTGTCAATCACGCTTTTGCACGCCAATAAGAGCCCCCCGCGCTCTAAGACTTAGCACCTCGTTAACAAAACGCGCGGTGTGCTCCGTTTAGTCAACGAGCCGCCGAGCGCTCCTTAAGTCCCAATTTGGAGGTCTGTGCAGCACACCCATTATGCGGCGGGAGGTGTAATTACCGGTCAAGGATGTCCGCCCATTTGTCTTCATAAGACAACCAACCGGCGCGCTTTCTGCCAGCCGCCTCGTTGTTCTTGCCCTCGCAAGTCGTCAGTGTTGTTTTCTCTCGCGATGATCCGGTTATTATTCAATAACCCTGCCCACGTGCGTGCCGCTGCTACGCGCGACTGTTGACGACAGAGGCATGAAAGCTATACCGCACAAGTCGAAGTGGTCATCAACAGGATAAGTATGTTTGGTTCGCCAAAAGGCTGCTTTGTCTCAATAACAATTTTATCGCAATTTGAAAACAAATGATCGATATATAAAAGAAAATACTTGAAGTAATGGAGACTCCACAGACACCGTTTCGCCGAGTCTTCAAGACGTAACAAAATGTTGTTTGTACGATTGGCAGTTGCCGACCAAAGCGATGAAATACGACTTCGCTGTTGCAGTGGGGCCTCTAGTTCTGTTTGATCGTATCGTGTCAATGCTAACGTAAACTTAACCCGGTGCGCTGTGTTTTTTTAGTATTTTCTTTATTGCGTCCCCGCTGATGATGTGTAAAGAAAAATTTGGATGTTTTCGATATTTCTTCCCTCTTTCATTTAAAGAAAACGCCTTCAGTGGCTGCAATGGAGCTGACAGGGTTAGCAACGACTAGTCTTCTCAAAGTAAATAAGATTGTAATTCGATCTATAAACGCCCGTTAACTCCCGAGAACAGTAGCAGAAGCGCCTGCTGAGCATTGTATTGGGGGCAAGCCAAGGGCCAAATAGTGTAAGAAAACGTAAAGGTCGGACGGAGATATGATGTTCTTTGTGAAGGGAAAGTGCACTTCGCAAAGTAAGGCTATGTTCAGACTGCCGACGTAACAGGCATATCATGAGCTATGGACACAAAAAATAAAAACGGCGTGTCACGCAGTTCGGTTGGCTGAGACGTGAAATGACGTCATTCTTTAAAGATATCACGACAGTTGCGGCAGCAGTCTGAACCCGGCGTAAGGAGCATAATAAACGCGGAAGCGTCGTTACTCACGCGCCAGGCACGGTGTCGTATTACGTGGTCCATCCCGAACTGTGAAAAGTCAGCAGGTTTGCGTTTGGTACGCGTGCCTTCCAAGAGGAGGCAGGTGGTCAGCGTGTTGTCTGCTGTACGCGTGCTGTGCGGACTAGACGAACAGATAAACGAGTCGATAAAGTGTTTTTCTGCACTGGCCGCAATTTTATCCCGTTCGCAAGGTCACTGTTGCGCGGCAGTTGCAACCAGTCGCACGAGACCGAGGAAGCGCGCGCAGGCGCGAACGGGAGGTTTGAAGGTTTTGCGGTTTACTACAAAGCGCACTGAGCGCACTGCGCAGGCTACCCCAATGCTGGTCAGGTTCTAGGCGAATGCTCCTTGATTATTTGCGAAATATCTGCACTTCACACCCAGACAATGCAGAGCATCCTTCCGAGTCCCACCTAGCTGAATCAGGCTACCCTCCTTTCTTGACCAGCTCCTTCTGGTAACGCGCACCAAGAAGGCGCATGGGTCCATGTACCGTATTTTCGTGCGTATACTCCGCACCAAAAATGCGAAAATTTCAGTGGCAAAGTGGGGTTTCGGATAATACGCAGTGTTTTTCCTTTAGTGCATCTTCACGACAACGCGCGTTGTGCCGTGAAGCTGCACTGAGCGCTGTGCCGTGAAGATGACCTTGTGCACAACAGTCAGGACAGCGGCTCAAGCGATAGCTCTAGCGAGAGCAGTGACACTGAGTGAATTGGGACTTTCGCCTTGAAATCAGTGTATTTTACTTGCTAAATATACGCTTTTTCTGTCTACATGGTATGTGATGTGTTGCTTGAGCAGTAGCTTTGGTGCAGCCTTTCCTGTATCACATGTGCGGGCAGTACGCGAGGATTTTTAAATGCGAATGCATTTATTAGTCGGGGGTTGTCTTGCGTCCATCGAGCGGCGTGCGCCTGCATTCCTCCAGCGCGAGCGCACGTGAGCGCGCGCCTCGTAGTTCTGCCTTCGTCGTCATCGTCGTCGTAAATGCGAATGCATTTCTTAGTCGGGGGTTGTCGTGCTCCGTCGGCGTGCGCCCGCAGGTGTTATCTCTCCGCGCTCAATGCCGAACGCATGCGCTTGAAGCGAGCTGTACTAGTCTGCTCGAAGCGGCAAGGACGGCGAGTACTGCGGTGTTAGTCTCGTGTCTAACGTGTATGGGAACTTGATATCGCACGCCGTCGCCACGTCTCCCGTTCGAGACACGTCTCCGTACAAGGACTTGTACACCCTTGCCTACACCGGAGACGGAGTCTTTGTGGTGACCGTGTACCTCGCGCCCAACCTCGCTCGAGACGCCGTTGCCGCACAGCTGGACGCGGCTATGGAAAGTGTGCGCGTGCGCTCCAAACCCTCTGACCCCATAGTCTTGGTTGGCGACTTCAACGTTGACGTGCGCAAGAAGAGTGGCGAGTGGCTGGCCGAGTACATGCAGACCAGGCACTCTATGCATTGTCTCTCTGCCGGCTTCGACACGTGCCCCACTACTATTCACGGGAGTTGCATTGATCTGGTCTTTACGCGAAACTGTGACGCGCGTATGCTTCTCAAAGACCCTTTGACCGTGCACTTTAGCGATCACAAGGCAGTGATTGTGGCCGTCAGGTACAACGATAACACAAACAGGTGCTGATGAATAAATGATTACGTTCACACTCTCGTCATTAATTACGCCATTACTCGCAACACACTCATCGGTGCACCCAATGCGTTCGCATTTCTGCACGATTCCCTTCGGGGAGGTGCGGGGGAATTTTTTTTTCTTTTCCGACGGGCTAAAAGTGTGGCTGCGGATTATATGCAGGGGCGGGTTAAACGCAGAAAATACGGTATTTTAGGAGAAAGCTCGGACTAGGTCTATTTGGACCACTACCATCTGATCATGAACAAAGATTACTCCTCCCTTCCTCTTTCTCTCTTGAGAGCACAAGTGATTAATGCTTGATTGGATCACCTCGCAATCCCGTCAGTTTAACACCGCAAAAAGCAGCTTTTTGACGACAACCTTCCTGGGGTACGCCTCTTTAGGGAAAGCAAAGGTATTTTACTTTCCACTTCCACCTCAAACACATTTTTTAGAGGCATCACGCCACGTGGTAGCCGTTATGCTCGATCGGCGGGCGCTTGGCAGTTTGTGCGTGATGCTTAGTTCAAGCTTGGGCATTAAGAGTGAAGACGGGCCTCAAGGCAAAGCACGTAGATAGTGCAGAGACATTAAACAAACACAGCTAGTGTACTAATATTCCGGGAAATCGCGCTAGAATAGAAAAAGGTGGTTGGGGGGAACACATCACACGCGAACGTATCGCCCAAAGTTGAAACATGCGAGTTAAGTAGCGGAAGTCACGACGGGCTCCGACGTATATCTTTAGCAGACGTTTCGTGTAGTATGGTGATAAATTGAAATACGAACAACGGCGTGCGTGGCTTTCAGTGCATGCCGCGCATCCTGGCGACGATCTGCGTATGCGCGGTGGGAACAAGTTACGAGAGTTCGTGACCAACCTTGATATGGAAAGACCATCCTATTTCCATCATCCGTTGGGCGCTCCGCACGAAATAAAAAATAAAGAAATATAGCTGCGTGCGCCGTTTTCACTCAGCGCAGCAACAAAGTTCGATAGCGCTTGCGTGAGCGGGCGCGGAACGCGGTGGGAATTGACAAACCAAGACGCTCACACGTCGAACTACGGGGTTTCCATATCAACGTTGGACACAAACTCTCGCAGCTTGTTCGCACTGCGCGTACGCGGCCCGTCGATAAGATGCGCGGCATGTACTGAAAGACACGCGCTCTGTTGTTCGTACTTCAATTTATCACGATAGTACAGCTGCACCTGTAGTTTCGTTCGCTCTAAACGTAACTAAAAAGAACACTTGTATGCGGAAAAATAGCCGTATAGAGCAAGCCGAACGTGGGAATAAAAGCCGGAAGGACAGACGCGTTCTGGGCACCACAAATACACTTTACATAAACATCTATCACTGCCTACAATGCCGAACTTAAGAATCAGATCCCTTAAACTAAGGCCTTCAATCTACATTGTAGTTTGTATTGGGGCCAGGAGGACAGCTTTCGAACAATAATAGCGGTACTGTGAAGTCTCATATTTGTGACTGACTGTCGGCGGACAAGTGAATGTTTCGTATCTAAATAAACAAATATCAAAAGTTGTTCACCTATTTTGATAATTGTGGGGTTTCGCGCGCTGGAGCTACCCCTGGGCTGTGAGGCGCGCCGTAGTGGAGGGCTGCGGATCAATTCTAACCACATGGGCATCTTTGACGCGAGCCGAAATCTCGACACACAGGTGTTTTCGCTTTTAGTCTTCACCAGAAAAGCAGCCACCATGGTCTGGATCGAACCTGCGTCCTCGGGCCGACTCAGCAGCACAACGCCATACTCGCTGAGCCACCACTGAGTCACCTATTCTATGACCCACCACGGTGGCTCAGTAGGCGAGGCGCTGAGCATGATGGCGAACTCTACGTCGCTGGCGCGATTCCCGTACAGAGCGGCCGTATTTTGGGCGGATGGTGAAGATGAAAATTTGCATGCCCCGCCCGCTAAAGAGCACCGGGTGTTCCAGAGTAATCCAGCCCTCGTCGGCCTTCTGGCATCGACCCTTCAGATGCCAAATTGAAAGCTGGGTTGTGCATGTACAGCATACTATCCTTGCAGGAAGAAGTGAACGCCACGGAGTGCCTTCGTAACTACGATTACGTAGCTTCTCACGTGCCCACGCGACAAATCGCTGACATATTTTAGGGGCGGGGCCCCTTAGAGGCTGGGGCTGTTGGCGTCTCCTGTCGTCGTCGTCGTAATCATCGCCCCTTGTTGTCACGGTACTAAAACAGCGGGAAACTCGTTTACGCCTCATGCTAAACATAGCACGTACTAAAGAAACACCGGGACACTCGTTTACACCTCGCGCTAGACAGCTTTGTGCTTCAAATACAAGGTGCTTTTACAGCAAAGCTGTATACCTCTGCCCTCCAACGGTTTCGTCTCCGTTGGCAAAAACGCCAGGGCGCCAAGAATACTTATACACTGCATGATTCGCCCCTTCCCAGGTTCCACGTAAGTGGAGATGGCCCGAGATTTTTTGCTCGGAATCACCTGCCTTTAAAGCTCAACTCACTCGTAGGTGAACCTCGAAATCCTCAACTCCCCACACCTCCCTCGGGCGTAACTTCTCGCGGTTTGAACGCGGTCACTGCAAGTACTACACCTTGTGAACGACTTCATGGTGCTGGACGAAAAGCAAGGAATCCTGCGGTGCGAACACAAGCTCCATTCCCGCCGGTGGACATAGGAGGGCCAGTAGTCGGCGTTGGGCGCCACCTTCGAGCTCGACGCGCCGTACTTCCGACCACGATCACAACGCACGACGTTTGCTCGCGCTCGGGTGGCCCACCTCTGGGCGATCGCGGCGAGCAGCGGGCGAGGGCCTCTATTAGCGCGCCGCTCGAAGCGAGAAAGGCGCTCAATGCCTCCACGAAGGGGAAAAGAAACGGCAAATTTCTTTCTTTTTCCTCTCTTCCTCTGTTTTTTTCTCACTTTCACTCCTCCCTTCCCCCGGTGGCCACGGCACAGTTAAGAAAGGGACTCCCGGGGGCGCTAGCGATGTCGCAACGTTAACCCTTTTCTGCCGTCATTTCGGTGTGGGGCAGTGGAAGAAGCCGGCGAACGGTTGCCGAGACCCGGAGGAGGGGAGGCGCTCTCGACAATGAACCGCCTGGCCTCGCGTCACGACCGCGCGAAGGCTAAACGCCGGTTGCACACAAGTGACCGAAGCGTCGTGATGCGCGCGTGCTGCCCCTTTGCCGGGCGTCGTAGCAGCCTGACGCCCTCCTCCCTGTTTGGCTTTAATCGCTCAAAACATTCCCGTGAGGCGCCACTTGGTGTCATAAACCAAGCAAAGCGTGAACGGCGTCCTGTTTTTTTTTTTTTTTTTTTTTTTTGCGGCTGATTCACTGTACTGAGTAGCATTGCCCAGCACTACACTGGCGACGACGAAAAAAATAGTGCCCCAATGGGAGGGCGTGCGAAAACGAAGAAGAAATTCCTTCCGTCGTTGTTATTCGTGTGCGGTGTTAACTCTTCTTGGCGAGATGAAGGATGATGCTCCTGCACTTTCGGGGTGGATAGACTCCCCGCTAACTGCGTGCGATGACGTGAGAGCGTAAGATTAATGACTTCAGACGGCGGACCTTGTCGCTAAGTCTAAAGAAATTCACCACCATGACGTCTATATGTAGATCGATCGTGACCAATCAGCTATGCGTTCTTGGCTGATAGTAGGCACGTTGCTTTTTCTGCATTCTTTTTTTTTCATGTAAAAATGGATGGTCGACCACAGTGAGGTGCTGGGAGTTTCAGTTTCGACAGAATTATTCCACAAATTATTTCAGGAACTTTTTTTTTTAATTGCGATAGTATGTTGGCATAAATACAATGCTACAAGTATATAGGTTAACTCCCGTTTCGAGAACAAACGCAAGGAGGGAGCGGTGGTGGGGTCCCCATATCCACCGATGGAGGTCAGGTGGTCTGCCAGGGTGGAGGCCTGTGCCTCGAAGGTGTCGTATTCTGGCCGCTTGCAATGAAGGGCACGTCCACAGCAAATGTTCTGTGTCGGCATCTTCGGCAGGAGCCGTGCAAAAGGGGCAGTTCTGTGCGAACGGGGCATGGTAGCGTGGTGGCCACTCCCGGGTAACAGCGGGAGAGAGGGCTACACCAACACGAAGTCTTCGCAGCAAGACGTCCTCCCAGCGAGCGAGTCGGCTAGGGAGGTCCGTTCCACACGGTGGAATTAGAGCTCGTTTGGCGCGACGAAGATCTTCTTTGCGTCACTTCTTGATGTAAAGTGCCTCAAGGTATGTGCTCGTTAGCGCTGTGATGTTTACATTTTTCTTTTTCTTGGTTTGGTGTTATGCCCTTTCTTTGCACCGTTTTCTTTGTGTCTTGATTTCAAGTTTGCCTTAACGACTTCCTTTTCAAATTTCGTTTCTGCCCAAACTTTGCTAGCAGCATTAGCTTGTATCTAATTTTCAACATTTTTTGTTTGCATTCTCGCTCTTGTACCCCAAATGTTCAACATCCACCCAGCATTAACCCCATCCGGCGTAGCAAGCCCTGCCGCCAGCAGGGCTGACCTCACTAGTTCACATTAAAGAACCCCCCCCCCCCTCTCTCTCTCCCTATCTTCCTCCCCCCCTCTCTGTCTCTCTCAATATAAATGCACACTTGCAAAAAATGTGAACTTTGTGCAAGAAATCCCCGCCTTTTTATCGGCAGTAGAAGCCAAATGTGAAACAAATTGCTGCCTTGTTTCACAAAACCGAATAATCGTTCCCATCCCATAAATGACATATCGCTAGCGAGCGGAAACGGGACGACATCATCGATGTGGCGCGATCCCGCGTGCTATATTTTTTTGCAAGTCGCCACTACTTAACATTGATCATATTCAAAAATGTAAGGTGTAGCGGCATACGGCATACCGTGGAACGGTGGTGAAATGGCATATCGCCCTTATGGTAGAATATTTTCGAGAGTATGATTTTGTGCCACAATCCACGTACCTCAAGAAACACACAACGACGTTTCGGGAGTGAAGCGGCTTTCTTGTTCACTTTTTCTGTTTAGTCTGTAACGTGAAGTTATACTCTTCTGAACGGAAATACACGAAAACCACTAACCAATGTGCGCGCTGCATAGTCGGAAAATTGTCAATTTTCAGAACGAAATACTATTGTATCGTCGCAAGACTGATTATTCCACTATCAATGATTGATTCGTAATTAGACGCATGCTTGCTCGCTCGCTCGTTAGGCCGTTCGTTCGTTCGTTCGTTCGTTCACTCACTCACTCACTTACTCACTCACTCACTGATGCGCATATACAGTGTGTGTGCGTGCACGTGTGTGTGCGTGTGCGTGTGCGCGCGTGTGTGTCTGTGCGTCCGTGCGCGCGCGCGCGTGTGTGAGCGTGTGTGCGTCCGTGTGCGCGCGCGCGTGTGAGCGTGTGTGTGTGCGTGTGCGCGCGTGTGTGTGCGTGTGCGCGCATGTGTGTGCGTGTGTGTGCGTGTGTGAGCGTGTGTGTGCATGTGTGTGCGTGTGTGGTACGTGCGTGTGCGCGTGCGCGCGTGTGTGTCTGCGTGCGTGCGTGTGCGCGTATGTGTGCGCGTGTGCGCGCGCGCGAGTGCACCAGCGTGTGAGAGGGAAGGTGAGCGTAGGCGGGAGTGCATGCGTGTCGCTGTGTGTGTGTTTCTTACATGGCTTTTAGTGCATGCATACACTCAACTATGAGTGGTACGTGAAATTCTCACTCAGCAATTTCCTTTGCCGAGACGACGTTCAGACGCAAGTGCGCACGCAATTCTCAGACACACGACATTCTTTGCTCCTCCACCCTTACCGTGATTAAAGACTGCTCGTTTCCGCCGTTACACTTAAGTCTGATTTATCCGTCCACGTGGCTCATTGTTGTACGAAGCATCTCTAATCACTTCGACATTTTCACGTATGTCGTATCAAGCTCTCGCCGTTTCCTACACTGTAATCAGGATTGCCTGCTGCAGTACCCCTTAGGCGCAACCGTTGTTACTCGTTACGTTCAGTTCTGTAATATACGATTGTTTTTCCGGATAATCAACCCTAGACAATACCTCTGAGAGATTTTATCTACCTATACTCGTGTCTCAACAAACACCTGCGGATACCTGCTCTGTAGTGGCGTAGTAACTCTGCCTTGCAGTGCAGGTGCATATGCGAGGTCCCGGTTTCGCTTCCCGAAAGCAGGGACTGCAGGTTTTATGATGAACTTCAGAGATAAAGAACTTCCGGCTGTGAGAATTTTCAGTGCGCGTTGAAGAACCCGCAGGGGAGCCGGCAATTCTTTAGCCTTTGTTATACGGCTTACAGGTAAGGTGTGGCGCCGGCAGATTAAACCAAGAATTTTGTTTTTAAATGACTCCGGAAATTCGGCTTTCTCCTTCGCTATTCATTCCTTGTTATTTGGCGCGAACTATTATGTACCACAAAAAGAAAAAAAAGCGATAACAGTTGACTGCAGTTGCGCATTAAGGCTATTTCGCCCTCATAGGCTTTGCAGTTTCTTCGAGTACGAGATAGATAAAAGTTCACAAGTACATGTCCTTGCAGGATCAGACTTGAAGTTTCTCAACTGCACGTTTTGTCAAGCCACTGAGGCTTGGAAAGAGCTCACTGATATATCCGGGAATCTGTACATTGCGGCTTCGACGGCTCCGGACTACGCGGCTCGCCCATAAGCTGTAATATCCGGAGTCGCATCAAGGGAATCTGACAGTTCTCGTTTCCCTCTGCAGGAGGTGAATTGATAAGCACGTGCAAAGCAAATTACTTCTGTGTAGAATAGCCAAATCTTATCTAGCCAACTGAGAAGTCGGCTGATCCGCGCCGAGCCACCGTCCACCCATTAGTGGCACAAGGATGTCCTACGAGAAGCTTACCGGCTGCAATACAGGTTAGTGGGCACTGCGCGCCTACTACACCTTTAAGCAGAATAACCACAAAGCAATATATATATATATATATATATATATATATATATATATATATATATATATATATATATATATATATATATATATATATATATATATATATATATATATATATATATATATATTACGGGCGGGTCAAAACCCAACTTAATTATCAGGGCTCCAGTACGACATTTCGTCAATGGACCTCGGCATTACTAGCATGGTTCCTGAAGCTTTTATTAATTCTAGGCACATCATACCCCACAAGAGTGTGTTGAGTAATTGGGTAGGAGATCTGTTTTTCTTGACACACGAACACGGATAACATTTCCATGCTCGCCATATACAGCATCACTGTAAAGTCGCGGGTTTAGAGATGGAGCGTGCTGGTGATAAAAGAATTCGACAAGTTAAGTATTGAAGCCTCTAGATTCGCGGAAGGGGTCACTACTACTACAACCAGGAACAAAAACAAAGGATATTTCTGGTGCTCGCTTAACTTTCGTCGCAACACCGAGACAGTGGGGTCTTCGTAAAGAGGAGGTGCTAAGTCTCATTGGTGAAGTAATCAGCCGTTAATTTTACTTCAACATTTACGCCACGAGGCTTTCCTTCCAAGTACACCATAGCGTTCTACGGCCGGTATATCGTAACCAGTAAAGCAGAAATATGAGCAACGATAGAAACGACTAATGGAATCGTACTTATAGCGAACCTTAACACAGGGCGAAGAAGGAAAAGACGAAACACACGCTTTGTTTTGTGTTTTCCATTTTCGTCCTGTGTTAAGGTTCGCGAGAAGTACGAATCCATTAGTTAGTAACCAACTCGTCCAACTCTCCGCTTTATTTTATAGAAACGAGAAGTGCCAGCGTTAGTGGTACGTATATGAGACTGCAAGAGGACTTGGGAATTCTTGTAAAGCCTCCATGACTTTTAATCTTCAACTCAAAATGAACCTTCAGTTCCGCAGAGAAGAAATAATAACGGGTTTACAGCCTTGAGCGTCCCATCTTGCGAAAAACCGTCGTCAGTGACCGGTACCGCTAATGGCCGCCTCTGTAAAAAGTAAATAAAAAAAATATCTGGCCACCTCCACTAAAGCGAAACCTGGGTAGGGGCGAAGCATGCAGTGCACAAGTTTTTGCCAACGGAGATGAAACCGTAGGGGGGTAGAGGTATACAGCTTTGCTGTAAATGTCTGAAGCAAAACAGCGCGAAAAAACGAAGGACGAGGGAGGACACACACACGAGCGCTGTGTGTGCGTTCTTTTTAGTAAATGTCTCTTGTCTTTGAAGCACGAAGCTCCCTAACGCCATGCGTAAACGAGTGTCCCTGTGTTTTTTTAGTACGCGTTACGAAGCGCTCCAACGCGAGGCGTAAACGAGTGTCTCGGTGTCTTTTTAGTGCTCTTTGCGTTCAAGCGCGAGGCGTAAACGAGTTTCTCGGTGTTTTAGTACCGTGACTACATGATACGACGATTACGACGGCGAGGACGACAGGAGACGCCAACTGCCCCAATTCCTAAGGGGCTTCTCCTCTAAAAACACGTTTGAGTTCGTATGTGAATTGAGCCAAGATCTCCAGAGCAAGAGCCGAGTGTGGTGCCACCACACTACTTCAGCATTTTTGTTTATTACATGGAAGCAAGTATACTTAAGTGACCTCAAACAGGACGGATTCTTCCTATTGTCGCTTCGAAAGCGCAACCAGCAACAAAGCAGACGCGGAGCTACAGAACCAAACTACAACAAAAGTCAAACTATCGGATCAGAGCCAGGTACTGACAGGTACCTATCGAACCATGTGGACCAGTTCAGTTCGTTCTCTGAATGTTCATATACGCTTCGCACTTAGACCATCTGCTCTTGAAATAGACTTCCCGTTGAGCGCGCTGGCTCAGCGTAGCGCTGCTCTCCATGCAGGTGCTGTTCAAGTCAATAAAAAAGAAGAGGTGAGTTGGAAGTCGTGGAACAAGAGTTGGCCTGGAGTGTGCGGCGCTAGCGTCTTATTTTGTGACAGTGAACGTGATGGCACGGGAGTAAAACAGGTACAGCCCCACCACGAAAAACTTTGATTCTCGGGAAGCTGTAGAGTAAAGTTTCTCCAGTCTGCTTGTCGACTTAACTGGCGCCAACAGACAAACGATCGAAAGCGAAAAAAAGCGCACACACAATGTGGCAGTAGAGAAGTCTTCCATAACCATCGCCAAGCTTTCACGTTCAAAGCACTTAAGCAGACCTAGTAAATACGTAATTTTTTGAAGACTAACTGTACCGTTCTCATATGGCTAAAACAGTGGCCCATTCTTTGAGAATACGGTAATATGTGACAGCACTTGGGAACATGGTACGCCGTACCTCCTGCAGTTAACACTTTGGTGTCACCTGTCTACGTTTAGAATGCCATTACATAGCGTCATAACGTTCTGCGGCTGGTACATTGTAAGCAGTAAAGCGCAAATCTGAGTGAGGATAGGAGCGAGAAAGCGAGAAATGCCCCCATTGTGGTACACTGGCTCAAACGAAGCGTATTCAGTACCTTCGGGTAATTGTTTAATTGTTTTCCCGGCGCTAAAGTACGGTCGTTGCCTGGCATCTCGAGATGCTGCCCGTTTACATCTCCGTGCTTCCAGCCTGCTGTCTTCGACCAGATACATTTTAGTGAACCTCAGTACTCCAGTTGCAACCCCAGGGAACGCCTGGTAGTGTTCGTTTGACCTTGAAGCAAGTGCCTTCTGCGCGCAAGGTCAAGCAAGCGCACGTACTGTTCTCCGCGCAGACAGAAGCGCCACCGGTAGAACCAAATCGCGGTGACGATGGCGTCTGCAGTGAAAGCGTCTACCCGTACGTCCCTTCCAAGGTGAGGGATGCGAAAAGGAAGCAAAACTCTTCCTTAGAGACGACGAGAATCCACGCTCGAGAGAATAAAATTTGCTCATACATTTCGCCCAAGTGCAGCGTCACCTCTATGTTGTGTGCTGAAAAGCGTCGCTGGTCATTCATCTTCCAGGCTACTTTTTTTTTCTCCGAAAGCGTACACCCTGCAGGACGCAGGCCTTCCCCAGAGATTGCCAACCACTCCTGTCGCGGGCTTTCCGCCTCCATCCTGCGCCCCCGAATTTTCATATTTACCCCTAAATCGGGCCCTTGATATTCCCTTTCCGAAAGCGCTAGGAACAGACAAAGCCTGGTACGAATCATGCTCCAGTCACCTGCTTCCTTCACGAAGGCAGCTGCGTATGGGGAGGCTGTACGTTACGAGAGTTCTTGCTGCCAAGGGCCGAACGCTCCCGTCGTGGACTGGCCAAGCGATATCATCACCACGGTCACATGACCAACTCCAGGTTAATCTAGCAATTATAATCTCAAGGAGGGAGAGAAAAAAAACTGACTTGAAACACGAAAACCACATGAAATAGGCCCAAGAAAACCGGACACGATCAACTAGCCCGATTATTTGTTATGTTGGAACTTTGCATGGATACCCTTTTATTTTTGACTCTAGACGACGCACCCAATCCGGAACACGGCAGTGCGTCCAAGTTTATCCGCTTGGGCAAATAAAAGCGGCCTTGAACCTTTCTATCGTCGGCACTTCCCCATTGTATTATAGAGACGTGGCGTTGACATCAGCTGTGTAAATGTGTTGGCTTCGGGCAAGCTAAGCGCTATCTCGATTCCGTAAAAAGGTCAATGATAAGAAAAATGCTGGTACGACCCAAAGGGAGTAGCCAGTTCATTACCATGGTAGAAGCGGTTATCTGCTCTAGTTATTTAAGCGAGGAGTAGTTGCCCACGGGTACATGTATTTTTCGTGTCCGAGACGAATGGGGGTCCACGCGTCTTCCAAGTGCGAGGCCGTCTACCGCAAGCAACCGTTCGTGTGTGAATATTACGGGGTCACCACAACCCTATCTGTTTCTCTTACCATACAGCTACGGTCTAAAACAAGCACTCTAGGAATACGATACAGCTAACTGTGGGGTATCAAATGACATGTGGCAACCGGTTCTCATAGAAAATTCCCGAAATGTCCAGAACGCGCAGAGTTTCCATTTTTCGTATTGTGAAGACGTTATCCAGCAGTCTATAGATTGCAAAGTTATGGTATAGGCATACCAGGCCGCCCAAGGGGCTAGTTAGGGTTCAATTTTCGGTCTGTTACTTCTTGCGGGCTGCTAGCACAGCACTGGCAAGGCCACTGGATGGTAGAGAGCCCTTTCATCCAGTGTACATGACACTGGTACGTCGGCCAGTCTTCGGACAACCGCAGAATCCCGGGGCTCGCATTTCCCTTAGCATCTGTCTTGTTCCTGCGGTTGGTGCGGTGTTTTCTGAGGATGCTCTGAAGAAGGATTTGCCCCGCTCGTGTTTTGGCAGAACATTTTCTCGGTTGACATCGTAGACGCACTTTTACTGACAACTACTGTCCCCTCCTTGTTACAACGGAATGTGTAAGGCAGTGTAAGTCACGCAGTAAGGCACTGTAAGGCACTGTAAATCATTGACTTCTTCATTCCTGTAACTGGTTACTTTCGAGATTTCATGTGGTGCTTGGAATGATGTGTTCACTCAAAAATTTGATTTTTTACTGTTACGTACTGCAAAGACGTTCTTTTTTTTTTCAATCTTACTCATAATCCCCAACCTACATACGAGCAGTGGGTGGCACGGCTGACCAGCTCCGACTCTCCTCCCAGTGTAGCCTGGTGGAGAGGGCCTGGGTGGCCAGCACAGGCCAGGGTATCCCGGATTAGAGGAAACCCCCCACCAGGCGGGTGCCCAAACATCAGCACCTAAGGCTCGCCTAAATAAAGTTTATTCCTCCTCCTTCAAATTGGCTTTTTCTGAAAAAAAAAAATATTTATTTGGCTTGTAGCCCTATTTGTTTATTTTGTTTTGGCTTCAAAGCTGCCATAGCCTATTTTGAACAGGTCTTGTTCTCCACATTCTTATCTCTCTTTTTTCGCGTAGCACGGAAAAGGGGGGAAACACATATTTGGAATTGGAATTGTGGGGTACCTTCGATTTTCCAGAATTTGCGTATCATGTGAAATACACTGAGCTGCCTGATAGACGAGCAACTGCTGTGTCCAAATTACCCACTCACATAAAGTAACAAGCATGCGGTTCAGAAATGAGTCGTTGCCCCTTACATGTGTGTTGTGCACTGCGGGTTTCGAGACCCGGAAATCAAGCGATACATAAACGGTCGGTGCTGTCCGAGGGTCGCTTTGCGTTAAGGCTAAAAGTTGGACTAGTTGGCGTTGAAGTGAATCCATCTTACCAGTGAAAAGAAGATACAAACGAAGAAAAATGAAGACAGGGCGATCGCTGGCGATCGTACTCGGTGCATCTTTCTTCATCCGTGTCTCCTTTTCGCTGGTAAGATGTATTCCAGACGTTTTACGTGCCTGCCAACTGTGGCGGGTTCTTTTGCGCTGTGGTGAAACCGGCGTAGGGCTATGTGGCCTATCTATCCTAAGGCGCATGCGACCGGAAGGTCTGTCCTGCATGTCGGAGGAAGTTTTCTTCGTGGGCGAAGAGTTTTGGAGACAGCGAGCAAGTTCTTTCGTTTCCAAACAGGAAGGGTGAGTGTCCTTTATACTGAAACCGTTGTGGCATGGCCGAATCTTTGTCACATTGTACGCAACGGTATATGGGGTTGTAAGAATAAAAGGACGTCGACTAAACGGCAGTAAAACATATACTTGACGTTTCCGTGTCCAAAACGGTCGCCTTGTCATACATGTGTCACTTCCAATATCTCGCTACCTTCCTAGGCCCTTCGTTTTGTTTACAAACATTTATTTATGTTGTTTCAGGGCAAAAGCCACTACAGGGTCATATGATCCTATTCATTCCTTGGATGCATATGCGTGGGCGTAAATTTCGCTCTTAATGACAGATTTTAACCCTACAACTGGGAGAAAACGGTTACATTTTGGTGCCTCCCTGTAGGCGAGAAACCCACTCTTTAAAGCACACGCGCACGCATGGACCAAGATGAAGGAGGGTCACCCATCTGAAGGACTCCTGGAAATTCTTTCCTGCTCCTCAACTTCCTGGCCGAGAGAAGACACTGTAGGGGCGGGGTGTAGGCGAGGTGGAACGAAAGTCTGTACAGTGAAGCTGGCTATGGCTATGGCTAGGATCCAGCAGATTATCTGCGGCAGCAAAACGATGTAGACAGGAATCGCACGCGAGCTTAGCGCCGCCTTGAGGCGCCCACTCAAATCCCCGGGACCGTAAAATTGTGCCATCCACTTTCAGCGTGCGCAAAAAAAGAAGTCTCTAAAAAATAAGAACACGTTCTAGGGCCTTCATGATTTGAAATAAAACGGCTTACATTGCCCCTGAAAAAAATGTTTCACGGCAATGCTTTTGTGTTTAGAGGTGAAACCAACTTAAAAAAAGAATCAATGCAAGCTTGGTTTTTGTAAGCTGGCTTTCACCCATTGCCTGTCGCACGGCGAAGCATGGCCATCTATGGAAAGAGAATGATTACAAAAAAAAAAAAAAAAAACGGTTCTAAATGTTGTGTTACCGGAACTTTCCGACGAACAATTATGTGACAATTAGCCGCGAAGGCTACCCTAACGCCGAGTTCCGTTCACAATTTCCATAATTAATTCCCAGTGAAGTTGTAAATGTTATAGGACTACTGTCTGCTGTAAATACACCTACGACCATCTACGGAGGGAGTATGGTTACAGCAAACGTCTGGAAGTGTTGTTTTGCTGGAACTATAAAAAAAAAATACGGAAATTAGCCGGTAAGACGACTCTAACTTTACGCACCACAACTTCGCTGGAAGGGTACTGAATTTTTATTGTCCAGAAAGGAAAATTATTTTACGGTTCGGGAGGAATGTTCACCGCCATGTTAGCAAAAATAGTGCTAATGTTTTCGTTCGCAGGGATACTGTCTGACAGTAGCGAAATGCGCAAATTCTCTGAGATTGGAAACAGAACGATTTGATTGTTGATGGCAGCAAGTTTTTGAAAAAAAAAAAAGTCAGGAACAAAGATAGCAAGAAAAGAAAGAAAGCCACCACAATAAAGTTTGTATGGTCTTGAAAATATACTAACACTCAAAACTGGCATGAGTGCAACGGAACCACGCGAAAGTTGATTCCACCTTAGACGTAATAATGGGTGAAAAAACCGACTACTACGCGTGGTTTGCGGCAGTGGTAAGATATGCGGAAGTGAATAAAGCCTGTATCCTTTTCAATTACCTTTCCAATACCTTTATTGGAATCATAAATTTTGTTTTCTGCTCAATGGGGAAAAAATAAAAAGCCAATATTCGCCATATTTATGTAGCTTTTCTGACACAATTCTACTATAAGTTACTATGAATGCGCGATACAGTGAGTAATTTTTCCAATAGGCACGTTAGATCTCAAAGCGTGACGTCAGGTCTAACCCTTTATGTTTATACTTAACCTTCGGTAACATCCAAGTTGAGACTTACGACACACCAAGAAACGTCATACTCGTTGTACGCCAGCCTACGGGTACGGGATGACGACGTTATTAGGCGTCAAAGCATGACGACAGCCCTAAAACGCCGGGCCATTGGCTACTCTCGTCGTGAACCCCCTACATTCGCTGCGCATCAAGCGTCGCGCAAGGAAACTATAAACTGGAAAATACGGAAGGTTTCACCATCCGCGTAATCGGATACACTAAAACGAACACGTGACACGCGCACAAGAGCGGGATAACCTCATATCGTCTATACTCTGATAATGCCGGACTTGAGCTCACCTCTCAGCGGGGATTCCTCTTATCAGGACAATATAAAAGCGTTCTCAGGAAACCACAAAACAAGAATGCTCTACGGGGAACCGATAGCTCAATCGGCACGAGTGCCCGGGCTTCCAGTCGACGCGGCAGCGGTCAGTTAACAAAGGAACGCACTGATCCATATTGTCCGTTCTACGCCACCGCTATCGCTCGATAACGTGCACGCGAGAGCCGGCGGCCAAGGGCGCCAGTTTTTTGAGATAATGCACGATTTCATTTTAGGCTAACGGTGCGTCAACACAAACACAGCAGCGGGAACCTGAACGGCGCCCCCCAATACGTCATATGCGCGCATTATCGGGGTCAAACGTCCGTAATACTTGTTTTAGGCTACTGAATCGCGTTTCTCTGCTGGCTAATGGTGCTAATAGTTGTCTGTACTCCGAGGGATACATCCAAATAGAAGCATCACCTTCCAACGTGTAGTGGATTACCTTGAGTGGAAGGCGGTAGAGAAATTAACGCTTCAGCTGTAGACACGAGACGCAGACTATCTGTCACGATAGTACAACACTCGTATATTACTTGCTAACCAGAGATAACAGTCAGTACCTTCCCTCACTCGAGAGAAGAGGCCGAAATGAAGTGGTGCGTTGCCCGTACTGTAAGTTCTGGTAGTTATTTATGCTCGCTTAAGGCTTTATTTACACAGTCGTCATTGTTGTAGCAGAGTGCTCCGACGGTCACTATGCTGCTCGCAAAATAGCGGACCCCCAGAAATTGGTTTAGGGGGGGCGAATTTTTATTTTTGACGGGGGGGGGGGGGGGGGGGGGGCGAAGGGGGCCTGTGAAACTTTATGGAAATTTGCTATACCTACGGGTTATGAATTACACGACGTGACTGTGGCGACACGCACTGACACAAATAGCCCAGAAAGGTATGGTTTATGACAACAGCTCAATCTCTTCCAAATGTTTGACCGCAATGACCTACGAGCATACGGTAACGACGTAGCGCTCACCTATAATGGCGACAAGGTTCACCTCGTTGTCGCGCCCAAACGACACCGAGGCTTTGAAGGGTATCTATTTGTCGCAGGAAGCACACCAACTCCCAGACGCCCAAATCACGGCCCTATTGTGATAGTGAAGACGGATTACTGGAGCTACGAGAGGAACAGGCAGGACAAACACTAGACAAACGCTGTATTTCTTGTCATGCGTCGCGCTTTCTAGCATTCCTAGTGTCTTCCATCCATTACCACGTGACCAATTAGCCCAGCCCTACGACTTAGATGTCGTGCTGTGATCCTGAAGCCTGTGGTCCCAACAAAAACTGCTACTCAATCCAACGCACTATCGCAGAAAAACAATCTATAGAATAATACAACAGACACGATGCTGCAGCTGCGGCCGAATTGCCGACTCAATTTCATGCCTATTGACACATTAGGCGCTAATGCATCCAGCACCTCTTGCAAATATCAAACATCGGGGATATTCCCGTACATATTTTATGAACCGCGCGCTGCGAACTCTGCTCTTGGAGTCATCAGGAGTGCCACTACGCGTCTCTGAAGCTGAAATTCATGACATCGTGCGGCAGAGAGCACCAGTAAGACCGACACGACGCATGGGGATGTCAGAGGTTATACGGACTGACCCGAGCCCTGGTTATGTTATCCCGGGCTACACTAAATACCACCTGTACGACTACGCGGGAAAAACCCGCCGCGGTGGCTCGGCTCAGTGGCTGAGGCGTCATGCTTCTGAGCTCAAGGACGCGAATTCGGTTCTCCGCCGGGGCGGCCGATTTTCTGATGGAGGCGAAAAACAAAAACGCCCGTGTGTTAGAGATTTCGGCGCAAGTTAAAGAACCCCAAGTGGGCAAAATTAAATGCCCTCCACCACGGCCGGCGTGCCTCATCGCCTGTGCAGCGTCGGCGTGTCAAACCCCACAATCAATCAATCAATCAATCAATCAATCAATCAATCAATCAATCAATCAATCAATCAATCAATCAATCAACACCGGCGCACTGCATCCGATGTCAGCTTTTTCGTCGCATTGCTGGAACTTCCGCAAGTCACACTGTCCGTGCTGCCGAGGAGACCGTAAGCTAGCGCTTTGTACGTAATATTATAAACGCTGAATAACTGTGGCATGATAAGAAAATAGTATTTACAGGTACAAGAGACAGAACGAAGTAGATTATAAGGCTGCGAAGGCTACCGGCGTCATATCCTGCGTAAGCAAGAAATGACGCACAAAATGACCGACGGCGCAAAGAGAATAAAAGCAACGTGACTGCATCAAAAAGGAAATGAATAAATTTGAGTAGGATGGCTCTAGCTGACTGACTAAATGGAACCTAGCCAATGCATTGTGGCCGTCTATATTTGTTGGAGACAAGCAGAAGTAGAGCGAGCAGGTAACTACGTTCCCGCTTAATGTGCTTTACATGGCAAAGCAAACGAGGGTATGTTCACAGAACAGGGAGGATTTTAGAGAAGCAAAGGTCTAGCTTTGCCTGTAGTGCCAGAAAAAGCGTAGTGGCGGCGTCGTGAACTACCCAGTACGCCCGCTTGATGGCGCTGTAAACACGGCTTTGTAAACATGGCGGATGCTTTTTGCACAGGCCGCTTGAGCTCCTTAATAACATGGCTGCCCCTCGCACGGCGGCCGCCGGCTCGCTGCTCCACGGCCGGACTCGACTCTCCTCCTCCCGCGCGCGAAAGGGGCGTCGAGTCCGGCCGTGGCTGCTCCTGCTGGCTCCTGGCTGGCACGCTGGTCGCGTGTTTACTTGCGCCGCGCTAGTGAAGTGATGTTACGCCAGGTGACCAGATGGCCTCGACTGGCACAGACCACAGTGAGCAGCAAGTGAGAACAAATCGTTTATTGACATCCGCAAGTTTACAGAGGCCAGGACATCATTTCATTTCGATCGCTGCAATTGTACGTCGCTTTCGTGACAACATTTTTTTTTTTGCCATAACAACTCGTTCACTTGCACTAAGATTTCGAACGAAGGGCACAAATGAAGTATTGACGGCGACAACGGTTTCCTTTGCACCGTCTTTCTAGCGGAGTGCATAACACTCACCTTCTGTTTGAAGAATCGAATATTCTGGCCTCGACAGCTGCCTTCCGATGCGGAATTTCCCACATTTGTCATTCCACAAGCACTCAATTCTCGTGTTTTGCCAGTCCTCTCAACAACTGATGGACGCAAAAGCACATAACAGCAATAACAGTCACGAAACCGGTGCTCCGCGCACATTGAAACGGTCGGCCGTTGCAGCGGTTTCAATTTGAATTGGCGGCTTTGTGGTTGCGAATTCAGAAACAAGGTGGTGCACCAGTCGGCTGTTCGTAAAAAGTTGCGTACATTTTTGCTCAACGGATGTTTGATGCGGAACTTGTTAATAGTATTTTTAAATAACACATTGTAAGCGAACTGTGTGGGCTCTTTGAGTCACGGAATGAATGTTTTGTATTCTATACCAAAAGTAACATTTTGCCTGCGCCGTCTGGTGGGCTTGATGGTCGAAAACAGCGCTTTAGGTTGGTCAAGGTTGGTCACGTGGGGCGTCGATTTTTACGCCGCCTATAGGGAAGACAGGGAACGTCCAAGCTTGCGAGCCCTGGTATGTTCGGGGCTAATGATAAGAGCGCCGTCATGCGGCATCCGCTGAAACCTGAGGTCGTACGGCGTTGTCCCAACAGATGGCGCGAGCAGGGCAAACTGTTCCCCGACCTCCGTCGCCTAGAGCGGTGGCGCTAGTATTGAGGCACCCGAGTGAACGCGAGTGTAAGTTGGAATTAGTCTAAGGTTGTTTGACATGTTGGCTACGTAATGACCTGGATGTAAGCTTAAAGAGGGCGATCGGCCGATAATCGCACAGTGACGAAGAGAAGAAAACCACAAAAAGGGAAAAGGGTACGATAACAATCAAAAGCGTTCGGCAATCGGACATTAATGCTTTCATATTCACCGTGATCCTAAAGTAGGCGTAAGTGTCCTCGTAATTTTCTGCGAAAAAAGGCAACGCTTGTCGTCTACACCTGTACTTGAGGCATTCGAAGTACTGGTTCTCTTTCAGTACTGATGCATTTTCAGAATTGTTTCTGTACGGCCGCTTATGTCTGAGTTGGTATATTCCCGTGTAGTGATTGTCGCTCAGACGTATTATCGCAAAACCGAGCTTCTAGAAGTCGGCTTTCCTATTATACACGCTGGCGTTGCTGGAACGACATTTTGCAGAAGAAATACAAGAAGTCTGATATTGAAGTGTGACGGCCAAGGTCCATCAAACACCTCCAAAAGGCCTGTGTATCATTGCAAAGCGCTATACATTGAGCCCTTTAAGGCAGGCCTCACTACCATACAGGGATGCTTTGCTGATGCGACAGTTTTTTATGGGGATGTAGGAAGTCTGTTATGAAAGTTCGATCACCCAAGGGCCTTTTATTTATTAAGCATGTATCCTTACAAAGCGATATAAAAGCCTTTTCAAAGTCGGCTTTCCTGCGGTACACAAATGCATTGCTCGAGTACATTTTCAGTGGCAATATAAAGGGTTTTGCAGGGTGTCGAACCGGAATTTTTTCGGGTTCGGTTCGGGTTCGGGTTCAAGCCTTTCGGGTTCGGTTCGGGTTCAGTTCCAGAGCACCATTTCGTTCCGGTTCGAACCGGTTCAAACGGGTTCAAACGGGTTCGAAGAAAAAAAGCAGGCGTGTTTTTTTCTGTTAATTTTTTTGTGCTCGTTTTTCGTTTCCTTATCAATTCGGCATAAAAACAAAGTCATAATGAATGTTTCTTTGTCCAGATATTTTGTCTTCGCCAAACTAATGCGACCCTGCAACCCTTTTTTCAACTTTTTTCTAAATCTTGAGTGCTTGCAGAAAGTAGTCAACCAACACATTAGATTATGGCGTCGCAATGTGCCTCAGCCAAAAATTACTGCTCTCTCCTCGTCACAATAACATAAAAACTTGCTCAAAATATTTTTCTCTCCTCCCAGTCTTCGCGTTCTTCGACCGCTGAATGACGTCATTACAGCGGTGTAACGGCTTTTTGCCGGCTTTCCTTAAGTTGCAGAATAAAACGCATTTGATTGCCACTTAAAAAAAAGCCACAAAAGCGAAGCAGAAACGGAAGGTGTATCCGCAGCGACGAGCAAATCACACACTGGTGCTCTGTGCTCGCAATAGCTATAGTTTTCGCAGTCCTTCCAGATGCGAAGAAGAGTGAAAGCGTTTATCGAAAGTGTTGATTTATTTATTTACTGGTTTTTATTTATTTATTTATTTATTTATTTATTTATTTATTTATTTATTTATTTATTTATTTATTTATTTATTTATTTATTTTTGGGTTTAACGCGCGCGCCCACGCCACGCCGACGACGAGGCGCGCCATAGTGGAGGGCTCCGGAATAATTTTGACCACCTGGGGATCTTTACGTGCGCCGAAATTTCGGACACACGAATGTTTTCCCTTTTCGCTTCCCTCAGAAAAGTGGCCACCGCGGCCGGGAATCTAAATCACGTCTGTGTGCTCAGCAGCGCAACGCCTTAGCCACTGAGCCACCGCGGCGAGTTTATCTAAAGTGTTGAAGAGCTCCTTTAACTGTACCTGCAAAATGTTTTCTATGGTAGTGTGACGAGTATGTGGCGCCGGCTGCCAAGCGTGGCAGGTGGCATTTAGAGAAATTTCCTTCTGCTCATCTTTTATCTGCTAACAGAGCTGCCAGAAAGAAAGAATGGATACAAAGACTCATTGGGCGGCGTGTATAGGACGGCATTGGATAGGGAACCACCGGAGATAGGAACTTGCTAATGGCCCTTCAGCGACTGGTGACAGCAATTGGGCTCTAGGAAAGATGATAGCCAAGTGAAGTCACAAGCAGCGGTAATGATCACTTGTAGAGAGAGAGAGAGAGAGAGAGAGAGAGAAAATGAAGTTTAATTCAATCGAGGCAAAGTTTTAGAGAGGCGACCTCATTTGAGGGGGCTGAATCGACAGCCGTTTCCATCAAGAGCAACTGATCTTCCAGGCCGGAGCATGCCATGGCTGTCTCTCAATTCTCTATGGAAACGTGGAGGTTGGATGGATCTACGGCACACTTGTCGCAGCCGCCTACTATGTGTATGATGTTCCCAGGCTCTCCACAGAAGCAACGAAATGGAGAGAGTTGTGTCCCGCCAAAGAGGTGAAGTCTGGTGTGTGGGAAGGTGTATGCCCACAGAGTGCGGAGTAATCTTTCCTGGTTAATCGGTAGCGATTTGTGCGGGGAGGAATACGTTCTATGGAAGAGGCCATAGTGCTGAGTAACTTCCTGGTCTGTGACTGCAGGATGCATGCACTCGGGCCGGGCTTCATCAGCGCTGGCTAAGCGAGTCATATCTCGAGCAACGAGGTTGGTGACCTTGTTTGCCAGCGATGGCAGTATCAGCTGGTGCCCACACAATCGTGACTGGTCTCGTTGATGGTCTCTGATTGATCATCGGAAGTGTTGTAACATGCAATCGACCATGGGGAAAGGTGGGCCACTCCTGCTAAGAGTCTGTTATGAGAGTTTTGGCGCCGCTTTGGCTAAGCGCACGTGCTATCGCCGCTTCCTCAGCTTAGAGGGGGCTGTGTTCGGGGGTTGAGATGCTACACGTGTGGGAGGGTCCAGAACAGTAACACAAAGAGAAGGTATTGAAGAATGCTATCGGGCGTCTTTGCATCAAACCAGTTGACTAAATTTAATAACTAATTGCTCGTCCCTCCCTTTTTTTCTTGCAGTTCAGTTTCTTTCCAACTGTCTCCCCTCATATATACACACGTTTTGAAAACCCTTTGATGAATATAAAATATGCATTAGGCAATTAGTTATTAAATTTAGTCCGAGATGTCAATGTTAATATAGCAACAACATAATAGCGCAATACGGGCATAAAGAAAGACCTTTTATAGCATTCAGGTGGTCGTCACATAACTTTGCGGCTTTTTTGTGCGTGACAAAATTTTCTGATTGGTCGAGAAGGAGAACGCTGCAAAATTTCCAAATGCCAAGGACCCCAAAGGTATCATGTTTGGTCTGACCGTCGAATCCGCCTTAACTGACCCGCTAATTCCTTTAATCCAAATTAATCAACACACCAGTTCCACTAATTCACATTAGCTCATTCACTCACCTAACTAATTCACCCCAGTATACCCGCTAACCCGCACTAATCGACTTCAATCCATCCACCTCTGAAGTTTAAGGTTGAGCAGATTCAAGATAACATGAAAATGCTATCAAATATACTTTAAAAGTGGAGATTAGGATTCCCCAATTTTTTATATCTGATGTTCTCTTAGAGCAGTAACCAAAGGACACAACGGCACTGTATACAAGAAAAAGTGACGTTACTTTTGAGACCTGCGAGTGTTGGTGAACTGCCCATTCAAACTAGAATAAGTGGAAGATATGAATTTATTGTAGATGGTGTCCCTGAAGGCCTTCACAAGCGGACAGGTATGCATGCGAATTAACAGCACATTGAAAATTTTACACGATTTTAAACCCCATGTAGATAGAAACCATGAAGAATATTCCATGATATGTTGCCTCGTAATATGCGTTATAACTTAAGTTATGCTAAATGTAAAAGATAATTGGGAGAGATGGGCAGTACCTAACGCAAAATGATAGTATAAATGGACAACTTTACATTAAATCGAGGGCAATAATTAGAAGAGAACATGATGGGCCTTGAGAACTGCAGACTACGCAAAATATTTCATGGTTCTGTCTGGCGAGTGGCAAAATATCTTCAGACGCAAGGTAGGGTACCGAAATGGAAAACTAGAAATTACATTTTTGAGGCCCCGGAACCGGTTCGGAACGGTTCCTTCGATTCGTTCCGGTTCGGGTTCAGTTCCAAAATGGCGGAAAAAATACGGTTCCGGTTCAGTTCCGGTTCGGGCAAAAATTCGGGTTCAGTTCCGGTTTTCGGTTCGGTTCCGGTTCCGGTTCGACACCCTGGGGTTTTGTACTGCCATAGTATCAAGTCCCCTGTTTTTTTTTTCTTACACCCTATATATTCCTAAGGAGCACTGTACACCCAGTCCCTTTAAAGCCCCATTCAGTACTTTATGCAAGTGCATTGCTGGAGAGATATTATTCCAGGGATTATATAAAGGTCATTACAAGATATGTGTGGTCAAAGGCCTTATTTTAAGTACCTCCATAAAATCCCATGTGTACCTATGAAACGCTGTACGGCGAGGCTTCTTAAAGTCGGCTTCACTACTGTACACAAGACGTTACTGGGAAGACATTTGAGGGGAATATAAGCGACCTCAAGTGAAAATATGAAGTGCAAAGGGAAGAGGCCCTGGGGCCTTCTAATAACAGCCTTTTCGTATGCAGCGAAAGTGTGACCCATCAAGCGTTACAGATGGACAGGCTGATTTCTTAATGTTGGGTCCGCGTGTAAATGTTTAGGAAGTTAAAAACAAGCGTTGTATTTGCGACGGAAAACAAGACGAGGGAGCTGCCATTATTTGACACAAAAGGAATCGAAGAACCAACGAAGCGAAAATTAGCGCCACTTACAAATGCCTTCATAACACCGCAAATGCACGCGTTATTTTCGACGGGGAGAACCATGTGCGACAGACACACACGAATGCTGTCCGGCTGACAAGGAAATCCAGGAAATCCGACTGACAAGGAAATACAGGAACCGTGCCAGCACGGTGCAATTGTGTACGAGAAATCATTGAAGACGTTTAACAACACTACTGTGACTTAACACTTAGGCGAACTGGATCTGGAGAATTAAAAAAAAAACGCGCAAAACCACCCTTTTTTATAAACAAAATAGAGAACTATTATAGCCCCCACCATGTGGCGATAAAAAAAATTGACATTGCTCGCTGACCAAATGCGCAAGACGTGCAAACACCCTTTTTTATAAACAAAATATAAAACTATATATCAGTGCCGCCACCACCATGTGGCGATAAAAAATTGTAATTTTTCACTGACAAAATAAAGGAACATGTAATTTTACCATCATTTTATCTCCGTCTGATTGGGTGTTTCTGGACTGAAGAGGTGGGGAACGACTCGCTTCACACCAGCCGGAGCGAGCGATTGGAATTTTCCCCCTCTCGAAGCCGGAATTGTTAGTGACCGCTCAACCACGGCCATGTGGCCGCCGCTCACACGCTTCGATACTTCCCGTTCGTGAGGCGGGCGTGAATCGGTCGTTAACTGCTTACGAGAAGCCATTAGGTTAGTTCTCCAACTTCCAATCGCAGCTGTCATTGTCGTTGGCCGATACCACTGATTGGGTATTGACTCATGACACACAAGGGCGAATCATAACAGGCAGTGACGGCCATTCCGCTCCTAACTAACGTCATCGATGGGAAGACAAAAAAAAATCACACCTCTCTAATGAACAGCTGGCGTTAGTGAGCGGGCGAATCGGCCGTAAGCTGCTTCCCAGGCCATTAACTATTTCTTCGAACAGGTACGCGCGGATTATGGAGCGGTTTTTTGCAGACGGACGACGATAAGGTTACGAGAGATTCAGCGAAGTGACAGCAATCATCAACAGCAGTATCATCATCATTTTGGCTGGGTCCACCGCTGGACGAAAGCCTCTCCCAAAGATGTCCAGCCACGTCTATCGAGTGGTAGCTGAGTTCATTCTTCCCACCCGAAAGTGACCCCGCATGTGTCCACTTGCATCTTGCATCGAAGATGCAAGTGACAGCAATAACTACGCAGCAGTAAGTGACAGCAATAACCAAGCTTTAATAATGAGAGCTTGTATCAGTGCAATGTTTTACCTTGCGGTGCAGCCGAACATATGGCGGATTACGCAGAAAAATGCAATCTAGGTTGCCCGAAACTTCGCATTTAAAGTCATAATCGTCTATGCAGTCTATACAGCATTCACTGCCTATACAGTATTCACTCTAGAGACAGTCTGCTTGAGGTCAGAATTAAAGGAAAAAAATCAAATGAAAGAAAATTCTCGAATTCAAAACGAAGTTTGAAACAGAAACTCCATGCAACCTGGACCATGCCCTTTACATGCATGGAGCACGCTGTGTACCATGTAACTTGGACCACGCCATATACCATGCCCTTTGATATACCATGCTTATATACCATGCACGTTGATAGTAATTGGTCCAGTTCATCCAGCTTCATAGTTATCTACCATCTACTTTGATTAATTATTGGTTGAATCACTTTAGTTGTAACTGTTAGCGTCGTTTAGGCGTTTTTTAGTCTGCAATCCGAATCTGCTTATTATGGGGAGATATGCGGTCTGCATTTGTTTCGCTGAACTCTAAATCCACGCGTCGCACTTACGAACAAACAGAAAAAAAAAAGCAATCCGAAAATCTTCGCGCGGTTCCGATCTGTCGGTTGAATTCAGAAAAGAGCCACGTCGAAATGAGGGCTCATAAAGCGGTCATTGCTTCGACAGAACTATTTGATACGCTACGCTCGGCCGGGGTTGTACCCCGCGGGGACATGTATTGTGTTCCTATCAGCGCCACGACAGACGGGGTCTGCGTGTCAGCTAGAAAACGCTTCTTCAGTGTTCCTAAAGGGCACGTCAGCCTCCCCTCTCCGAGCTAGCGAGCTCCGGTATAGGCTTTCCCAGTAGGAAACAACCTGCCAGAAACAAGCTTGTTCAGCAACTACATTATATCAACTTCATCTCCGCTAGTAGCCTGCGGGATACAGAGTACGAACACTGTACTGCCACGTTTGCACTAACCTGCGTCAGTTCTGTCCGCATATCTTTCGGGCAGAACGGCACGGAAGAATAAAGGCAAGTTAGCTTACACAACTTACGAATATAAACTTTCGTATCACGCAGAGAAAAATGTAGAGGACGGACCACGATAATAGAGCATGAATGGTTGGAAGATAATGACTCGAATTACGGGTTCCCCACGGCTGATCAAACAGCCAGACGGATTGCCGGCCTTGGTGCAACCGCGTTATTATAAAGGAGCGATGGTTGTGCTGACTGCGAAGTAGTTGATGGGTACGGTGTTAATGGCGGAGTCGACGATTACGACCACACTTGACATAGCTTGCGAATTGGACTGTCACAATTCCTTTGCATCATTATTTATGTATGTACGTACATCTCCGGCCGGCCGAGGACGTCCCGACTTGTGACCCTGACATCTCTCAACTCACGCTGTTTACAACGAAATAGCTGAAAATGGGTGTTTTGGCCTCTTGTATGAACGCTAATAAAAGCGTTTTCCGCAATGCTGTAGCGGGTTTTTTTCGATTAATTTCTGGCAGAGTGAAAGTTGCTTAAACATTTAAAAAATGACATATCTCTGGATCTCCGAACGTTATCAGCAAACGGTGCGAGCTGAGCATAAATATTTTCTTTTCCGAGGCAAAAGTTCGTAAGGTATGTTCCCCACTTATTGCGAAAACATGCCTACTTGGAAGCATGCTGAAAGGATGATACGACGCAGTTTAGGGCAGTTAAGCACGACTTATTATAAAATGTGTTCTTGCGAACGAGCCTGGGTTGCAACTAAATTCGTTTTTAGCCGACTCAGCTGTGGTACGACCACTTGAACTGCTAAACACGATTTTCACTGTTTGCTGCAAATGGATTTCCGCGGGCAAAACAACCGATCTTATGTTCCGCTTTACCGCCGCCTCTAACGTTTCGAAACGACGTATCTCCACAACAGCAATACAAAAAGTTGCAAAACTTTCCACTTACATCGGTTCTTCACGGTGGTCCGCAGCAAGGACACGACTAACTACGATCAGCCTATTAAGACCCGTCTGCACCGTCCGCTATAGCAAACATCCGCAATTAGCATTCCCTAGTCCGCGCACAAAGCGAAAAACAATTCCACGTGGGTCCGGTTCTGCGCAATAAAAGCACATCGTTCTTTGGCGATCGTTCATTCCGTTTGCGTCACCTGGCTACGGTTCAATCTCGTGTGAACTTCCGTCTTATTCTATCTTTCAGCCAGTTTCGTACGCGGGTAAAGAGCAGAAAACCAAGGCGCAAGCTATAGCAACTGCGACGCGTCCACGAACGTCTCATCCTTGAAGAACAAGCTCCACAAGTACGACGCTGTTGTTTTGAGCTACGCTGCTTTAAATGCGCCAGTGGGCCTCATTGTGTCAGGCAACATTGGAAAAGGGCGAGTTAGGAAGAACCGTGTTAGATGACCGACATTCCCAGCGGCAACATGCGTACTTACCTCAATGGTGTAGCTCTCATTGGAGAGGTACATGGGCCGGTACCTCCGGTTCGAAAAACCGGGTGTCAGAAGATCGGGCATTCTGAGGCGGCTCAGGGCTCAAACCCCCCTCGACGTCAGGCCAGTCAGTGCCACACAAGCCGCACCCCTTCTTCCATAGGACTCCTCGACACAGTCGCATCCAGCGCGCCACCTAAACGCCGGGTCGGTGCCGAGGCCGGAGGGAGAAAAGAACGGGCGGACAAAAAGGTAAGGTGTCACTCACCCCGAGGTTCCTGATGACGGCCGTGCTAAAGCGCCTGGCCGCCTGGAACATGGGATTCGACGTCGTCGTGACGGCGGTGCTGAAACGTCGCGCCGCCTGAAACATGGCTGCTTTTTTGTCTGGCGCGGATGTGGTAGCGAGTTCACGACAACTACACCACTGGGCTCACTCAGACGATGGCACCCGAGATGCAGCTCACAACCGCGCGGGAGTCCCTCGGGGACGCGAGCTCAAGAGCGCGGATGCGCTTGTGCCTGGACGTGTGCGTGCGTGCGTGTGCGTGGACGAGTGAACTAAGTTTCCTCTCGTTAAAGTGGCGTCCCCCCTCCCCCCTCCTCTTTCGTCGGCGAGGGAAGCACGGCGGGTCGCTTTAGGTGCGGCGGTCCAAAAGACGCCGCCACGCGGCGGCGAGGGAGAACTTATGACGTGCATTAGATTTCTTTTGCTCTTATTTCGCGTTTGTTTTATTGTTTTCTCGTTGGCGCGAAGGGGCGTAGATAGTGACGGGGGGATACTTTCAGCCGGGAGTCGATAGCAGAGCGAAGGTGTCAATCGGCCTGCCCCCGATAACGGGAGAATGCACTCGCCCCTATACTCGCTATTGTTGTCGGCGTTAGGCTTGGTAGCGGCGGCGGAAGCGAGCGTAGTAGGAAGGTAAACTGAGAAGCGTAGTATTCTATAGTCCAGCCTTGCAAGACGAATAAGGAACTCAACAGCACGCTTCAATGGGGATTTCAAAATGTTTTGCATGTGAGACCAAACCCCGAAAAAAGATGCCATTGCTCGACTTTGCTCAAAGGGACTTGTTCCGCATTGAAACTGAAGGAACGTCACACAAAAATTACACACGCGTCTTACGTAGCACAGCTCAATTAGGTGTTTCCCCTTCATCAGCCGTTTTGCGATTATGTCGGGAAAAGGTATGCCCACAGATTGAACTTTCGAGACTAGTTCCGTAGGCTATTTTTCAAGAGAAATACTTAACAAATCTCCCCCAGAGTGTCCGCCCTTACAAAATTCTCGACTGAAGGAGTGCGGCCACGTTGGACATGCACGATTGTTTTCTGACTACTCAACAGATTACAAACACAATACAGTCAAACCTCGATATATCGAACACGGGTATATCGAATTATTGCCTATATCGAACACTTTCAATATCACGCGGGAAATTACATGCATTTTTTAATTTTTATTTCGAACTGGGACGGACATGAAATGGGTATATCGAACTCCGCCACCCCAGACCGCCCAGACCGCTCGCGCTCTGTTGACAGGCAGCGAGCAATCCCGCAGTACCCTCGAGGACAGCGGTGGCGCGATGGGCGTTTCCGACTGCTGCGCATCGGCTGCACCGAAGCACAATTGGACGGTGCAAAAGAAGAATGCGAGCTTGAAGAAACCTGGGGCCAGCTGGAGCGCTTTGTTGGTGCTGAGCGATGAAGCATGTGCATTGATGACTTTGTTGGCGGTGACGACAGCACCGGAACGACGGTGGAGCTGACGGATGTGGAGATCCTAGCGGGGGTAACTACTGAGCGCACAAACGAAGACGCTGCCGAGGTTGTACCCGCAAGCGCTGACAGTGCCCCACTCCCGAATTCGACCGAGGCTTCAGCGGTTTCGGGCCTACCGCACCGCTACTGCAGCGCTATAGAAGGCACCGGCCTGTCGCTTGTGGAACGTTTGGACTACGTTGAGGAAGTCGTGTATAACACGCCAGGCTACCCTGCTGCAATACTTTAAGCCAAAAGAATAAATACTTTGAAGCACCAAGTGAGTATTTACTGCACAATTCGTTTTTTATTGATTTGTACCAGTTTATGATGCGTTTTTTACGTGATTTTATATATCGAATTCTGGTTATATCGAACTATTTCGCGGGCACCGCTCTGTTCGATATATCGAGGTTTCACTGTAATCGGGTCGCTGAACTAACCTTAAACGCGCCGTTGCACATGTTCGAATGCACTCTAATGGTAAAGGAATGCACGACGTATACAGCTTCCGGGAACGCCTGCATTCCGTCACGTCCGTCACGAACGCCTGCAACGGGACGTCTCTGTTCCGTAACCCCAAGTGACCTGTGTCTTTCAGAATTATGCCGATGGGATTACAACGGCATATGTGTGTTTCCCGGGGAACTCGCAGCATTGGCATTCAGTTTTTCCGGCGCCATTGTACTCTGTGGCATACGTTTTTGTCAAGGTGCGGCTGGATTTCCACTGCAGCACGCTGGTTGCTAGTCGGTTTATACCGGGGCGCATCTTCCTTTCTCGCAAGTTTTTCATCCCATCAAAACTTTCAGATTGCATCTGTTAGTTTTGCACTAGTATCTATTTACCTTCGTGGTAATTTGGTATTCCTAGCTCACATTCTCTGGAAAAGCACCCATACAACAAGTCAGACAGCTAGTTTATCGAATCAACGATCAAGTACTAACACCAAACACCTGATTTGAGGAAGTGAGGGCTGTAACCGAAACACTCCGACGACCGTCTTCTAAAAACATCCACACTGGCTCGCTAGGAGATGTATTTGAAAGGGATGAAAGCCCAATTATCACGCGACAGGCCTTATTTACGTGACAGGTGCGCCTTGCGCAACTCTGTGCGGTTCCTGACACGACGCCGGGTGAGAAAACAACCTCGTCGGAGACTGCACTTGCTTTAACGACTGAAGGAACAAGCCTCGACGACAGCGCATACAGCCTTTATAGCGTTTCCATCGCTTTCAGAGTAACGCCCAAGGAACTCTTCACACAGGCGGCAGCTCCTAATGAAGACCCACGCGGCTTTGTCCGAGACCAACAGTGACGTGGCTCGACCTAACGACTCACGTGAAGGCAGGAGAGGTTCATCAACGAAAGGAAAAGTAACAGCTAGGTGGGGCCATTTTGGAAGGCGTCGTTTGCGGTTACGCATCACGTGACGAAATGATGTCTAGATTGCGTCCTTGCATTAGGGCAAAGTAATGTCGGTAGGCGCCAGAAGTGACCCGTAACAACAAATCGAAAAAAAAAAGTCGCTCTCAAAAAACTTGCACGTTAGTGTTTCGTTCATTTCGATGTTGAGTAAGTTTATACTCTGTCTACGAACGCAAACTTAGCAAAAACCATTCAAAAGAGTTGTGGGGACTATCATGTCACGCCAAATTCATGCTTAGATATTACGCAGAGACGGACGATTTGCGGCTATACTGGCGTGACGTCATCACGCTCACAAGACTACGGAGAGCATGTACTTGGGCGGTTTGTGCGAAAGTAAAAAAAAAAAAAAAGAAACCTACACACAGAAACATTGAAATAAACAAAAAATAAAAAAGATATTTACTGCCGCATAAGCAACGCGATAGCTACGCACTTTAAATCAATTTATTTCCAACTTAATTTCTTTCCAATCTTATTTTTTTTCCAATTTATTTTCTTTATTTCTATATTTTCGGTACTTATAGAACTCAGAGGATAAAACAGTATAATGAGACTGAATAAATATAACAAATAACTAAAGACTATCCACAAAGTTGAAAAAGAGAGATGTTCATTAGAGCAACCTTTTACAAGAGTGGAAACCCATAGGGAATCAGCCGGGGGAAAAATAACGCTATTTCCCCCCAAAAAAAAACCGTCGAGCGCATAAAAGGCGAAAATTAGTCACCTGACATCCAGACAGCAGGCATTCATAACATAGCGTACCGAGCCTTTATTAATCCGAAAGCACTTACTGCCTTATTACGCGAAAATTAGGCGTCGGCGTGACCCAGCGATCGTCTCGAAAATGGTCAACCGAAGGAAGAGAATACAAGCAAAGTAAAGCAAGAAAACTCGGGTGAATTGTTGTCCGGGATTCGAACCAGGGGCTTATCGAACGCGAGTCGAGCACGCGTACCCTACACAGCTGCACCTATAGGGGACGCATTGTGGCCTTCGACTTAAAGGAGCCATGAAGAGAAAATACAACTTCGTTTAATTTGAAAGAACTAGGATTCAGCATCTCACTCAGCTCAATTAGAGCCACAAAAGATGTTTTTTAACGAAAAAAAAGCAAGACGTATTTAAAAACTTTCAAATTTTGCGCCACAGTGACGTGTTATGAGCAAGAATGACGTCATACGGGACAACAATAAAACATAATTTTCAGTGCGTTAACTGCACGTTAGCATCAAAGTGATGTGGTCAAATAGAACTAGAGGCCTCATTACAGACGTCCAGTCATGTGTCGTCGCGACAGGTGAGTTAGGCGGCCGACAATCGCACAAACAAGGTTCCGTGACGTCATAGAAAAGTTGCGGGAAATTGGCTAGGGGGTCGCGACTGCTTCACACGTTTTCTTTAATATCTCCGTTATTTGTTCGAAGATTGCGATGATATTGGTATCATTGTTATCGGGTCTAAGCCGTCTTTTTAATAAACCCAACTTGTATTTTGTCTTCACGGCTCCTTTAAAAACGTCTATCAGAGTCGCGCAGTGAGGCCCAAAGGTGCATTTGGAGCATGGCCTTTAGTGAAGTAGCAAGGCACGTTTATGGTAATAGCGAATATGTAGGGCTTACAAGGGTGATTAAGAGAAAACATTCTCCCCGGATGTACGCGCCAATACCGGAACAGAGGAGATCCAACGAATAGAGGAAAACGGCGGAAGGACGAAAGGATCATGACGATGGCAATGAGAAGACACAATCACACCACTGGAGGTCTACAGGCCTACAGGAGTATTTCGAGCACGCTGGTACATAAGTATCGAAGCATGGTTACGCTAATAGCGTATATGTTGAGCGAACCAGGGTGGTTGACGAAGACTCTCAGTCACAGTAGCAGAGAGAATAAGGCAACGACCTTGTCTCAACCTTTATTACACCCATAACAGCTTTAGCAACTTCGGTAAGGGCCCAGATGTTTTGGACACCGATTTTTCTCTGTACAAATACGCGAAATAAAATAATCGAAATCGAATTGAAATTGAAATAATATGAAACACTTTCGTAATCCCACACGTTCTAAAACAGTTTTAAGTGCCTCGCTGAATTGTTGTTGTTGTTGTTGTTTGCTTGTTATCTGGGCCGTCGCAGCCAAATCTGTATAAAATAAGATACACTCTGTGCGGCTTAATCCGGATAATGACTAAATCCTAATCACAGGTCATTTTTCAAGCATCAGCCATGCGTGGATTCGTAGCGTCAAACATCAGATTCCGGGATAGTACTTCCCACCAACTACAGCACCACTTCTGACACCTATACAAATGCGCGAGTCAGAAGCAATTCTCTAGGGGAACAGAATGTCCGCGCTCGTTTCCTAAACCGTTCAGCGGTCTAAACGAGCCTGGTTCCTGTCAAAGCGGACGCGGGCATCGCCGGCCGCTGGCAAACATTTTCAAGGGTGTCACGTGCGCCCATGGGCTCTGCGTGTGGCGCTCCCGTGCTCGAAGTGCAGGAAATTGCTGTTGCTTTCGTAGCGTTCGCACACGTACCCCTCGCGCACCCTCTCTTCCAGCTTAATTCGTGTTGAGAGGGAGCATGATCGGCCTTGCGGCCTCGTTCATTCTCACTCGGTGCGGCCGGGGGCCAGAAGGGGGCAAGGTGGACCACGCGCTCGCCGAGACTCGCGGAGTAAACGTCGAGGCGCTTTTGAAGCGTAAGCTACACTGGCCGAGGTTGATCAGTTTCGCGCGGGCCGTGAAGGGCCGTTCTGCTATGGTGTCCGGAAGGGGAAGTGTGACAGGCGCTGTATGCGCGCCAGGCTTGGGTGCTGCACGAAACGCGAGGAAAACCTTACCAGTCCGCTAGGGGCGCTGCACTAGGGAGGGGAGCCGCCTTGGAAGGCTTGTCGCGTGGGTCGTCGGCGTTGTGCTCACCCCACAGCCGAGCGTGTTGTGCTGTGGATGTTGTGTGTTGTGTTTTGTAGCGTAAGCTACACTGGCCGAGGTTTAGTAGTTTCGCGTGGGCCGTGAAGGGCCGTTCTGCGCAAGCGCGAGGAGCATTGGATTGGTTTGGATCGGATAGGATTGGATTGGATTGGATTGGATTGGATTGGATTGGATTGGATTGGCTTGGCTTGGCTTGGCTTGGCTTGACTCGGCTTGGATTGGCTTGGCTTGACTCGGCTCGGCTTTGATTTGATTTGGATTAAATTGGATTGTGTTGGATTGAAATCCAATTCAATTGGAGTACGGGTGTGTGGAGAATTGAGTCTGCACATTCGCCGGTCTGAGCATTCCAGAGGAGTGACGTCGTAGCCGCGGCAGACGCATTGGCGCCGGCGCGTGCCTAGCTGTGCGCCTCCGTTGCGCAATAGCCAAGTCTGACGCTGCGCCGGATCCGCTTGATAGCCGTTTCGCGTGGCTCCTGGAGAGCCGTGCTGCGGGAGGAGCCATGCGCGAGGAGCAGTGACTGGACTGGACTGGATAGGATTGGATTGGTTTGGAAATCGTTTTAGCAACAGAAAGCATGATAAGCAGCTAATCATAGACAACCAGGAAACCCAAAAATAACCAGCTGAACCTTAGCTCACGCTACGTATATCCTGGCATAGCCGAGCTAAGCCACTGCTAATTTTTTGGTATAGGCTGTGTGTGCGTGCCGTATTTATCGTCTTGAATATACGTTGTGCGTTTTCCTTGTGGATCTACATTGTCAGAAATGTAGCGAAACCTTCAAGCACATCATTCCACCGATGCCACGGACGGCAAGCTTGTATTTGTTCTAGAGGACGCCTTTACAATGTTTTTCTCATAGAAAAAACTTCTAGCGTTCAGCATGCATGATTTCGTTGCTTCTTTAAGCAGCCTAAAATTCGACCAAGTCGGTTGTGAGGCTCACTGTAAGGCCCTGAGTAAGGAAAAAGTTGCGCAGAGACAGCGGCAAAAGCATTTGATTGATTGATTGTTGGGTTTAACGCGTCGGCACTGCATGCACACACGATGGCGCGCCGCAGCAGAGATTGACAGATTAATAGATATCAGGATAATTTTGACCACCTAGGGATCCTTATAACGTGCGCCGAAATCTCGAACACGCGGACTTTTTTGCTTTCCGTCTCCATCAGAAAAGCGGCCGCCGCGGTAGGGAGGCAAAAGCATTTCGGAGATGCCAGTAGGCGCTTTCAAATTGACGCACTTTGCATGCTTTTTTGAAGTGTATGCAAGAAATAAACTGGAACATTCAAATTGCGCTTCTGTGTGTGCTTATTTTGCAGGTGTGTACTGATTCCCAGCAAACTTAAACGTGCAGCAATTGTTTCCTCAAACGTTACTATTGTAAACAACTTTTCTTGGATGTCAGACAATTCGTTTTAAAGAATTGTACATCAGTAACAAATGAAACGCGATCAAGACAGCTGAAACGCAAAAAGAAAAGTTCAATCATAGGCCGGGAAAGGTGATACTAGCCGAGGTTATTTCGCTTGGAAGGCGCGAAGACTGCCCTTTAGAAGTGTTATTCAACATCGCTTGTATTCCTTCTATAGAAGCAAACGTTTCTTTGTATGCATTTATATTTTCTTGTACACATTTGCGAACTACCGTACTGAAAGTTGCGCAAGTTGGCATTTGTTCATGATAAGCGAGATACCCCCACGACACTCAGCGACCCCGATTTCCTTGCTGCCCTTGGACGCTTCGCTCTCGAGAGTGGCCTCGCAAAAGTAGTTTAGCCGGGGTCTACCGCCCCTATCTGTGCATTCAGGAACTGACTATATCAAATGAACATCACCTCGTGGTCATCTCTCCCTTCCTCTTTTCCCCCTTCTCCCCCTTCCGGCCCCTAGGCCCTCCTTGTGTTAAAAAAAGACTTTCACTCACTCATGATGAAAAATAGCGTGGAAGGAAGACCAACAGCACGACGCACACAAGATAGCTCTTGTCTGAGTTATGGGGCCTCCTCTTCCTTCTGCGCTATTTTCATCATTCTGTATGCGTTCATGTTCAAAGCTCGTCCGCGTGCACACGAAAACTGTCTTGCCGCGATATGGCAATAAAATACTGGTGGCAGTTACCAATGCAACTGGATCAATATCTAGGAGCAGATTAACATTGTTAGTGAATGACTGCATTGAACCGATTGATTGATCGTAGGGTTTAACGCACCGACGCAACGCAGGCGATGAGGCGCGCCGAAGTGGAAAGCTCCGGATTAATTTTGACCACCCGGGGATCTTTAACGCCGAAATCTCGTACACACGGGCGTTTTTGCTTTTCGCCTCCATCAGAAAAGCGGCCGCCGCGGCCGGGAGTCGAACCCGACTGCATTGAACAGACAGACGTCCTAGCTCTGGACAACGAAAGGAGCTTGTCTGCTTAGGTGATGCATAGCCGAAAGACGCGCAAGAACGGATGCAGCAACGCAGCCGCCTGCACGCAACATATGTCAGCACCAGTTCCAAATTACATCGTTCTGTTAGTCCTGTCTTCAATTGAGGAACTGCTTGCAGCCTTTTTGCGCAGCATATTTAAAAACACAAAATCAAATTTCCGCCTATCAAGGGTGATTTTAGAAGAAACGCAATGGCAGCCGCCTGCGCTCCGTACTTTCGGAGGCAGCTTATCAGCGGAAGCGCTGAGCTCCCCTCCTTTATTGTGGCGCCACCAGCTGTAATTGCTCTGTGCAGCCTCTCGGTTCCTCCCGTCACACTTCTCCTTTCAGACACCATAGTTCTGCGCAAGCGCGAGGAGCATTGGATTGGTTTGGATCGGATTGGCTTGGCTTGACTCGGATTGAATTGGATTTGGATTGAATTGGATTGGATGGGATTAAATTGGATTGTGTTGGTTTGAAATCCAATTCAGTTGGAGTTCGGATGTGTAGAGAATTGAGTCTGCACATTCGCCGGTCTCAGCATTCCAGAGGAGTGATGTTATAGCCGCGGCAGACGCACTGGCGCCGGCGCGTGCCTACTGTGCGCCTCCGTTGCGCAGTAGCCAAGTCTGACGCTGCGCCGGAACCACTTTATAGCCGTTTCGCGTGGCTCCTGGAGAGCCGTGCTGCGGGAGGAGCCATGCTCGAGGAGCAGTGACTGGACTGGACTGGGCTGGATTGGGTTGAATTGGATTGATTTGGAAATAGTTTTAGCAACAGTAAGCATGATAATCAGCTAATCCTAGACAACCAGGAAACCTAAGAATAACCAGCTGAACCTTAGCTCACACTAAGTATATCCTGGCATAGCCGAGCTAAGTCACTGATAATTTTTATTGTTGTTGTTACGTCGTTGTTGGGTTGTTATGTTGTTGTTAACGACAATGATGATGATTATGATGATGAGGAGAAAAATAAGTTTGGTAGAATAGTTTAGGACGGCTAGGGCATTGTGCTGCTGAGCCAAGGGACGCGGGTTCGATTCCGGCCGCTGTGGCTGCGAAAGTAAACCGGATGAGAAGTGAGCAAGCACGTGCGCTCCTCGTTCCGTTAGCCTCTTGCGCTGCCGCTTTCTTTCGAAGTTATGTACCAACCAGCCCAGTTTCCACTCTTCGGCGCTGGCTACTCTTGTGATGAAGGAGACAAGCGAAAACGCCCTGGTGTCGACATTTGGGCGCACGGTAAAGAGACCCAGGTGGTCAAAATTAAGACGACCTGTGCTATGAGGCACAGTCCGTGGACCGGCTGTGCCTCGTAGCACAGGCGCAGCTTCGGCGTGGCAAATCCCACGCTGAAAAGGTGAGGATGAGGCAAGAAAAAAAAAACTTTGCCACCCCTTGCTAAAAGAAAGTTGAGGGCAGCGCGAAAGCTTCGTCCAATCGAAGGAAGGTGCGTCCAATCGACCGTCAAACCTTCAAAGGCCCAAATCAGAAACGAAGAACGAACGCATGCGGCTAAGGAAACGCATCCACTAACGATCAGAATGTATACAGATACGTGGTTTTTTAGACAGAGGTATACTATTGTACTGCTAGTTCGTGGTCGATGCGTGTACTGCCTTGTCTAGAATCGTTCCTTTTTCGTGATTTTCAAGTAACCGTTTTGACACAATGGAACCCCTGTTTCGGGAACGCACCGTGTGCCCAGAGATCTTATCAGAGAGAGAGAGAGAGAACAACTTTATTTTGTGCCCGGTGGGAAAAGGAAGAGGTTGGAGATCCTCCTCGGTCCTCTTTCCCCTTTTAGGCGGCAGCCAGGAGTCCTTGGACCCCGGTGGCGTCTTCAGCCATCCGGACGAGTCCGACTTGCACTTCGGGATCGGTGCTGAGCAGCGCGGTCTCCCACTGCTCCACGGTTCTAATGTCTAAGAAAGGGCGTCCTTTCTGCTGTACCTGTTTACCCTTGATGGGACACGACCAAACCATGTGCTGGAGGTCCGCTCTGCCTTTACAAATTTTGCATTCAATTGTGTACAGCCCCGGGTAACAGCGGCTGTAGGCTACAGGGTTAGGGAACGTGTTGGTCTGGAGCAAACGCCAAGCCACCGATTGCCACTTAGTTAAAGTTCTGTGTGGTGCAGGGTACCTCGCTCTTTCAAGGCTGTAATGATCTAGTATGTCCCGATAAGATACCAGCCTGTCCCGCCCCGACCGGCGAAACGAGTGCGCGTCGACGGTGGAATCGTCGGCGTCGGCTCGGTTGGTTAGACCTCGAGCCGCGGCGTGCGCGTTCTCGTTCCCCAGGAGACCGCAGTGGGCCGGCGCCCAGACTATTTGGACCCCTCTGGCCCGATCGCCGCAGAAACCGGCGAGCAGGGTTTTAAGCGCTTCCGACGACACGCGTCGACATGGAGTCGCTCACTATAAATTTGTATTTGCTGGATGCCGTCATTTCCAGGGCAATGGCCGCCTCCTCCCCGACTTCGGGCGACGTCGTGACGATCGTGGCAGAAGCGACTGAATCGCCCTGTCGATTTACCATGGCTACGGCCATGGCGTCACGATCGTAATAGCCTGCGGCGTCCACGTAAACCACGTCCTCAGACCTCTCAAATCTTTTTTGCAGTGCCTGTGCTCTTGCGCGTCTGCGTTCTGCGTTGTGTACGGGGTGCATGTTCTTGAGCAGTGGCGGGACGTATATGCTCGCCCTGATTTCAGTTGGGATGTCCAATTTAGCACCAGCTCGAGATTCATAGTTGATGCGAAGGGAGCTTAAAATGTGTCGCCCAGTCGGGCTCTTCGAGAGCCTTTCCAGCGTTGCGATCCTCTAAGCTTCGATCAGCACGCGTCTATCAGAGCTTTTCGGCCGATCAACCGGTCTATGGGGAAACGCATTCGTTTTTTTTTTTTTTTTTTTTTTTTTTGGCAAGACGCAATCGGCAATACCAAGAAAGCTTTCGCTTTAAAAGCTGGTCGCGGGTTGTTGTTCGTCACTTGCAACCACTCGCGAATGAAAACGCCGGTGGCTGAAAGAGCTGCATCGCCGTAAGACCAAAGCGTGCGGCAAGCCGACGGTCGGCTCTCGTCGTGTTGCACGCGAAATTCTCTTCAGGCGCCTCCGCGTGGCTTTTCGCGGTTCCGTGACGCGTTGGTTTCAGCTGAAGTTTCACCATCGCCTCAATCACACGGAAAAGGAAGGAATGCGCACGCGTTAAACTGTAGCTGTACTCATGGTATAGGACAAATTCTTATGCGTGCTCGTTGCTGTAAACAACAGGCAACTAGAATCCGCTGAATACAGCGGATGCCATGAAAGGTGCAGCTTGACACATATCGATGGTTCGAAGATATCCATAGCACATCGACGGCTTGAAGAACAATTGAGACCGCGCGCTCTGTTACGAGGACTTTATACGACGTAAGTACAACGCGAGGCGTAATGTATGCAGAAAACAAGCTTTTTTTTTTTTTTTTCAGTTCCACAAACGTTTAAAAAAATAAATGGCCGCGTATCTGCTTACTTCGCTGAAAATGTCGAAAGACGACAGTTTTGTGCCGCCGCTGTCAAGTAAATGTTCCTCTTCTCTCCCCCACCTTCCTGTTACGCGTGTCCTCTCCCGTATCGCTCCTCCCACGATAAATACGGTGGAGGTTTGCTCAAGTCAATTCAATTTTAGCGCGCTCCACTGCTCGCGCGCCATCTGCTGGAATAAAACAGTGGGACTTCTTGGAATGTCGCCAGTAGGCACGAGCCACGGGGGCAAGCGCTATCCGTATTTTTGGGTTCAAACATTGTTTTCACCGCGTATTTTTATTTTTATCGCAGAAATGGATCAGCCATGCATATTTAATTAAAAAGGAACACTGCATATACCCCTTATGTATTGATGTGTTGCGTCAAATATGCCGGATGTTTTCTTTTTCCTCAACAAAGTTAACGGGTATGAAGTGTTGCAGATTAGTGGTTTGGAAAATTTTTGCCTATACAAACCCCTCGTTCAAGTATGCCTTTATTTTGGCCGAAAGGCTGGATCGAGGGACAGACCCACACAGATATTTCGGGTTGACGTAGCCCAAGAAAGACTACCGTCTTTAAAAACCATCGTCTTGAACCACCCAAACGCAATAATTTTTGTCTGTCTGTCTGTCTGTCTGTCTGTCTGTCTGTCTGTCTGTCTGTCTGTCTGTCTGTCTGTCTGTCTGTCTGTCTGTCTGTCTGTCTGTCTGTCTGTCTGTCTGTCTGTCTGTCTGTCTGTCTGTCTGTCTGTCAACCACTTGAATCAGCTAGAACAGTATGTTACTGGTGAGCCTGCTCCCTAATGGGTCTCTGATGACCCACTTGGAATTGGGGGGTAGGTGTTGGTGAGTGGGAGATGAGGGTAGAAATAGCAGGGAAAGGGAAGAATAAGATATATAGAGAGAAGTGAATAATGACGTATAGGAAGGCGAGGGCGAAAAAAAGCATAGCGGGCTAGAAACGGGGAGAATAAGTCTCCGAAGGCTTTGGTGAAGAAGACAGAGGCTTTGGATCGATTGAAGACGTGGGATATAGGGAAGGAGGAGAAGGAGAAGTAGTGAAAGTAGTGGGATTGGAGGAAGGAAAGGGAGACAGGAATAGGAGTGCATCAGAAGGGGCAAAGGGGGATGGAGTGTGGGATAGAGAGAGATGAGATTTATTGATTGATTGATTGATTGATTTATTGATTGATTGATTGATTGATTGATTGATTGATTGATTGATTGATTGATTGATTGATTGATTGATTGATTGATGGTAGGGTTTAGCGCGACGACTCAACGCAGGCGATGAGGCGTGCCGTAGTGGAGGGCTCCGAATTAATTTTGACCACCTGGGGATCTTTTACGTGCGCCGAAATTAGAGAGAGATAAGGAAGAGGAGAGGAAGGCGGGGGTTAAAAATTCCTTTTGAAGGCGATAGGCCGGCGATACTCATCAACGACGTCTTTGCTCCTACATCGTGTTGGCGTTTCTTTCTTGGCTTTCGTTTCTTAGTCTTTTTGCGCGGATTACTTCAAAAGGCAGGCTGGTGATACTTCACGTCACAGCTATCTCGGAATCAGAGTTTCGCGCGCCTGTGATGCACCTGTTCTACTCACGATGAAGAAAAAAAAAAAGGTGGCGCAGTGGTAACTCCCTGAGCACGAGCTGTGGAAACGCGAGTTAAAATCCCACGCGAACTCAAATGCATTTTTATTTTTATTTGCTCTTTGCATCTGCGGCCATCCTCTGTACCTGATAACTACAACAGGGTTTTTCTGCACAATGGGGTGTTTAATGGTTTTGCCTTATTTACTACCAATTCTTATCGCAACTGCTATAGCTGCTTCTTTCATTTGAACACTATATCTCCCTTTACTCAGCCCACTGTCCTTTCGCCAACGTTCCCACTAAATGGTGGTCGCGGGAAATAGAAGCCATACTGCAAATAATAAAACACACAGATTCGCCGAAAAGGGGAATTGTGCAGTTAACATGCGCTATAAGAATTAAAAACATAAATATACGTCACATGACTCGGTGAATTCGGTTTTAGAGCGAGAGCGAGTAGCTGCTGCTTGCTGGTTCTTCATTCAGCAACGTTAAAGTTATGTTAAAGTGGTTATGCATACCCGAAAGCAAACACGTTCACACAATACCCAGTTCGCACGCCGAGCCATCGGTGATTCCGGTGGTAGTGAGAGAGCTGTAGATGTTCCAGCGATTGTACCCTGTTTAAGCCCGTTCTATATGTCGCGAATTCGGCTGCGAATTCGCTGCTGTGGCGCCGCTCGATCGACAAACGATCTAATTTCGTTGTTGCCGAAGCTGCGAAAAAAAAAGAAAACCGAAAATGGCGAACCCTGTAAAGCCCTCCATTTACACAAAAATTCGCATTGCGCGGAAGTTCCACCTGTCCTGCGTTGCTCGAGTCCATTCTTTGCCCCCGATTTTCTTTATTTCATCCTTTTATCGGATTATTGGCTTTCCCTCCTTCCAGACCCATCTCTTGGTATAAACTCCTCAGCCTTCACACCCAAATTAACCCACAGGCCCACCCCTGAAATTATATTCTCGGATTCGAAAACGGCCGTACAAAACTTTGCCAAAAGGCTCATTCCTCCCCGGCACACAAAATTCTCTATCTTAAAATTCGCCATCCGATACGGTCGAACTCTAATGGTTCCCGGCTGACACGAGCATTGGAGGGATATAGACGGCCCACACGGCAGGGACAGTGTCCTCACATTCAGAGAGGTCACACACAATTACCGCCTCTCCCGCCGCAAGCTTCCCCCCGCTCACTCATCCCTCACCCTGGAGGAGGAACGCCTCTGGCGTCAATTCCAAACGGAGTCCCTACCCTGCAGAGCCGTCCTTCATTGCATCCACCCCTCCCTATGCCCATCCTCACTCTGCCCCCGCTGCGGTGAAAGGGCCTCGGTCCAACGCCAAATTTGGGCTTGTGCCGAGGACCAATTCCCTCCAATTAAGTCCCCTGACCAGTGGATGGAGGCGTTGGGCCACTCGGACCCCCAGCTCCAGAAGGCGCTCGTGACTCGCGTGGCTGAAGTCGTCGCGACCCTCCGTGTCGCGCCCACCGCGCCCTTATCATTTATGTGAATAAAATTTATCTCTGTCTCTATTTTTCTGTTAACCTAATTGTCCACCGGTTGTCGGTTCTTCACACTACATGGCCAGCCCTAGTCCATTTCTTTCTCTTTATTTGAACTATGATATCTTCTATTCTAGTTTATTCTCTGATCCAGGTAACTCCTTTCCTGTCCCTGAGTATTACTTCTAAGATTATTCGTTCCATGGCCCGTTGAGCCGACCTAAGTTTGCTTTCTAGTTTCTGAGTACAAAAGCAAACGCTTTATCATAGTCTAATTAATATCATGCGAAAGGGTTTAGTGTATTTCGCTGATTTTTCTCACACATGATTACAACATCGATGTGATCCATGCTTGAGTGCCCTTTCCTTTTTTCTTTCCAACAATCACTTTATTTACAGAAGTAAATATGAGTACAGTTGACAGGGGGGCAAGAGATAGTGTGTGAAACTACGAGAGTGCCTACAAGGCTTATTATTGCGCATTGACCCACAGGGACAGTTACAGGCAATAAGAAGGCTTGTAGCATGAAAAACAAATTTCACAATGAATCAAGAAAGAACGCCAATAACAGGTTGCGGAATCTGCGGTATATATACAAAGCATGAGTCAGACTTGAGAGAAATCAAAAGAAAAGACTTTCCTAAACCCCGCCTGCTCTCTGTGTTGTTTGAAATGCAGGTTGTCACCTATGCGGCTAACTTTAACTTTAGTAAACAGCTTGTAAACAACTGAGAGTAAGCTGATGGGTCTGTAATTTTTGAGGTCCTTGTGATCTCCCTTCTTATGAATACGAATTATGTTGGCGGTTTTACAGGCCATGGGAATTTTTGAGTCTTCAAGCATTCCGAAAATAGCTCAGCAAGCTTTTTCAGTACAATATCTGCTCCCTCCTTCAAATTATCCATGGTTATGCCATCGTCACCTAGAGCGTTTGCTCTTTTAATGCCTTTGAGAGCCTTTCCTACCTCCTCTTTAGTTACGGACATCGCAAGTTGAGCTTGTACTCTCAGTAGTTTTCCCTCGTCTACGTCGCAGGTTGTATGCCAGCGATGTTAGACTTCGCACCACACACATGACGCATTTTTCGAAAATCGCGCAGCTAGCGCTCTCGCGCTACAGCAGCCCCTCGAAAGCTAACTCGGTATCTTACCATACACTTCGCATTCACCCTCTAGTGCTTCGGTTGCGGACAACTATACCTCCAAGGACAGATCGAGCTAGGTAAGTGCCCCCTGGTCGTGGAAATCGAGAGACACCACATAGCGCACGGAGCTGCTGAAATTGCCGAAGGAACGCATTCTCGCACGCCCCCTCAGATTATATGTAATCAGCGTGAAGATGCTCACCAAAGTGGGCAGAAAATAGCTGTTTTTTACGTGGTCGATGAAGATGCCGTTCAAGAGATACCCGTTGGATAGGAGGTAAAACAGGAAGAACGTGGCCTCGATGTCGGAAGCTGGAACTTTCAAGACGCAAGCTTGAAGCAAAGCGATCGGGAACACAGAATGACCTGTCTGCCTGGAGATGAGAAAAGAGTATTTCACTTCGCATATGTAGACGAATTGAACATTAGGCTGCGCGCAAATTACGTGCCAGAGCACCGTCATGCATGCACGCAGTGCGCGTGCACGTACCCATCGTGCTATATTAGGAGAGCTAGAGGCATGCAACCTTTATGAAAAATAAAGAGCGGATCCAAGCCAATCTTCTTTGGCTGTAGATGTACGTTATTCAACTAGCGTTCTTTTAGTCGTATTACCCGCCGCGGTGGCTCAGTGGCTAAGGTGTTGCGCTGCTGAGAACGAGGTCGCGGGTTCGATTCCCGGCCGCGGCGGCCGCTTTTCTGATGGAGGCGAAAAGCAAAAACGCCCGTGTGTGCGAGATTTCGGCGCACGTTAAAGATCCCCAGGTGGCCAAAATTAATCCGGAGCCCTCCACTACGCCGCGCCTCATCGCCTGCGTTGCGTCGGCGCGTTAAACCCCCACAATCAATCAATCAATCTTTTAGTCGTATTGACAAACCGAATTCACCTCTCCCTTCCCCCTGCACTACCTCACCCTCCTTGGTTTGAAAGTAAGATTGTGCCTTTGCCGTTCACCGCTGCTCCTTCAAGTGCCTCCAACCGCCTCCTCCTCTCCCCCCCCCCCCCCCTTCCGCGATAGTTCCTCCTTTCCTTTCTCCCCATTCCTCATAGGCTTGTAGGGTAAAGTGACTCTTATCTGTGGAAAAAACTATTAGACAGATACTGTCTACACCAAAATCTGGGTGAAGTCGTCCAAGAATGCTACTTGAATATAAAAACTGGCCGCTTATCTACTTGTTTCACTGAAAATGTCGCCGAAAAACGATAGCATTTTCCCGCTCCTGCCCCGTAACATTCTGTTCCCTCTCTCGCTTTCACCGCTCATGCCCTTCTCTCCTCTCCCGCTCCTCCCGTGATGAATGCGATAGAGGTTTGCTGAATTCAACGCAATTTCCCCGCGTTCGCACTGCTCTCTTCCCCATCCGTAGCGAACTTTTATTGGTTTTGTGCTTGGAGTAGCTCGAGCGGGCTTCTTTTGTTTCAGTGCTTGGTTTTACCGCAACTCTTTTGTACACCGTTTCTTAATCCTGTTGTTTTTTTGTTGTTATCGTAAAAAAATCCAGCCTGTATCCTGAAAAAGAATGATGGTGCGCTCGATTATGCGCTTGTATTTTGCTTCAGATATGCTTGGGGTTTCCTTCACCATGAACAATGCGGATATGTATGAACCAGGGCGGCAGTGTTAGTAGTTGGAACGTTCTGTCCTATGTCATTTCATGTTCAAGAATTTCTCCAACTGATTTTTTTTTTTTTTTTTGACCGGGTGGTTGAATCAAACGACAGGCAAACAGACAAAGTTTCGCGTTTACGTAGCATATGTAGGACTATCGTACTTTAAGAAAAAGGCGTGAAGTTTTAGGTTCCGCACGAGACCTTCACCCCTAACAACACGCGAGGCGGTTGTACACGGTTCGGCTTTCAGCGGAGGAAGCGACAAGGACAGCCGCCGGCAGGCCTTTCCGCATGACTCAGTCTTTAGAAGCAGGTGTGAGTACGTCGAAGATGTTCCTTGGTAACGCGTCGCGTTACACAAGAGGCCAGAAACTTCTTGCGTTGCTCGCGAGAAACGTACCCCTACACTGCAAGAGTTCGTAGTCAGCTTTGTTGGCGGCAGTTGAGACTTTCTCAATGCATAAGCATTCTCTGACGTTGATTCTATAGCACCCATGGTGTAACGCCCAGTGTTTCTACAAAAATGGATAAGTGCAGCTGTTAACACATTTTATTGTTATAATAGGGTATATGGAAATTATTGCTCGCAGAGAACTTTAGGAAGTAAAAGTAGAAATATAAAGTAGACATTAAAACACGCTCCACACCGACAAGCACTGCACAGCTGCCTATAAAAATATTGTCGAGCAGCGAAATTGTGGGCATTTTTTTATACCCGCAGAGAAGTTAGTCTCGAACCCATCAGCACCATTTTTCCCGGTACTACCGCAATAAAACGGGCAAAGCGTGTAGGATTCCACAAACGGCTATTTCTTCGTCCCATTCAGAATTTAACGGCCCGTTGCAGCAGTCTCCAGTTCGGCTTTGAAGCCAAAACAGCTTGTCGTAGAACGGCATGCCCCGCACTAACGATCCACTTGCACACTTCGGCACAAAATGTCCTGTCATACGCACTCGGACACTTTTTGTGTGCTCTAGCCCGTTCTCGCATCCCGAAAAAAAGTTTTTTAAAGACGATAGTCTTTCTTGGGCTACTTAAACCCAGACATTTTGGTCTGTCTGTATGTCTGTCTGTCCGTCTGTCTGTCTGTGACTCGATTCAGCCACCCAGCCAAAGTAAAACAATGCCTGCGGAATAGTCTTATGTAGTCACAGCTAAATGTGCCCGTCTAAGTCCGGTATAATGTTCATACTTGTCAATATTGTTGAAGAACAGCAAGACATTACGCATATATAAGACAACAAATTAATACAGAAGTGATATTTGCAGCGTTCCTTTAAAAAAAATCGTACATGTTTGATTTTGGCGAGATTAAATACTTCATCAACTGAAGAAAAAAATATCACTCCGCCGTCGCCTGCTGTCGCCCGCGCCACTGTAGCTTCTGGCGCCATTTTAAGAAATCAACTGGCAACAGTTACGAAAGGTTCCACTAGATAGGTTCCACGTTCTGCTTGGAACGCACGTGGACTAGGGAAACGCGGTTCTATAAACGTTGAAGTAGGGCGCCTCGATTCACACGCGTCTTCGCCGTACGGCAGCGTTGGCATCGAGACTCCCGGTTTGGAGCAGTGGAACGCGGGAAATTTAAAATGATTTAAGCAAACCTTTGGCGTCTTTACCTTGGGAGGAGCGTGACGCAAGACGAACAACAGGGGAGGTGGGTGGAAAAGCGAAGGGAGGCATTTACTTGGCAAAAGTCGATAAAGATTATCGTCTTTTGACGACATTTGCAACGACAGGAGCAGATACGCGGCCAATTTTTTACGAATATTGGTCTTGTAGACCAGGTTAAAAAGCTGTAGATGTGTCTGTCTTCCGCGGCTTCTATTTGAGATCTTCTTCACGTGCGCGAGTGTGGAATATATTCCCAATGGACACTTTCGATTAAAAGGCGACCCTCTGTGTTTCCGCTGCAGCTCACGCTTACAGTCACACTTAGTGTGGCTTCCTCTACCCCGACAAACGATTTTGAAATATTAAATCATGTATAGATCGCGCCTATAGAAATTGGCACCAAAGAAGTTCGCACCAAATGAAATTTCAGCTTTTAAGCAGGTTGAGTCCATTGACTACAGCCCAAGTGTCACAAACTCGAGCGTACGACGTCTAAAAGTATCGTATAAATTTTTCATTTTATTGTACAGCGCCTAACTCTTCCTCAGTCGTCCGATTCATCCAGTTGGGTTCTATTCGGCCCGAGAAAGGGCTGGAACTTTCTCGAACGAAGCGACGGTAATACGATCACCCGCCGGCTCGCCGGCAAGAAAACAACAAAAATAAAACCTCCGCCGCTCCGGTTTCGTCGAAGCTTCCAGTACTTTCGAGGAGGTGCGCGTGGCCTTGCCAGTGCTAAAGAGCGGCGATGATTCTAGAAGGGAGAAGAGTGAAGTTATTCGCTGACGGCGGCGGGCGCGTTGTATGTTGTACTCTCCCCCTCCGCGCTGGCACGGTTATAAAAAGAGAAGCCGCGCCTCAGCAAACCAGCTACGTTTGGACGTCGTGATTGACAACTGCACCTGCCAGTTTGTACATCACACCATCGGCGACCCGCGCCCTGGAGGACTCCAACGTGCTCCCGGGCCTTGAATGACCGTGATCGTCTCGGACGGCCTGGCCTACAGCGAAGCCACGCTTCCCAGGTAGCCGACTCGCCTCCGACAGCGGTGCATCGTCCGGCCCGGTCGGTGAATATGATGGGACTCTGTCTCTCATATGCATCGAACTGTTCATTTTCTTTTAGTTAACTGCTCCGATTCGTAATATTCATTTGTTAACGCTCCTGTTTGTATCATTTGGCCTAATTGGACTGTTTCTTGTATTTGAATTTCATCTAAATTGTCTGTCATTATCGATCCGCTATCTCGTGCTTGTGTTTGTAACTTGCCTGTCTAAATATAAGTCTTTGTGCTGTTTTTCGTTCAAGGCTCTTGCTCATTCTTGCCGCTCTGGTCGGCGAAAGCCGCACATCAGACGGCCACCCCCTTTGTCACCTGTGCCCTGTGGATTCGGTGGGGTTTGTTGGCTCTCATGAGTCGACTCCCCATATCTTCCGACAGTGCACCCTAATTTAAGGAAGCGGGTGACACCAAGAAATACGGAAAGCTGTTAATGTTGAGGACAAGGAGGAGCTTTGATCTCTTTCTGTAAAAAAAAAAAAAAAAAAAAAAAAAAAAGCCATATTGTGCGGGCAACCAAGACACAATCGGATACGCCTGGGCTGGAGTGAGGAGCTTTCGAAACAAAACAGCGGAAAGGAAACGTTTCTGGTGCGCAAAGAAACGGTGGCGTTAAATACGCTTCCCGCTTGAAAGCCTGCCTTGAGAATGTAATCAGGCCACTCAAACGAAGAGAATGTATAGAGTGGCCAAATACTTCTAGCACTTATTTTACGTGTATTTTCCTACTTCACTATCGTTAGGACATGGCGAGTCCCGGGAGCGGGCCTGTACGTAACGCAGTTCAAGTATTTCTAAATAAATATTTAAGTATAGCAAGTGGTGAAATATTTAACGCTTTTGTTGCGATTAGCCACATTATTCCGTAATTTCAGTGGTCTAAATCAGCTTTTAAGAGCGAATGTAGTAACGCAATGATGGTTTTTGTAATTTGTTATTGGCTTTCAATTACACCCTTTTTTTTTCTGTGAGTGTTACAGAAATCAGCGGAACCTTTTCTTTACCGGGATATGATCGCGAGGGTGACCACACCGAGCTGCCGTGCTATGCCTGATAAATAGGTTGACGGGGGAAGTGGAGTAATGCCAAGCGCACTAAAAGGCCGACTTTATAGCGAAATGAAGCTGTTGTGTGAGTTGTCGGCTTCGTGCACCTCCCCTAACGGGGGTGCGTTGACCGACTTTTTCAGCGTCATGGTCGATGACGTCGCAAGTAATTTCCTTCGCAATGAAAAAACTTGCATTCGCAACTCAACCGCCACTAAAGAGAGGGGTACGCTAACTTTAGATCTTTAGGTGACAACTGCTCTTAAAGCAGTGCGATGTGAAAAAAAAAAAAAAAAACTTAGAAAAAACGAGGATGAGATAGCCTTTGCTTTTTAGGACATGCCTCAGCTGTAGCTATGAACGTTGCGGGTAAAATGGCGTGGAAATTGCGACATTAGTTTCAAAAATTTTTTATGCGACTTTGGGGGGCCTTTTATCTCCAGTCACTTTTCTGGTGACGTGGGCATAATCTGTGTACGTACAATACTAGCATTTTGTGTCATCACTCAATATAACCGCAAACGCGAATTACTTCGCCAAAAGCTTAACCTTGCTTTTCGAAATTTACTATATACTCATCGTTCAATAACTTCAGCAACCAGAGCAAATAATCAGCGAAACGTGGCTCTTATTTTCAAAGCGCGTAATGGGAGCTTTGTTGCGAAGGTTCTAAGCTTCTTCGTGCAGCAATTTTCTGAACTAATTTCTCGCTTTGGAAAAAAAAAAAACACACTGGCAGCCTGAACAGCAGTAACGTGACTCCAAACTTAATGGAGTGGTCAAGAGAGGAATAGCTGAACAGCGATTACTCGGGGCTCTGTATTTCCCTCTCGAGCACTCGAGCGTCAGCTGTCACTTCTTGCCCCTTGCTCATTTTTGCACGTCGGCCAGAATGACAGCTTACGCAATCCGCACACTACGCATTTAGAACTCGCACTTAGGTATAGGGACACTCATTATCAGGTAGTTTTCCGTCTTGACGCGCGCGTGGCGTACTCCACGTGCCACGTTTTCGATCTATTCCCCGTGCATACGTCCGCTTACTTCTGAGCAGGTGGGATAGCACAAAGCAAGTAGACGCAAGTGTTAGCTGTCACTCGCTTACACCTTTTTAGACAAATTAGTACAAAGAGAAAAGCAAGGTTGTAGCGGTATTACACCCTGAAACGTTGATCTCTCTTTTTTTTTTCGTTTTGTCTAACAGAACCGTTTTCACTAAGACATGCAAAAAATAAGAGAGTAAGAAGAAACTGGGTGGCGAAATGGCCCAGCGATTCTGATGATAAGCAGAGTCTTTGCATGGTTGAAGCGGTGGTGTTAGGACAAAAAGGGAGGGAAATTCCAGACAGAACACTATAAGGGCACGCTCCAGGAGTGCGAAGGCTGTATTTGCTCAATAATCGAAATATAGCGGTAGTAAAAGACCGTTACTTTGTCTCGCTTTAAATAAGGCCTTTGCGTAGGCTATGACAAGAACCGATAATTTTCGCGATGGTGCTCTTTGGGCCCTGTAGGAGCATGGCAGAGAAAGTCGGTGCTCATAAACTGCGATGAGAAACTTCGCTTCATAATTGCTCCGCAAGACATCTGATATCTGTTAACCTAATGAGACGTCGTGCTAACAGAACACTTCAGGAGACAAGCGGTAATGCAATATGAATAAGGACAATCAAAGAGCGGTTTAATTTCTACACCTGTTCCCACATTTTTTCTACTCTGTAACCCCGCCGGACGGACGCATGTACCGCACGAAGCAGCGATGGCGGGGTTGAAGAACAAACAGGAAACTATTCGCACTTACCAACGGTCTCATACACCGACCCGTATCCACCCATTCAACAGCCCAGTCGGTGCAATATACTGTATTTTTTATTATTTCTGGTGAAATCACAGGCGTCAGAAATGCCATACTGGAGCGGCAGCCTGTGCTACTGACGCGGTCCCCAGGGACGTGCTCTTGAATTATTTCTATCCTCGAGCTGCACTGTGTCGCTGAGACAGGGCAAGCGTTTGCGTCTTTCTACAAGATGCGGAATTCTCGTATGCGCCACTGATAGTGTTCTGCCACCCCGAAACGCGATGAATGTAGCAATGTACGACGATAATTTCTGCCTATCATTTGCGAATAAATGGACGAATCGAGAACTTACACGTTCTTGCTGATAAATGACCGAGGTGGTGACAGACACCGTGTCAGCTTCAGAATGACAACGTCATCAACGTACGCTACGAATGGGGCTGAGGTTCTGCCTACCAAAGTCATATAGAGGCACGGAGAGAGGACGTGCACTTTACAAATGGCTTGACCAGAGTGGTAACATTACTGACACGTTAGCTTCATGATGACGTACGACCAACGCTGCATCTAACGTCATATGTTTTATAAAACTACGTTCGGTTAAGACTGTGCGCAAAAGAATTTGCGAAACAATACTTACACCTTACAATACTTACAATACTTGCAGTGGGCGTAGATAGGCTGGTGATGATGATGATGATCATGATGACTTACACCTAAACTACGCTTTAGGCTTCTTACCAAAGAGACTGACAGTTTTTTTTTTCTTCGACTGTTGTCTGCACCAGTACTTCGAATACTCAGCGACAAAGCTTCTCGCTATGGCATGCTCATTCTTGGCTAGGCGGCTGTATAATGCTGAAGCTTTCGAAGCGGGACAACGAAGTGTGGGGACAGTTCTAGCACTCTGCTGTCAGTCAGCACACTGCCCGTCTAGAAGTTTTTTTTTTTAACTGCACGTCCCCGTCAGTAGAAATCTGTTAAAAAAAAAAAGTGACGCCGAGAAAAACCGACACCAAAAAAAAAAAAAAAGCCTCGAAATTCGCCAAGGAACAGAAAAAATTTGGAGTCAATGCAGCGTTAAAAACAATAAGTAAGGGCAGAAAATACGACGTCAGGCCGTCATTAATGCATTCGCGAGCCACGCACTCACGAATACAATCCTCGCGACAGCGAATAGTGGATGGTACGTCATCGTCCTTCATGGAGAGGGGGATTACGATTCTGTTCATCATGCACGGGGAAATCTTGTTCCGGGTGGTGTTCCGGCAGTCCGCTGATGGTCAGGAACTGATAATCGAGCAGGTAAATTGTTTGAAAATAGAAATCATAATTCCGCTCCACATTTGTGGCCGTTGAGGTAAGGTGAGCTCGTAGGATAGGCTAGGAATAGGATGACGTGCGAGCGGCCTCACGATCGCATTAACTAGCCCTCTATAAGATCATCCGCCAGTAATAGGAGGCGGGTAATCCCGGTCACGATGGCACTGCATCGCAAAGGTAAAATGTGCGTACAGACAAATTTCTGCTTGGAGCAAGGTGCACATCATACTCTGTGGTAAATGGTGTTGCATTTTATTGTAAGGTGCTGCAGCCACCGAAAGAGACGAGACGGGAGAAGCGTCGGCGCCCCACGCAGGCGGAGTTCAAGACAGCTTGCCTGCCTTCAGTGAATTCCGAAAGCGCCTGGATCCCGTCACTCGACACCTAGTAGGATCGCCGCAGGCGCCTTCGAAGCAGTCTCCGGGGTTCGTTATATAGTACGAGTGTTACGAGTATTATATACGAGTTATACGAGTGTTATATATGCGCTGCGACCTGCGGGGCCATTGCGCGTGTGTTCTGCGCGGAGTGCTTCCGTGAACGCTACGAAATGAACAAGGACGCTCCCCCGCCGCCTGCTCAGAATGAAAGCTTATGTTGCAAGGGATGCCTGCAGCAACCCTCCCCATTCTTTTCTATGTATACTTCTTTTTCCTTCTCTCGAGATTCTCCCAATAAGCTCGGTCTGAAAACGGAATCAAAAGTCGACGCATCTTCTTTTTTAGGCTCCTGCACGCGCGGCCTCACCACCCCTAACATACGTGCGGTAAAGTTGTATCCTGTTTGCGAAAAGATTATGCCTCTAAACAAGTTATTATCAGTAAGCTCGTAAGAAAAAGCTACAGAAGAACAACAAGAGAGGGAAAGAGAAATATCTGACAGCTCATACGATTGTGCACACTACTCCGATGCGACCTGCGTAGGAATATCATAAGTGGCTCTGCTGTGTGGCTGAGTCTTCCGCATTGTGAGCAAGACGAAAACAGTGGCTGGTCGTTGTTTTAGAACAGTTAAGAACTCAGCTACCCGTATTATCACAGTACAACACGTCAAATGAGAATCGAAGGGTTTAGTTAGGTCGCAGGATCGGCGTCTCGGCTTACCCGGCAGCTTATCGGCGGTCACTACAACAGCCTGGCGAGCGGCTCGCTGACCACCTTTTTAGTGCTGGACTCCAGAGCAGCATGTTTTTATAACCCCAAGTTCAAACTACGCGCCTTAGACCAGCTTGCGCCATCTCGCGAGGCGCCCGCAATTCAGCGTTCAAGGCCACGTGACGCGTCGCGGTCAATGGGAACTGACAAGTAGTTGGCCTGCCACGGGATTGTGACGATGACGCGGTTGTGTTTGTGCCCGCTTATTTTATCACTGACAATAAAATGCAATGAAGAGCACGAAGTACCACGGAACACGTATATGGAAGGAGGATTTGCATGTTTAGCGGCATGAACATAGCCCGCATACTTGGTTCACCACATCTGAATGTCTGGGCAACCACTAAACGAACATTTATGGCATATTTCTGGCCGCCCGCATACTCAAAACAAACAAAAAAAGAAATCAGTGCCGTTATACTCTCTGAAGTAGGAGATGACCAGCGAAGCTCGGCGCAGCGCAAGAAGTGCACGAAATAGAATTTCTATGTACAGTCGGTAAAACGCTTGTCTATAACAGCGATTTCAACTTCAACCAGCCACATCCGAAAACTGCCGAAACATACTCGTTCCAAACATGTCGGAGGCAAAAGCGAAGGGCTAAGACTTCAGAATTCCGCAGTAGTTTTATTCAAATCCCGCACCGGCGGGGCAGGATAAGGCTGAGAGTACGAAATCTGTGTTATAGACAAGCCTTTTACAGGCTGTACGATACAGTTACAGTTTTTCTATTTCTATTTCTATGTACGATCCCGTTACAGTTTTTAACTTTGGGACCCTCGTCTGTATATTAATATTACTGTACTACTTTTTTGGAATGAATAATAAACTGAAACTGATAGAGCCTACTTCCTAGCTAATTAGCTGAATGAAACTTGGAAGGACTAGATATTTTTTTCTGGCAGGCAAACATGGGGCGGTCTGTTTAGGTGTATCCTGAAGAACCCATTCCCGCTTAAATCCGTACTATTCGAACCCATTCCCGAAACGCCCTTCCCGTTTAGCCCGTCCCACGTTGTAGGCACCTCCGTCTATGTAACACACCAACCCAAACAGCTCGATCACGGAGGACGGCAGCCACGTAACATACGACCATGACACGTCTCCGTTGAAATCTCCCTCCAGCAGAACCGGTATGTCAACTGTGAGCGCGTGAAACCTGTCTCCACGTGCAAGCCACCCCCTTCCTCAATAGTGCATGCATAAAAATGGCAAGCGCACGCATAAAAATAGACGCCTTGCCTGCCGACCAGTAAATTTCAGAGACCAGATGCCTGTCCTGCTAACAAGGTCATATCCAATTCTATTAGATAATTCCGTGGCCATTTCTGCGATTCAATTCTACAAATTCTGCAGGCTGATTTTATAGTGCTATGAGGTGGCTGTGTTAGACCAATAAGCTACCCAGTTTCTTGGCCAATCCCCAACGTGGGTATGTGTCATCAGTAGAGGAACAACAACAACAAAAATACACGGTGCGGGAAAAAGGTGGCAGTGGTGGAGACGAGTATAAGTGGGGCTGTAACCACACTCCCTCGGTAGATGGTCATGCTTCACTGCGCAACCCAAAAGGAGGAAAAGCCAATTTACGAAAACCAAGCTTAAACCGATCTCGTTAATGTGAGCTGCACCACTAGACACATATGCATTGCTGGGAAGACATTTTTCCCGGGGTCAGTATAAGACATTATAAATAAAAATGCCCTGAAGTCTTGCTTTTTTATTTTTATTATTATTTTATTTTCATACATTGACGCAAGTTACCGAGTCTTCCTTCCACACCGGGGCGAGAACTGGGGTATTAGGCATACACAGCTTCGCTGCAAAACTCAGTGGCGCTGTAAAACTGGGTGGCGAAAGGCTTTCCTTCGGCATTTATAAACACAAGAGCGAGTTAGACTCCTAAAGAACTCCGCCTTAGAGAGTGCGTCCGTATAATAACCCCTCAACCCCCCCCCCCCCACACACACACACACCACCATCATCATCGTCGTCGTCATTATCAGCATCTTCATCATCATTATTTTCTGCTCTGCGTATTTATTTCTATTTCCGCACATGTACGTAAGCGGACTTGCGTGCATGTGCGTATATGGTATAGAATGCGTTAGAACAAAAGTAAACCCCCCAAAACATTGTCCGCCCGTCTGCGGGTTTCGCTGGCAATGTCGTCAAAAGACGATAGTCTCGTGACTATCCGTCAGGTAATATTATCTTCTCTCTTCCCTCCCACCCCTCACGCTCTTTCCCTCCTCTATCGCTGCTCCCATGATGAAGGCAATGAAGGTTTGACCAACTAAATTCAATTTTCCGGTGTTCCGACCTCTCGCGCGTCACCTGTTGGCAACTCTTCATACTAAACTTTTTTACACCCTTTTAGCCAAAAAGGGTGCAGCATGAGTGGAAAAAAAACAGTGCAGTGGAAAAGGACATGAGTGGACAGTGCACGGCCAAACTGAATACCTCCGGATGTTCTGCCGGGCAAACGGAGCCGTAGGAGATTGCCACATCGCTGCACTCGCGCACACAAAACCCGTACGAAGCCTCCGACAGTGAAGCCTTCGAATTCCCGCCTGTAGAGTAGACTCGTAGGCCGAAAATACACTACGGAGTTTTGCTTATGCGGTTTTGTGCACCGAAACAACACCTGGGCTAAGCAGCGTGCCATAGTGGAGGACTCCGGATTAATTTTGACCACTTGGGGACCATTAGCGTTCGCGAAAGTGTCGTCACACGGGCGTTGCGCTTTTCTCCTCCATCTGAAAAGCGGGCACGGCGGCCGGGATGAGACCCGCATCATTGGGCTCAGCAGCACACCTTAACCACTCAAGCACATCGGCGGGTGGGGAGCGAAATCAGGGTGGTGGGCTCAGAAAGCCATGCACTTGTCAGCCGCAATCTTGGTTATTCACTAAATACACCCATCCAGCCACTCAATCCGACGATTTTCTGTTGGCAAGGGTGACACCCGACCAGCCGCGCCAGCGCTTCAATTTAAACACGGAAAAATAGTTTGTAATTCTTCTATGTTAACGGTTTTGATAAGTGTTGACGTCCATGATGGCGCGATGAAAAGTGAGCGACAAAACCACCGGGGAAGTGTTCCCAGATGCGGGCCACTCGCATCCCCATGTATGTGTTTGCATGTTTAAAGTTATCCGCCTCCTCCTCCTTCTCCTCCTCCTCTTCCTCCTCCTCCTCCTCCTCTCTTCGTCCTCGGAGGTTCCGCGAGGGCTCTGGGCCGCAATTAAGGAATTAGAAACAACCCCGTTTGCCCTGTCCCTCCTCCCAAAAAATTACCGGCTGTGGGCTCTTGCCACAGCAGGAACCAACAGTTCACTGCCTCTCGAGTTGCATGCCCGCGCGCGCCTTATCTTGCACTCAGATCTCTCACAGCGCTGTCCAAGCTGCAAGCTGCTCTTATTCTGCTTCAGAGGGCGTGTGCCGTTTCCTTTCGCTGCTGACGCTTAAGCGCCTTTGACTCGAAAGCTCGTTCGTCCCGCTATGCGCTCTGCTGGCCCATGACCAGCACTCGCAACTCTGCGCGTTTATATATGGACGAATGCCGTGTTTACAAACACGTGCGCGAAGCCGCGGCACTGAGCGCGTTGTTCATCGAGCGTGCATTAAGGGCACTTTGACCTAGTAAGTGCACTCGGTGTTGTACAATTTGCACTGACGTTGGAAACGACTGCGCCAGTCGCGGTGGCGAAACTGAGACTTTTTTAAATTTCGAGCGTTATTTCGCGGGTACTTGTTATTTCTCCGGTACTGGTATTCCGTTTTTTCATAATCCTACTATGCCCAGATTCCTTCCTGGTTTGCGTTTTGCAATGTCAAAATTAACTTTTCTAGTTAATTGGCTGGCGATTCCAGATACTTGTATTCGCTTTTGCGCCAACAATTGAATTTTGGGATGCAGGCGGTAAACAGGAACTCAATAGGTGAATAATTGGGTGGTGTCATAAACCAATCGCTGATGCCATTCCCGAGGGAGAGGGGGAGGAAATAGGTGGGCGTCAGAAAGGATGAGCTAAAATAGGAGCGAGATCGGCAGAATTAATTCGTGTCTGAAAGAAGGTAGAAAGGATCGCCGTGAAATGGAAAAGAGGATGAAGTGAAGGATGCATAAAAAAACAGTAGAAGGAGGCAAAAGGAAAGAAAAGTAAAGAAGCAAACCATTTACAGACTACGACAACAATGGCAGAACACCCCAAAAGAGAACAGGGTGGCGAAGAGGAAAAGGGAAAGACGGATGGAGGGAGAACGGCGGCATTCCAAAGTTTGTCTTTCTCTAACAACTCCTGTCATCATTCTCTCCGTGCTACGGTTTTGGGGCTTTTTCTACAGGGATACAGTGTCTGCCATCCACTCTTAAGGTGCAGCGTGTGGTCGATTATCTTGCCAATTTATGCTTCAAGAGCACGGGAACTATTTTTTTCTTGCTTTGCGCGTGCCTGTCTCTCTGTTATTCCCGCGTCTTTTGGTTGCGCAACCGTGTTCAAGCTTTTTTCTGCCATTCTCTCTCATTGTCACTCATTGTGTACATAATTCATCTGTCGATAATTTTCCCCTTCCCTGCGAAAGTATGTGCGATTTCTTTGGGAGAAGCAAGCAACCAACAAACCAAGGCGACAAGGGGACACAATTCAAGAATGCGTTGCCTGTTAAAGAAAAACTAAAGACGGCGCCGATAAAGAGTAACAACATATATCGACCAGATTTAGGGGAAATCCCCAAGGTGGAGTAAGTTTCTGCGTAGGAAAGTTTGACATCCACCTGAATGCAGCCATACGGCTACAAAGGAAAGCTATGCAGCTTCCTCAGAAACTTCGAAGTTGAAGAAAAAAAATCGTCCTGGTGCACGATTCGAACCCGGGACCACCGCTTAACCGGGGCAGTCGCTCTGCCAACTGAGCTTGGCAGGAGGCTAGTCGTTTGTAGCGCGAGTCGTTTGTAGCCGTATGGCTGCATTCAGGTGGATGTCAAACTTTCCTTCGCACAACATATATCCCTGTGAAATTTGCCGGAAAGGAAATAGCTGACGTCAGGGGAGAACACCAAAAAGGTGAGTTCAACGAGGGGCAGTTCATGCAGGGCTAACGGAACCAGGCGAAACCAGGCGAAACCAGATCGAATACTGGTGACGCAGCCAGGAGAAGAGCGGCCCTGCAGCTCTTGTCCTAGCTGCTGACTGCGTAAGCTGACACATGCTGTTGCGGATCAGGCGCCAGCGTTTGCTGGCTTTCTCAAGTATCATGCATGAGCATCAATCACAAAGCTTTCCTAAGCATCATCCACGAGCATCAAGGTAATCCACGCCACGCCAGCGTGGGCGAAAGCGATCCTCGTAAGGTTCGAGGGGCAGCTCTTGGACGCACCGTGGACCGGTGCACCTGCGGTCCTAGCAGTGGCGTCATGACACCTCGGCGGCGCCTCCTTTCAGATGCCACGGGTGGGGCGTTCATCTCCACCGCGTCGGACATCTCACGCCAGCGGCCTCTTGACCACGCCGGCCGCCACGTCACGATTGCTCCATGGCAGCGACACGTCATCGGCCTTCAAAATGGATTCGGCGACGCATGCTCTGCTATAAAAACGTTGCAAACGAATTTATACATTCATTCGGTTACTCCGAATACTCAAAACCAAGCTCCTAGCACCCAACCTATGACTCCATTTACCCGCAACCAACTCATCACTACATCTGTAGCTACATCTACAACTGCCTACCCGTTGAGAGACCCATGCCTCGACGGGTAGGCAGCAAGGATGGGTTCGGAAACTAAGATGGGTTTCTCCAAAGCAACACATTCATAAATTCATGACCTACAAACTTAGAAACATAGATCAATAACAATAAAATTATGGGTACAAGAATAAAATCATACTTATGGATCGACGCACTAAAACTATTTAAACACAAGATTATGGTCCGAGTAGAAAAATATTCAAAACTTCGGGCGTTAGGTGCGCTCGGACTGATTTCTCGGATACATCATTCGCACAATAAACCCGGAACTGTGCACATTCTGTATTAATTACGCCTAGCTTGCTTAGTAAAGCTTCGAAAAACGAAAACACAAAAGATTTGTCAAGGACAGAGCGCCGCTTACAAGTGCTTCCGTCGTTCGCCCGGGAATCTGCTGTAATTTCTCTTGACCATATCTGGCCAGTCCGGATGCGCCCCATTAATTTCACAAACCTCTGTCGTTATTTGTATTTTTGTTTTGTCTCCATGATCACTCATTTTCAACCTACAGCACTTATCGTTTAATTGGCTACGCTCAAACGTCTGAACTCTTAGCTCACACATCTATATTTCGCGCTTCACGGGCACCAATACGGAACATCATCGCGGTAGAATTCCTCAATTTATTGTTTTTGGTAACAAATGCCCGATTATTTTATTTCAAGATTCATATATAGTTCTCCCGCATTGCGCGCCCACACAAAACATGGAAATAACTAAGTTTTGAATGCATTCGGTTAGGACTGGGCAGTAAATATGGACTACGAACTACGAAAATCACACAGAGGTACAATGCCCTACAGAACGCAAGGATAGCCAAGCATACACGATTCCCACATACCACCAGGAATTCTCCGGTTATCATCTGCGCAATTATACTTGCCCGACATACCCGAACCAGTCGCTTAGCTAATAGTCCCCCATAACTACTTAATACGACGTTCCTTCCGGTACTTCAGTCGGCGCCAGATATTCTGTCGCCGCGTAATTAGTTATACAAGGTAGGAGTGGGAACCGAATCTTCAGCGACGCTGCTCAATGACACCACGTGTCGCGATGTCGCTGCTAATATACCGTCGATTTGGCGTCTGCCTCCCAACAAACCGCACCTGTATTCGCGCCGCCGAATGTCGCTGATAGCAGGCAGAATTACAGGGTTGAGCTGAGATTATTGGGTTCTAAGAATCGCCTGCCCTCCATTTACACCGCGACCCCCGTTGCCGCGAGCGCTCAAAGATGTTCCCTTGAAGGATGTGGACGGAGGGTGATTTGTTTTTTCTTCACCCGTTCTGTGGGCGGGGTCGGCGGAGCCGTCGATGGTTGCAGCTTTTACCCCGTGACCTTTTGCTCCAGGAAACAGCGGTTCGCGCGTTGCCATCTACGTTACCGCCATCTTTGGCCCGAAGAAGTCTTCTTGTCGTGTTTATTACGCCATGCCGGCTCGGGATTGTATGCTCATCGGGTGGGCTGAGAAGCGGGTTCGGCGGGCCGGCTTGAGCGCTGTCCTTTGTTACTTGTTTCGGGAAGGAAGTCGGTGCGAGCTTCTCAGCTGAGGACTGTCATTGCCACGTTAGACGCAACCGGGAAGGCTTCATCGCAAGAAAGCATGTAGACGCAGGACAGTTGGCTCTTTCTCGTTTCTCGCCTGCAATGTGGTTAGGGATATTTTGGAGCGTTATTTCTTCGTTTACATGCTAGCTATTGCCGAACTGTTCTTGGAGAAGTGAAACAATGTATGGTTCTTACATGAGAGCTGGACTCTAATAATGCAACGAGGAAAAAAACTGCTGTAGGAACAGGAACAGAACGAGGCAGCAGCAGCGAGAGGTATATCCACTATTGAGCAGATTTGTTTTTCTTGTATGGGGGGAACATAAACAAACCCGATTCAACACAGTAACAATACTGTAAGACAGGGTTTCGAACTTTCTCATCATCTGTGCATTATTATCAGTACTAACTCTTGCACCTGTCATCATCATCGCCTGTACATTATCATCATCCCCGCGTGTGGCTGTTCCTTCGCCCGAGCGCCTGAATAAACGGTCGACCCAACCGTTCTCTCTCAACGCTGACACAAGCAAGTGTCCTTATTCCGCGTTTAATTTTGAAGCGTTAGCGGAATTTGAACCAAAGGTGAGAGCGTATGATCTCAAATCCTATTCGTGCGACTATAATTAATCTTGCAGGGTGTTCACAGTGGAACAGATTACCCACGTTACTCATAAATTAGACATTGATCTGTGCGACAAATGAAATGGCACGATTTTTCATGGCCACCTTTCCCCATGGCTGAAAACGGCCCTCGAGAACTTTGACAGAGTTGGTTTGAATGAAGTCATATTATCAAGGAATCGCGAATATTGCACAGTACGGCACAGCCAGTAATGCAAGTTATCGTGCCAACCTAGGTAATACGATCCGGGCCGCTAAAGCTGAAAAAAAAAAGAATTGGCGAAACAACCTGGGTATATACATACTGCTTTCCGTATTTTCGATAGCATGGTCAGGCAGGAACGGGTGTTCACTAGGCTGTCCTCTCGGAAGACTTTTTTCTGGGTATTGGGTCGCGCTGTGAGCTGGATCCTTTTCACCGACAGTTGTCCTGTATGCACGCCTGAGCGTTCGCGCAGTATACCATGACCATGCTTCTAAGTATTTTTTTTTTGCCTGTTTTTACAAGCTAGCAAGTAATAAACAACCATATACCGAACCATGCTGCTGAAAATGCAATGTTTCGGGATACCGTGACACATAATAAAGTTTGTTAAAGAAAAAAACGCCGCGTTCCCTTTCTTGGAAACGACTGCGTTGCCTGTACCGCTTGCGACACATTTTATGGATCTGCGTGTTTTTTAGCCATTTTCTGCTGCGGCTAAAGGAAGCTGCTCATGGCGATAATTCTGCGTAGCGCCTACGTGACACCGGGAAGTATGGCAGTTAAAAACACCCGGTACCGCGGGTGCAAAGTTCTGCGGGACAATCTGACACTGATGGAGCGATGGAAAACAACTGCAGTCATGTTATTCTCAATACTGCGTGGCGCCACACAAGCGTGCAGGTTACATTTTTAGCGAGAAGGCGCGCAAACGGTTGATACGCCTTTCAGTGGCAACAATCACCGGAGTCGCTATCAAAAACTGCTTAAATAAACAAACGGATCGAAACACTATTGTTTCTTAAATATTGTATGTGCTATTATTCTGAGTTATTCTTCAAGTTATTCTGAGGCACACCCGGGAGCTATCTCTACTGAGAGCATTTTAAATGCTCATTCCAATGTGACACACCGAATAATACCTTTCGGGCCGTCCGTAATGCTTGACATGTCACAATTTCGCCGAATAGCAAAATACCACAATTAAAAGGCCTTAGGGACTTCACGTTTTCGTATAAGACTGTCTTAGAAAAAGCGCGGATTGCCGTCGTGCCTGTCCTAATTCTGCTTCGCCGTCGTCTATTCCGCGTTTTGTTTTATGATGTATAGCCCACTCACCCAACTTTCAATCGTGCATACAAGACTGCCCGAAATCCCTCTAAAAAATGCCTCCCCAGCAATGCGTTAATGTATTGTAGTGAAGCTGACTTAAGGGGGCTCGGCGTACTGCGAACTTTATAAGGCTTCGTGTGGTTTTATGGAGGTATTTAATTAAAGGAGCTATTGCCTCTTTGCTCTCAGACTCCTTATGTTGCCCATGAAAAAATTTCTTACCCCCAAAGCATTTGTTTATAGAGGTGGAGCCGACTTTAGAGAATCCCAGTGACGGCGCTTTATACGTAAATATGCGACCTGAAGGAGGTATTTGACAAAAAGCGATTGGGTTATCATACGTTGATATCATACTTCCTACATTGACCCTGACAAATTGTGCCCCCGCAACGCATTTCTCTATAGTAGAGAAGCCAATGTTAAAGGGGCTACGTGTATAGCAGATCGGCTTAAACGTTTATCTGAAAATTCCTACTTGGGAGTTTTTGCAGTTTTTTTATAGTGGCCGCCTTGAGTACCAGGAGATACTGCTGACACGCGTGCGCCTACTTTGCAGAGCGCTCGCATGTCAACGTGCCGTCGACTTCATCACAACATCAGTTGACGATGACGGCGTGCCGGTAATTCAAAGGAGTACAGACATAAAAATTTCATGTACCTTTTTATTTATTTTATCAATGCTTAAGGGCCTGGCAAACCCGAAACAGCACTTCAAATGCTTGAGTGCGCGATAATTAATTACATTGAACGGCCTGAAAATCGTCTGTTCTGGCTTCCCGCGCTTCCAGACCGGAGGGTGCGTGGAACAGAATCACGGAATGACCTCACCGTTTTATGCGGACGTCAAAATACCGCGAAGGCCGGAGGAGGCGTTGTTTCGACCGCGCCGCCGCTAGAGATGAGCGGAGGAACTGCCTGAAGTCGTTAGGCCTAGCAATGCGGCGCAAATTTGATGAGGGCTTTCAATAAAAGACCTGATAGCGGCTTCTGTTGCGATTCTGGGCCTTATTATCGGCTCTTTTCCCAAGTGTGGAACTTTGTTTTTGGTAAGAGTGTCTTTCTGGGCAGCGGTTATGCCTGCGTATCAATCACTTCGTGTACGTGTATCGCTTCGTGAACGCGCCAGCGCCCAATCGCAGCTCGCCGGGCCGCGCGCGTAAAGTGACGTCCCGAGTTTCTGACGAGCGTTGGAGGCATACGGCTACGTCCCTTTTCCCTCTCACGGAGTAATGCCCCGCTGATGTCCATTTGCTGCGCACCGCCCCGCGAGCTGTTCCGTCGTTGCGATAAATGGGATCAAATTGAAGTATGTTCCACGCGTCGCAGTCCGTTCATATTTCAGTCAGGGCATTCTGTCGAGTAAAGGAAGCGAACTGTGTAATAATATTAACACCAAAAATTGGTGTCAGTACCCCTGTAAACACGGCTACCGCTGTCACCGTGCCCGCTGAGGGGCCAGGTGGCTCGGAATCCGTTCAGCTGATCGGACAGAGATATGCATGGTTGTTTTATTATTAGACATGGGGGCTGTGTTGCTTCAGAGAGGGAGGCGCAGATCTTCATTGACTTGCAAAGCAGAATCGAACACGAAAATTTGTGTCAACGGGCTGCCTGACATGTACTACTCGATGCATCGTACCTCTTGCGGTCTCCCAGCGAAAACATGTTGAAAAAATAAAGTAGGCAAGCGTCGAAAAATATGTGTCGTCGAAGGACGGACGTTGAGAGGTCGCTCGGCACACTTTCCACACGGCGGAGCCATGACATGGTCATCCAATTCCATTCTTTAAAACATCACACATGTGGGCTGCTGTGAGTCAAGGTACTTTCCTTACTCTTTTCTTTTGAGCCCTTTTCCTCTATTCGGTTCTCGCTCTGATTTTACTTGTGGTCTTGTGTTTTCTATGACTAGGTGCTATAAAAGGGGCGCAGGCGAGACCCGTGCGAACACCACCCTAATGAAGAGGCCTGCGCGAAGAGGCAGCGACACAAGCGCGGCCGCCTGTATAGCAGCCTGGCCTGTTGTAACAGCGGAAATTATGAGTTATAAACAAATAATCTGCAACGCAGCCGTCAGCTCAAATGTACAAACAAGGAGCAACGTACGTGTGAGACGCCGCAGGCATTTTCGTGCATTTGGCGTCGATGACGAGCTACCCCTCGCGACCGACTTTTCAAGTGAGTCCCGAAAGGCGCGCCCGGCAGGCAGCTCCGTGTTTCAAAACAGAACTCACGTAATTGGGAGAGAGAGCCGAAGATCTCAGACACAGATGGCTCAGGCACACGGCGTATTGCGCATGCACGCGGTCGATATGACAGCCGTGGACTGGGATGTTGTAGTGCGCGTACGTACGCGGCTCACGAGGTTACCGATACATTCGTTCCTGTAGCTCGCGCTTTTACAGCTTAAGTGTGACGCTTCAGCGACGCCGCGGACATATACGACCCTACCAAGGAAGTGGTGGTCGGCGGATACGCGCACATCCCGGAAGCGGGGCTTATTCCGCTGCCAGCGTTCGGCGTTGCCCGAGAACGGCAACTCCTCAATATTTAGCTCAGTGCGGACGAATTTTGCGTCACTAGTTCGCGTGATAAGTTTTTGGAACCATGGCCAAAGTTTGAGAAAACTGGCAGTGGAATGTACAGGTGCCGTCAAAAGTAATTGGAACATGGTCTCGTAAATTAACAGAAATTTCTTCTTTCGGAAACTACATTGGTGTGTGTTTAAAGGAATCCTCCATAATGCAAAGAGCTTCCTGTACATCGGTAATGGCTGTCATAAAGCCAGAAAAGCAAATATTTATGATATTCACAAATACTTGTTCCAATTACTTATGACTGCACCTGCACGCGCTTTAAGAAGAAATTAGAACCTATTGTGCAAATTTTTGCACATCTTGCGCTCTTTTTCAAGTCGGCTCATTGTGAGAGATTAAAAAAAAATCTCGGATTATGATTTGAACGGATACTGCCAAAAATACAGCACAACATTGTTTTTTGCGATAACAGGTCATTTTGATGATGCTAGGATGTGGCGCTACTACTGTGACATCACCAGAACGTTAACTACCCCCCCCCCCCCCCAACCCATCTCTATACCGTACTGTTCACTGCTGTACATCCAGCGACATATACTTGCTTAACCCCACGTACGGTGGCATCAATCGTTCACTGACCAGGTGGTCATCGCGGTGAGAAAACACCTGTAGACTAACCCAAACTTTTCCGCGAACACAGTGCGTTTCCATTCGGCACCGAGAAGAATGGCGTCTTGCGGCTCCCGGACAAATATAAATACACACCAGGCAAGAGAGGCGTACGTAAAACCACATTTGGAAACGTCGTCTCCAATAGGGACACGGAGGCATCTGACAGCAGTTTCATATCGTCACGCCCCCCCCCCCCCCCCCCCCCCCCCCCGTCCCCCCTCCAACACTTCACGCAAGGACAACGAATATCTCAATGGCTTGTCCCGGAACGTGTTCTGATAGACCTCGGTAGCCTTGCGGCAATCCTGAGAACGTTGCGCCTGTCTTGAACGGCGCCAGCGGTCTACTTCCCCTTCCTAATACCGCGGGGACTAATTGCCTCCGACATTTTCGCGATTCATTGCCAGGTGCGATCTCAGCCGCGGATCCTCGCGACGTCGTTTTCGCAATCTCTCGGACGCGAACTGCTTTCGAGGAGACGCCGCTGCAACTCCTATACTGCAACCGCTTAGCGTGGTCTTTCCTTAACTTCTTAAACGTCTGGTGGGTGCTGTAAGTCGGCTCGCGATGACATTTCAGTCTGCTGTCGCTCTGCATGATGAAATGGGCGGTTGTCTCCACACTCCCTCCTGCCTAATGCGGCACTGACGGCTGCGTTGGGAAACGTGCAGGCCTTATGCTCATCTTCTTTCGACCACCCCTGCAATAATTCGCTGCCGCAGTGCATGATGGGATAAAATGGTTGGTCGGCACGATCTCACCAAACGCATTAGTACCAGCAGCGCTTAAAAGCAGCAGGTACACTGTCACATACGCTCCATGCGAATCACAGCATTCCTCTTAATTGCTCATTCAGCAGAGACCTCACAGATAAGTTCAGGCGAAAGGCGTCCACGCGGGGCAAATTTTTCCTGGCAAGAAAGTGGTGAGCAAATGTTTAGAAAAGAAGTTCAGAAAAAAAATTAAAAAACCGTTGCACTCTGCGAATGTGGACGATCATCAAAGTAGTATGGTATACACATAACATACATGTATGGCTACAGAATGTCAGTAGATTGATGCTTCTGATCATGTGGGCAGTGGTAGCAACTATGCCTTTGTGATTAAGGACACTTTAAAGTAACAGAGTTTTACCCTAGGAGACAAACATGAGGCCATCCGTATACCTTCCGTAGAAGCGCACCTACTGACAGCAGACGGGAATTCTGTAGAATTTGCAACTCCACTGTGAACTATTTATAACACTTAAATGAAACTCGGCGTAATCGTAGAGCCGTCCTTTCGGCCAATTGTTACATATTTTTGTTGAAAACGTTTTCATAAAAGAAGAGTTGCAGCCGTTCTTTACTGAGCATTGGCGATAAAGTTGGCTTTGCCGCAAGGCGTTTTTAACCTCGCAGAACAAAATTAATTTAACCCTACACATAAACAGCTTAGCTGTAAAACGTAGCGTATGCTACACTTATGCTCTCCTATCATGCGCACAGCTGTGCTGGTATGACTGGTATGACCCACAACGGGATTAGCGTTGAGGTAATGATGTATCTCGTATCTTCATAGGAAAGCCAGCTTTGAAGGCAGTAAACTGATTGCGGTAAATTTTTTGCTTCGGAAGTACAGGTTACTAATATATCAGGCACACAGTTTTTGTTGTGGCCGTTTCTCAATGTTGCGTGTACAGTGAAATCAGCTCCCTCTCCCCTCCCCCTCAAATTGTGACATTAAACACTTCATACACCAAAATACACACACCTGAGAAAACAGCAATCGTGATACAACTGTAGTGATAGCTTCAAAATTGTGGTCAACATCGTGTTCTGTGACAACAGTGTTGCTATTAGTATATGTCTATGGGGAATTCGCCAAGTGAGCAGTACTATTTCATTTCTTTTGAATTGGCAATGTATCTGCTTTCTTCGCTGCAAATACCGTCTAAATACGACAGTCGCGTGCCGCCGCTGCCGCGTAAATGCCAATCTTCTCTCCCCCTCCACCTGTCACGCTTTCCTCCCCCACCAACCGGCTTTCTAGTGCCACGATAAACATGGTGGAGGTTTGTTCCAGTCAATTCAATACTAGTGCACTCCACTGCTCGCGCGCAATCTACTGGAACCATTCATTACTGTGGGACTTCTTGGAATGCCCCCACGATGCACGAGCCGGGGGAAAAGTGCTTTTTTTTTTATTTTGGCTCAAAACACTATTTACAGCGTGTATTTTTCCCTTTGGTATCGCAAAAATTAAGCAGCCATGTATTTCTAATTAAAAGAACATTGCAAATTCCACATATGGGTTGATGTTTTGCCTCAAATGTACCTGCCATTTTCTTTTTGCTGAAAAATGTTGACAAGTATGAAAAGTGTTTTGAGATTTATGGTTTGGAAAAGTTTTGCCTATATAAACGTGTCGTTCAAGTATTCTTTTAACTTTTGGACGGAAAGCTGAGTCAGGGGACGGAAAGACAGACATACGGTGCCCAAGAAAGTCTATCGTCTTTAAAGCACGTCGTTGCCCGTTGCCTCATTTGCGTTTCCAGCCAGTAGAACAATGACTGGCTTTCACAACTTCCCGAACGGCGCTGCAACTTACGGAAGGAACGCGCGCCTGGGCGCGCGTGCAGTGCGAGTCAAAAAGAAAGAAAGGAAAACCGCGTGCCGATGCACGCGGACGTGCAGCAGCCCCGGGGACGCCGCCGTCAGTTGTCGGAAGGTCAGCGCCTCCTTAGCGACCAATCTACCCGCTGCCTGCACCCGCCAGATGGGGAAACTTGACACCGCACCGTCGCCGTCGTCGGAGCGGGCCCGAGCCCGCCAGCGAGGAGCGGACGTGACCCCGGCAACGGTTGCCGATGCTGCCCCCCGTCGCAAGCAACCTCCCTCGCCGTTATCCCGTAGGCCCTGGCGTGCACTCAGACAAGACGCGAAGCCATATACTCACGGCGCCAATTAACGACTCGCCTATCAACGGCCTGCAGGCAGTCAAATTATTTGGCGGGGAGCGTGCGCATATTTCTTCATCTCGAGGCCGCGAATGACAGCGCTGTAGGATCTTGAACCGACTACGCGGGACTTCTCTCGGCGTATTTATGAAGCTGCGGATAGAGGGATAGAGTACTCTACCAAATGCTTTGGAGCCATTAGCTCGCCCAAGGCAAGTGAAACCCAAGCTTATTAGTATTAGCAGCATTAAACGAAGCGGTTTTATTCCCTCCCCCCCCCCCCTTTTTTTTGGGGGGGGGGGGGGGGTTTCAAGCCGCTGAAAAGAAACATTCGGCGGTGAAACGGTGGAGTGGTTCGTCTGGCAAGAATGATGCATTTGATGGAAGAATCATCGAAGAACTATCGCAGCATCTATGGTTATTAGCGATTTGCTAGGCAACGTGCCTTGTGAGAACTGCACTGCTCGAAGCGGAAGAAGCGGCGCTCGCACTAGCCATAGGCCACACCCAAGCCAAGATCATTATCACAGACTCACAAGCGGCGTGTCAAAAGCATACAGCCAGAAGGATTTCGGAGAAAGCCCAACGGGTCCTGACCAAAAACCCTTCCTGAAAGAACAGTCAAGATAATTTGAAAGCCTTCCCACTCATCCCTTCGCGGTAATGCAGCGGCTCACGATCACGCCCGAGTACTTGGTCGCCGGGAACCGGAATAGGATGACGAGAGGGCCAGACGCTCACTCATACCACACAACGACATCACCGAACACTACGTGCTCACACGATGCACCTTCGCGCCACCGGCTGAAAAGTTAACAAAAGAACAGGAACTAGCCCTCCGAACTAACTCCAAACAAACACATTTATACACCCCAGGCGGCTACACATTATACACCCCACAATGTACTACCCCCCTGTGCAGGCCCTGCGACAGCCCAGCAACGCTCTACCATATACGTAGTTTGGGCATGCCAGTCAAACCCAGACCTTGCACCAATTCCTAATCCTGCATACGAGCAGTGGGAGAGTTGACATGCCAGCTCGGACCAGCAAGTAGATTTGGCTCGCTGATAGGGCGAAGACGGCAGGCCGCACCAACGGAGTCCTGGACTGAAGACCCCTCCCACTAAACAGCTCGATTTCACCGTTGGATAAAGTTTTTTTCCTCCACGTCCTTGAAAGAACTTTCTTTGGGTAATCGCTTTTAGTGAACTGGATTTGGGGCATCTGGGTACTCGCGGAAGGCGTTTAGTAGACGTGCCTTCGGATATGTGTTACTTTGAGGAAGCAAACCAAGAAGTGTTTTCTTAGAAAATGTAGATGTGTTGACAAAATTACGCTTTGGTTGCCCTTGCACAAGCTGTTCTTGGTTTACGTCCAGCGCAAGGACCAAAGTCCAGAGAGCGTGTGCATAATTGCAGTGGCCTGTTAACGAACAACGCTAAATGGCGAACACGCGCTATTGTTCGCAATTTGCAATTTTCAGCGTTTGTATTTCCCTGCTCGGCCAATCCTCACAAGAAAACGACGACAGCGATGACGATTTGTTCGCGTACGTAGGCCGTCTTTTCGGCCGGCGATTGGCACAGTTTTTGTGCCTGTCGTATTGGACCTTTCATACCTGCTTTGGTGGTTCCCAGCCTTTGCCAGAGGTTGGCAAGGAGGACCAGTGGTCCTCCTCCATTATGACCAGGAGTCCTCCCAACCACACCTCCATACACAACAAATTCATGCACAATTGTCACCTGAAATGGCAGTTTACTCAAGTAAAAGCGGTGTAGCACGGGTTGTTTGAGTGGTTCGTTTACCGATCGAACTGCAGAACCTGCACTAACTACTCGCTCTACCGCTGTTACCATGAACTGGTCATTAACTTCAGATGCTAAGAACTGGCCTGATTGTTGAATCAACGAATACTTTAGAAACTACCATCATTTGTTACATTGTTACATTACATTGTTACATTACAAAGTTACAATAAGCTGTTCTGCGACTTTTAGTGTCAAGGTTAAATCAGTCAAATCTTCCCTTGCCGTACATTCTTACGCAAGGGCTAGACTTGATGAGTAAGCCATCGGCGCAGTTACCGTTAAAATCTGAAGGGATAAAGGGGATGATTCCCCGCTCTGCACACTGCTTAGAACGCAGAACCCGAAAAAATAAACGTACCGGGTTAGATAACCCCTCGGAAGAAACGTATGCCAGCCCGCTTTATGCTGCGCAAACTTCGCCCCAGTACGCCGCAACCCGATCGCCAGGAGTTCCATTGCGAAGGCGCAAATCAGCCCGAATGTGATACGTCCTTCCAAACGCCGCTCCTCTACGCCTCATGCGCCAATGGACTGTATGGGTTTGCCTTTCATAGACGATAGACTTTGTCGGGCACCTTCCGCGACAATTTTCTGTCTGTCTGTCTGTCTGTCTGTATGTCTGTCTGTCCCTCTGTCCGTCTGTCTGTCTGTCTGTCCGTCCATCCGTCTGTCTGTCTGTCTGTCTGTCTGTCTGTCTGTCTGTGTGTCTGTCTGTCTGTGCCTCTGTCCGTCTGTCTGTCTGTCTGTCCGTCCGTCCGTCCGTCCGTCCGTCCGTCCGTCTGTCTGTCTGTCTGTCTGTCTGTCTGTCTGTCTGTCTGTCTGTCTGTCTGTCTGTCTGTCTGTCTGTCTGTCTGTCTGTCTGTCTGTCCATTAAGCCGGCCGAAAAAACTGGAACAATGCTTGAACACGATGTGTATAGGTACTACCGTACCAAATTACTGAAACTGTTGGGCATGGGCAATGCATGTCCACATCGTTCAGCCCAAAGGAAACCTCAGGCATACTTGAGGTTAAACGTAGGTATATAACCGAGAGTATCAGCGTTCTTTTAATCCTAAATATACATTGGGGTGTATTTTACGGTAGCAAATAAAAACTACGCGTTAAAAAACGTTTTGAAAGAGGTCGAGATGAAAGCGATAACCTCACAAAAGGATATCGGCTCATGCTGTTCCTAGCATAACAAAAAATAAACAAGACAAAGAAAACCCCGTGCTCTGTCTAAATAGATGACGGGATCAATGTGACCGCTAAAAAATTGAATTAAATTGAGCAAGCCTCCATAGCATTCATCATTGGAGTTGCGAGGGGAGAGGTGAAGAACACGAGGAGTAGGTGGAGAAGGAAAGAGAGTCGAGGGGCAAAAACGCCACAAGGCTATCGTCTTCCGACAAAATTTGCAGCGAAGCAAGAAGATACGCGACCTCTTTTTACCCTAGAAGTCGCAATTACATGGCGTTAAGCATGTGCGATTTGAAATAGAAAGGCACTGACTTATCTGCAGCCGTACAAGTTCCGGGTTTTTATTTCTTGCCTCGTCTGATCACGCGTGGGCCATAAAAATGATAAGGACAATTTTAAAGCAAGTCCTAATGCGTAGTAACTTTGCCAACAAGTTAAGCATCCTGTATACGCGGACGTAGTTTTATGGTCGCATATATACGCTGGCATGGCGCACCGTGGCACATTGACCTCCTTCCGGTTTAGTACCCTGCTGCTCTTGAAATTAATGTACCTATAGCGAATTGCCGCAACTCAGCAAGGCCGCAGCGGGGCACATAATTTGTTAATACCCATAGAACCAGGGACAGCGATTTTGCAGGCTCGCTTCCAGAAGACGGACTGCGCCGGGACGCCGCCTTGAAGGCGGCCCCGCGGCGTCGTTAAATGCCTTTCTCAACTTTACAGGAAATCGCGAGCTGGGTCTCTTCATTTGTATGGTGATTTCATCGCAGATTACGTGATCTGGAAACTGCACGGGGCACTATACTCTCGTCGGCGGAATTCTTCCACTCGCCGAGTCTTTCTTCATATTGTCGAGCTTGCACAGAGCCCTCTGAAGGGAGTAAAAACATGCTTTTTCCGCGAACAGCGCTTTACTCGCAGTTTCCGTTGCTTGCGTCGTTCGGACACTCACGACTCGAGCGAAGCTGGCGTTTCGGGTAGAACAATCTTAGCGTTAGAACAATAACACGCAGGAGTGCCAATTTGTCATGTCCATTAGTTGCACCAACAAAGACGTGCTCCAGCAAATAACGAAACTATAACGACGTGCTTATCGTCAGGACATACACAATGGCTAAACAGTTGAGTAAACAAAATTTTAAAAAGTTGCACGACTCAGACTCATCACGGTGCCGAATCATAGTACATAAGGTCCCATCTAACCGCTTTTATGCAAGGCACATCATTACCTCGCTATTTTTTCTACGCTAAGAAAACAAAACAAAACAAAACAAAAACACAGCAAAGGAATATGAGCTTAACTAGTCGCGGAGCATAACTAGCAAATCTTGGTCGTTCCGCAGTACATTTCAAGTGCAGAGACATTTGACAGAAAAGGAGTTTACGAAGATGTGTCATCGTGTTTGTGATGACCTGTAGAATAGGTCATTACCACCACCTAGAGAAAAAAAGAAAAAAAGAAGGCTGTCCCGGGAGGGAAAAATCTCTGCATTGAGCTTATAGATGTCCCATGTTTCATTGTAATGCGTCTGTAAAATAACATCACCACACAGCATCTACAAAACGCCCTCTGTTGAGCACAGAGTACAATGCACCGGGCGAGTGAGTGCGCGGAACGTGTCGGAATGACGCACCGTCAGGAGGCCGTAAACACCGTCGTGACGCAAGAGGGACGCGGCGATGCCCAGCTCCCTGGGACGACCCGCGCTGTAACCCGAGTGAGCGATCGGAGGCGGCAGAAATAAGACGCGCCTCGTGCATGAGCCCCTCGCAACGCGGTAGCGTTGAATGTCGCTGTTTCCGCCACGTAGCTTCAGCTGACTGCCGCTCCGCGTCTGGACGGCGTCGGTCCTCATGTCTCGCGCGTCAGTTCCACTACCCGACACGCGAAGAAACGTACGATAAATTCAGGCACCTGGAGCTGCTGCCATGCCATCAAGCATGCGTCTGAGTGAGCCCGACGTGTCTGTGTGAGTGAAGCTGTCTGTCATTTTGAGTGCGGCTTTCGAGGAGGGCCTGGCACGCGTGTGATAGACCACAACGACGAATCAAATCTTTTCCAAATTGCACACCGATGTCACTTGCGACTAGTCAAGATTAAAGTTTCGTATACTCAGCACGAAAAGACTTGGCTGACCAGCAACACAGTTTAGAGCTTTCAGCAAGCCAGCTGTAAAAGCGGAGGAGGACATGGGCTCGTACTCACTCATTCGCAGGGTAGGCGACGGGTGGTACCGGTCATGTTTGTAAGATATCCTATCGCGCACCGTGCTTACTTCGTCGCTCCCGCGGTTTCGGCGGCACTGGGCGGTGCGGTACGGTGCTCGGCGGCCGGTTCGGCACGAGGCGGGAGCCACACTGGCGTCACCGAGCCGCTCGCCATGTTTGCCCGCAATTGCCGAAGGAGGCTCCGCCTCCCGGCAGCGCCCTCCTCGGCGGCGCGTAGTCGAAGGCATCCGGTTACGCGTCGACGCCGCCGCCACCACCACCGGCCGTCGCTCGCGGCCGACGCAGAGACCATTCTCACGCCAGACGGGGAGAGTAACGGGATGTCGTGCGAAGAGCGACGCTCGCCGGAGTACCTCTAGCACGAGGTGTGGATAAGAAGCCGTCGTCGGATGCCACACCCTACTCTTTGTTCAAATCTCGGGCAGGGGGGCCGAGGCAGGCCGGGAAGGGTTGGTTTAGAGTAGCACGAAGTTGCAGTGACTAGACTGCTGCGTGCCTGTAGAATTTAATAGCGCGGCGGACCCGCAGGAACGCACCATGCTACCAGATTATATTCCTAAACTATAGCTATACGAGCCGACGGGCTTCTGTTGTCAGTGCCAGACTGTGGTTTTTTTTTCTCTATTTGATTAGTGTGTTTGCACATTTTATTAGCAACACGTGTGCGTCTCCATGCTGCTGAAATCTTCAAATGCTTTCAATGTGTGGCGCGATGTGAAATAAATGCTGCATACTTTATTTTCAGTTTTGATTCCATACCAAGTAGATAGCTGATTGTTTTTACATTAAAAAAGCTGTCCATTGTTGGCAACTGCATTAATTTCAATGTAAAAAATTCTGCTATATCCATTGATGTATTCCGTATATTTTTCAGTGTGGACTTATTTAACGGCCGCTGTATCCTAAAGTATAGAAATACATACGAGGTGGCGAGTTAATCTCTTGTCCCTGAATGCAGATAGGATGCAAGTAAACTTAAGTTATCTGCTAATCGGTTTATTATTGCGGTTTAATTTTTTGGTCCCTAGGGATACTTCATTCGACACCAAGCTTATAACAAACTATTTCAAAAATTGAAACCTGCATCAGTAAAGTATGCTCAACTAAAATTAATTTAAACATGACCAGGAGAATTATTTTTGCGCTGGTCCCGCATGTACTGGGAAACGGACGCGAAATATAATTACTTAGCTGTAATAAAAATATCTGCTTCCTTAACTTTGCGAAAATGGATGTCTATATAGGCTGTTGTAAAACGAATACGCCTTCGTTAGAGCATTGGAAAGGAAGAACCATCGCTTTGGGCCTAAACAAAACTGCAACGTTATCTGTATACGGTGTGGCTTGTTGATTAGGGCCGTTCTAGGCTGCAAGCTTAAAGTTGTCCAAGAAAAAACGAAACAGTAGTCCTTCTTGTGTATCAAAGTCAAGATTAAAGAAGACGGCGGAGAATACTGGCGCCCCTCGTTCGCGTCTCCGCCGCGCAAAGTGTTTATGCATGAAAGCGTAGATGTCTGTTTGGAGTTGCCGTGGGTGATGTACACTGTGTAGATTGGAGCTCCGTCGTTCGTGTTTACGCCGCAGACATCCGCACAGTCGGTCAAGCATCAAAGCAAAAATGGCCGCGGATCTCCTCCTTTCGTTGCAATTAAATGTCAACGAAAGACGATAGTCGACAGGCGCCCTTCTCAAGTAAATGATTCCCAATTCTCTTTCCCGCTCACCTCTCATGCTGTTCCTCTCCCGTCTCGTTCCTCTCAAGATAAATATGCTAGAGATTTGCTCTAGTCAATTTAAATTTGCCGCGTTCCACTGCGCAAAGTCGGATGCCTCGATGCCAGCGCTGCCGTACGGCGGAGACGCGCTTGAGTTGAGTCACCCTACTACAATGTTTATAGTACCACGTTGCCCTACTCCACGCCCATTCCAAGCGGAACGCGGAACCTATGTAGTGGAACTTTTGACTGCTGTTGCCGCTTGATTTTTTTAAATGACGCCAGGAGCTATAGTAGCGCGGGCAGCAGCAGGCGACCGTTTTCTGCAGTTGATGTAGTATTCCATTTGTTACCGCAAAAACCAAGCATCCATGGATTTTTTTAGTAAAGGAACACTGCAAATATCACTTAAGGATTTTATGCCTTATGTTTGCGTAATGTCTTATTCATGTTCAACAGTGTTGGAAAGTATGAACATTGGCACCGGACTTAGAAATTTTGGTTTGGCTGTGGGTATATAAGACAATTGCGCAACATCTGTTCCACTTTGGCCGACTGGATGAATCGAGTCACAGACCTTCGCGCTCTATTAGTTTAGTAGCAACCGGCGCTGCACTTGTTTAATTGTTTCTGGTTGTTAAGTTGTATCATTGATACCAGGATTTTTTTATAATAAATTTATCCTTTCAAGACAGACAGACAGATAGACCAAAATTTATGTGTTTAAGAAAGTCTATCGTCTTAAAAAATGTGCCCTATGGCAAAACAAACGCTCTCAAAAAATGTGCGAGGGATGTGCTGGTCGCATTGTATGAGGTTTGGCACTTGCACGAAACGAAAATCCCGGCAGAACCATTGGCCGATACATCCTATATGCGGGATGGCCTAACCTTTGGCTATAAAGTAGCACTGTACGAGCTATGGGAAATGCTGTGACTAGAGTGCCGCTGGACGGTGCTATAAGTATTGCGCTAAAGTGACGTCCAGTGGCGTTGATCAAGAAAGCGCCGCGTCTGGCACTATATACTCGCTCTCCGTAACCTAACGTTTTCCATAACGTTAAACTCAGCAATGGCTGTAACAATGGCTGTAGCACCCACTCAGGGATATTCCTTTTCGCACGAGCTCCAATACTCACACAGAGTTGCACACAGCAGCACGAACCCGCGTAGGTCACACAATGTTACGCTCTCACTGATGTGTATTGCACAACATTTTCACCGGGATTTCCAGTTTTTTTCCGTAGGAAGTAACACCATTAGAAAATGATGGCCCGAATCCGCTATTCGAAGCCCGTAACCTAAAAAAAGTAGAACGATAGAAGACTCCGGAGCCACGTTGAATGTGTACGAAGTCCGTCCGTTCCAGGGTAGACCCATAATTTTTCGTACCAGCCTTTAATCCACCCCTGGGTGTATGAAGACGACTCTTCAAAGCTAAAGAGAAAGACTAAGAAAAAATTAAAGCCATTCTACCCAATGTGAAAGCTGTCGGAAGTGCAGAGCAGTGATTTGCCATAATGGGCTGTTGCGCCGTTATCCCCTCACTGCTACCAACCAATACAATTCAAGTTTCCCGCCTTCGGGGTGCTCGCGCGCCCCCTGCCTGAAACTGCGCCAGCGTGAGTTCTGTTCTTTTTGTGCTTGCTTTTCCTCCCGCACGAGCCGGCGTTGCACTGGTACTTTTTTTTAGCTAACTATCGTAAAAACCAACTCGACGAGCGTTCTTAACTAAATGAACGCGGGCGCTGCCGGTTTATTACGTACATTTTGCCTCACGTGCACCTACAGTTTTCTTTGCGCTAAACAACGGGGAGATGTCTGACAAGCGCCAGCGTTTCAGGAGTTTCGAACGCTTATGACTATATAAACCGCTTGGCTTTCGAAGCCGCTGGGTTTCGCCGCAACGACAGCAGCTGCGACGGAACGCGGTGTGGCTCTACTTGGGTCCAGCGAGCGAGCTACGACGACGCTCTGCACTTAAAATGATACCGGGGCCACCGTCGAACCAGGGTCCCTCCGTTCGCGGAGCCGATGCCTTACCAATCACGCGCAGGGTGCCTCTACATGCAAATCGTTGGAAGTTCTGTCTTCGCCAAAGATGCTGCTGCCGGCGGTGTATGGTGATAATAAACAAGCGCTAGGAATCTACAATCGTTCGAAATCAAAACCTGGACCATGATCTTTACAAACAAATGTGGTGCAAGAAAATGCGGTTTCGCACGACAAGTCGGGTTTGGCGCAGCCAAAGCGTCTGTGATATCTTTGGTGGTGCAAGACACCTGCCTCCTCATTCAAGCCATTCTCATCAGCCGCATCCCGTACGGCGCCCCATCCGACCGCAGCCCAAGCCCCAAGAACACTCCAAGGTCGAAAGCACTCATCGGTCGGGCATACAAAATCGGCTTCCGTCTTTCTGCCTTCACCCTCAAGCCAAAACTACTCCAGTTAGGTATGCACAACCCCCTTGCTGAACTCCTGGAAACCCAGCAGGTTAACCAACTCTCCCGCCTGGCCTTGACACTCACTGGCCAAACAGTACTCCGTGCTTCGTGTAGTTTAGCACCTACACCAGCCAAGAGAGTCCAGCCCCTATCACCATCACTACGTAGCTTCCACAAGGTAAAGTTTTGGGCTGGTTGGTACACATTCAATGGCAGCAAAACAGCGCAAAGGACGGTACGGGACGGGACCAAATAAAGCATTTGGTTGTTAGCCAGCGCTTCGTCCTGTTCTTCCTTGTCCCGCCCTTTGCGCTGTTTTGCTGTTTTTGAGTGCGTAGCTTCATCAGAGCAACTTCACCAATATCGCGCAACATGCACCCCGAATATAACAAAGGCCGCCGTGAAGCTGGGGTGTCCTACCTGAACCACCGTTACTCTGGCCAACCCGACACCAGGGTACACAGACATTGCTCACTGCAGTTCCACCTCCCGTGCCACCCCAGCAGCCACGGGCTCCACGGGGACCATACTCACGTCGGCGACTTCACCTAACGCCACAACCACAACAGCAGAAGCAACCGCCATAGCCACCCGCCGCGGTGGCTCAGTGGCTAAGGCGTTGCGCTGCTGAGCACGAGGTCGCGGGTTCGATTCCCGGCCGCGGCGGCCGCTTTTCTGATGGAGGCGAAAAGCAAAAACGCCCGTGTGTACGAGATTTCGGCGCACGATAAAGATCCCCAGGTGGTCAAAATTAATCCGGAGCCCTCCACTACGGCGCGCCTCATCGCCTGCGTTGCGTCGGCGCGTTAAACACCACAATCAATCAACCGCCATAGCCTTGGCGGCAAATCAGATGAACCAGTACGGGCCATCTCAGTATCCTAATGGACTCTCAGTAGACCCTGCCGCTACTACCTTTTTGGCCGCATCATTCATTAGGCTTTCTAGATCCTCCAGTCCGTTACGACTCCCCCCCCCCCCCCCCCCCCCCCTCCGGATAGTGTGGACGCCAGGACACGCCTCCGTCCCGGGGATATATAGAGGCGACACATGCCGCTGGCCACGAACTCAACTTCCTAATTTCCCGCCCGAAGACAGAGGACTTGTAATCCGCACCACCCCTCCACTATCTACCGCTCAGATATACTCTGACCTCCTTTCTAACTACCGTCATTCTCATTTCAACGTTCTCCCTCCCTATTCGTCATTCATTACCGAAGAGTTCCAAACGTGGCGCAGATTACAGACCGGCACCGATTTTAACCCGACCATACCCCCGTACATCTCCCACACCATTCTTTCCCACCTCTGCGGCTCGTGCAATATCCCCACCACAAGAGCTCACCTTGTAGGGTTCTTCCTGCTATTTCCCTATCCCACCACCTCCCTTTCCTTTCAGAGGTGAGAATGCGCACTGACTAGCTTGCTCCCGGACGAACAGCGACGACTTAGCCGCGCCACCCGGAAGTGCGTGGCTTCCTGAACTGAGCTCGTCACCCCCTTTCTTTCTCTCAATAAACTGTTTGCTCCCTCTCATCCATTTCTTCCTCCGCGGTTTTGCCGCCGCTAAAAAGTCACGTATAATTTTTGGTTTTTCTCAAATTTACACGGCCGCAGCCCCCCGCGCTCCCCCCCCCCCGCCTTTCGCAGCTGTTTAAAAACACTACAATTGATTCAGCGCCATTGCGTGTGTCGGCCGCCTGTGAGCCGAGTCGCAACGGCGCTCCAGTCTGCGCCAGTTCTATGAGCAGCGTCTTCCCGCGTTAATCACTGAGGACCGGCGTTTCCCAGCCTATTCTCCGCGTCACCCGCCCTAGGTTCACCGCTTTCCAGCCTTGTCGAGCAGCTCCAGCGTTATACCCAGCTTCATTTTAGTGCTGGATTGCACTGTGCTTCCGGATAGGCCCTCCCTTCGGTTTCCAAGAACACCAACGCGCGAAGTTCGTTCGTTGTACTGAATATTATTTAAACCCGTGCTTTTAACATCGTCGCCTGGGAAAGGGGGTGACTGATGGCTTCCGGGGCCGCTTCTGGGTCGCATCAACATTACAATCGTGATGTAGCGACTTCGTTCCTCAAATGCTCCTGCTTCAAAAAGTTCTCTCTCTCTCTCTCTCTCTCTCTCTCTCTCTCTCTTTCTCTCTCTCTTTTAGCAAACGCCCTCTGGAAGTAGTAGTTCCGCCCTCCAGGACAGTAGTTCGATTCCCGCTAATGAATAACTTATCTAGTTTGGTATTCACCCAGCTGAAATTTGTAATGCTAACAGCGAACAATACGGCGAAAAACTCCGGCGATAGTTCCATAAACAGCTCTTGCTTTTAGGGTCTCATGTCAGCAGCCGAAGGTACCGCTGCAGCACCCACCGGAAAATCGTATGCGCTTGCGCCGGCACTTGAAAAGAGAGAGAAAAATTTCCAATGCCCGGGCCATCACGTTCACCTCACTAATTCTTCTACTTCCGAAAAGAATAGCTAGGTTTTTTATCATGGGCTCACTCATCGTGAATTCTTTTTTTTTCGGCAGAGCTGCTAGCATAATTTTGGCGGGATATTTTGTGCGTTCGTCACAGAAAAGATCACGTCACATACATGTTCTCACATAGTAGGCTGCAAGAAACAATTATTGACAGAATGTTCAACAACACATCCTATGCCTGGAGAACACTTCGAAAATGGTATTACCCTCGAATGATCCCCCCCCCCCCTCCCCTTGCGATTCCACCATGTCGTAAGGAAGTGCTCGAAGCTTAAAAATACGCCTTTCTTATCCCTTAACTTAGTCACCATCCCTCCCATTGACCAGCACACTATAAAAAACACTTTACTTGAAGTTGCACAAATTTGTACTAAGAGCGGCGTATTACGAGCGATATATTGCTGGTCTACTGCGGAGCGGCCTTCAAAAGACCTAAAGACTCACTAACGTTGCCCACTGAAGATTTCTAATCTTCACTTGCTTCCTTCCCACCTTACCCCTTTTCCCGTCAGATCTACAACCCTCCTTTTGTGAGGGAACAGTTCAGAACAACGGCGGCAAAAAAAAAAAAAAGAAGAAAACATTTCTACAATCTGCACATACTAATTTGGCGAGATCACAGAATGACGATGGTTGCTGCCGTCACAAGTTCAATAAGTCAATGGCTGCTATAAAGCAGTTCACGGCGCGACATACCGTTTCCAAGTCAGTGCAGGCCGGGAACTTCCGGTTATACCTAGCGCCGTCCAGTGGTTAGCTTTGAACACTGCTGCAATCTTGTTGGTAAACTGCCAAAACGAGCTTACGGTTGGGCCTCAGCCTAGCGGCTAGCGTCGCGGCTTCTAACGCTTACACCTTATGTTCGAGCCCCCTTTTTTATTTCCGGGATATTTCTATTGAAAAAAAAAATGCTCCTCCGATGAGCTTTATGCGTTATTAAAGGTACTTTAGCACTTTTTAGGTCAGTTTAGGTCCGGAGAGGGGCCTATCACTGAACTGGATTGAAGTTCTGCATCCAACCGGAAGTTCGGTCATGTAATGACATGGGAACGGAATGTCTTGTTAACGGCGCGTTTACTCGCGCCTTAATTACGTGAGGTGCAGACTGACGAGGCGTGCGCTTTTTTACCACCAACATCAGCGACTGGCAAGAAGTACTCCGGCGTCAATAGATGCAACATCGTAGAGTTGGGCGACCCAAAGGACGACCGCTGCCTTCTGCAATACGGAATGCAGAGGATTGAAGATTCCCGCTTCAAGAGGGTCAATGCACATTCACGAGCTCCTTACTCGTGTGAGGAGCGGGTAAAGTGATCGCCACTCACTTCACCTTTCATCATTCCTTGATAAAGTTAGGAACAATTCAGCGGGGTAAACTGTTCGTTTCTCTGTGTTAGGGGGCTAAATAAGATATTGCCGCGAACCATGTATGGGTTTGCTTCTTTATTGTTTGTTTTTACTGCCGGGCCACGCCCGGCTGTGTTATCTGCGTTCCAAGCAAAGCGCGTCTTCTATTCTTTATTTTTATGCCGCATGGGCTATCACATTCAGATAAGCAGACTGTTTCGCCCTAACGTCACTAGCCCAGAATAATCTTCTGTGATCTACAATGTTCTGGATGTGAATCGACGGTTCCAGAAACACTCGCGCGAAATATAAAAGCCTGCAGAGCAGACGCCGCAGCATTCGATTCGACGACACTCGCCTGCGCAAGTCACTTTTTTGGCCGCTGCTTCGCCGCCTCTGTATTCTTTTGAGTTGTTAGGGGAGCACAAGTTCGCCTTAATAAACTTGTTTCTCCTTCAAGACAACTGCGTAGTCCTTGGCTTCGGGACAATATTTCGTTAACTGAGCTCCGCGAGGGAGTGCGGGAGCTATTTTGCTTCGAAGCAAAATGCAGAAAAAATTTATAAATAGCTTTTTTTAATTAGGAAGGAATTCCTCATTTAACAAGAATGCTGCGTATAAGCGGGTTCCTTTGTGGTTTTTTTTTGTTTTTTTAGGGGGGGAGGGGGGGGGGGTTAACGTTTGTAATTCAGGAGAAGAAATTTGGTGCTTCTTTGAAAGTTGGAACAGGGGAAGCAATGGGGTCTTAAACAAAGCCTTTCGTGATTTCAGGGTTTTTTCTATATAAACAATAAACATTATTTACTGCAATTAACATGTTTTAAGATCCCCAAGCTCTTTCGACACAAGTAAGGCAAGAAAAAATAAGGGAATTGAGCTGGAAATTGAGCGCGTTAGACGCACGCAAACTTTACAAGGCATTTTGTACAATTCATTATCTTCGTCATATAATACGACTGAGCTGCTTTATTTCATAATTTAAGAATAGCTGCAGTGGGGCGTTTGCTTTAGATCCGCAGGAGTAATTTTCTATAATGTCTTTAGTTATGTCTTGGTGATTTTCTTCAGGCCCGCTCAGGTAAAACTAATTTGCAAAGAAGCTTTCGCAGACTGTCACTCATTTAAAACGTACTTTTGAACGGTTAAATGATTCAATATTTCAAATTCAGTTTTTTTAGAATTTACGAACCAAAGCTACACGCGCGCCGGAGGGCTCCGGCTCTTTTCGGCCACCTGCAGGCACGCCAAAGTATCGACCCATGGGTTTTTGCTTTTCGCCTCCAACAGGAAAGTTGCCGTGCCTTCGCCTGAATCGAACCCGCGTCCCAGGGCTCAGCAGCACAACGCCTTAGCCACTGAGCCACAGAGGCGGGTCAAATGATTCACTGTGGTTATGTTTTCTGTGTTGGTTTGAATTTACTAATGAGAGTTGTACCCTCAGCGAAACTTCATCTTATCGAGAGAGTTTCATCTTACCAGGATGTCCTTTGTGCCGCGGGTCCGATCCACCTGTTTCTCAATCCTCTCTGTGACATGCACTAACCAACATCGCTTGTTTTTCGAGTTCGTGTATATCTTTTTTACGTCATGACGAATAGTTTGTGAGAAATAAGTACAGTTTGCTGAGGCAAGACGTGAGCGAAATCAGTCTAAAAGTCCCAGCCTGGAGCTTCTTTCGAGGCTTGGGGGTGAGTACGACCTACATGTGTTTCCACTCTGTTGGAACAGTCTCCACCTCCTGTTGGGCATTTATGAATGCAGTGAGCTCTTGGATGGCATCATTGCTTAAGTTGCATATGGTGCGTTTCCTATGCGATCTGCCCCTGTAGCTGTGTTTTGAGCTACACTCCATATAGCTGCATAGACCTTTTTGTCTACTGGCTCTGCTGAGTTTGGAGTTCTCTGTTACTTTGTATTGGTCAGTGCAGTAGGTGAGTGATGGCTCCTGCCTAACATTGCTTTTACTGGACAATTGAAACTGTTGTGCTATCGCTTCCTTTGGTGAATTTCAGCAGCACACATCCAGTCTTCGAAGGGCCAATGAAATAATTGCAATTTATAACTTCGGCTCGTGAGCCCGCCACGGTCACTCAGTGGCTAGGGCGTTGGTCTTGTGGTCACGAGGGCGCGGGTTCCATCCCTACCTCGGTGGTAATTTTTCTGATGGAGGTGGGATCTAAAAACGACCGTGTGTGGAGACTCCGCCCACGTAAAAGATTCCTAGGTGTGCTAAATTGATCCGCAGCCCTCCAACCCCACAGCACGCTTCGAAGTATATAGGTGTAGCTTCGGAGCGTTAAACCCGCGAAATTTTGAAATTGATTTTTTTGGCTTGTGCATACCGCGTGCAGAAAGTTCAAGTTTGATGGCGGGTAGCCGCGCAAACTGGGCGAAAACACGAAAAGGGAGAGACGCAAACAAGCCCTGACTTACAACTGATCTTATTCGAAAAAAAAAAAAACAATTATTTACATGCGTCGCATACTCATGGAGCATGCGCGAAAACAAGAGGGAGAAATTGTGTGCGTATAAAATTGCGTGTTTTTTTTCGAATAAAGTCAGTTGTAAGTCAGCGCTTGTTTGTGTCTCTTTCTTTTCGTGTTTTCGTCCAGTTTACACTGTTACCCACCATGGAACAGTACCAACTAGCTCAGCTTACAACATTCCAAGTTTAAATCATTTCGCACCATACGGAGGTGACTGCTGCTCCTAGGCCTCATATTTACGGGCTCAGGGGCAACAATGGTGTGACCTTCGCCTTCTTTATCCGACACTAAGTGCTCGCACCACCGCCATACGCACATCGTGCTTGGTGCGTGGCTGCCCGAAAAACTTGTCGCGTCAATGTCGTCGTGTCTCGCGCCTATATTAAGCACTTTCACCTCGGCGTATGCATTCGTGGCCGTGCGCGCACTTCCTCACACTTGCGCAAGCCTTTCTTGAGCAAATGGGTGGCGTCGCGCGTGCCGTCCTGTGTACGTATTTTCGAATCCTGCTTATTTATCTCGCCTCCCTGAGCCCCGCGTGTGGGTCGCGTTGTGGTGCGGTTGAACCAGTTCAAGGTTCTTCGCCCGGGAGCTGCATTGGAATACAGCGCACTCGGCTTATTCAGCGAGCACCCAGATAAGCTCACGGATCTTCCTTCGACGCGGCGTGCGAGGTTTGTATACTCTCCACACGCCAACGACCCAAAAGCGTTGGGGCGAAGGGCGGGTACGGCACCGACCCTCAACACCAGCCGCATTTTCATTGTATTCATTCCGTTATCTTCGCTGCTGTTTTATAAAGAAAAGAAGACAGCAGAATTGCCGACACGCGCACACAAACGAAAGATAATAAAGCGTATTATACTTTAATCACTCCGTATACTGCATATGTCCGGAGGTATATCGTTTAGGAATGCGTTGACGCTGCGCCAGGACCAGGAAGCTAATGTTATTACAAGAATTCTTCTAAAGCGGCTTCCCGCATTTAGAAACGGTTCGGGTGAGCGACGAGTGAAACGGGCATTTTAAAGACGGTAGTCTTTCTTGGGCTACTTAAACCCAGAAATTTTGGTCTGTCTGTCTGTCTGTCTGTCTGTCTGTCTGTCTGTCTGTCTGTCTGTCTGTCTGTCTGTCTGTCTGTCTGTCTGTCTGTCTGTCTGTCTGTCTGTCTGTCTGTCTGTCTGTCTGTCTGTCTGTCTGTCTGTCTGTCTGTCTGTCTGTCTGTCTGTCTGTCTGTCTGTCTGTCTGTCTGTCTGTCTGTCTGTCTGTCTGTCTGTCTGTCTGTCTGTCTGTCTGTCTGTCTGTCTGTCTGTCTGTCTGTCTGTCTGTCTGTCTGTCTGTCTGTCTGTCTGTCTGTCTGTCTGTCTGTCTGTCTGTCTGTCTGTCTGTCTGTCTGTCTGTCTGTCTGTCTGTCTGTCTGTCTGTCTGTCTGTCTATGACTCGATTCAGCCACCCGGCCAAAGTAAAACAAGGCTTGCGCAATAGTCTTATATAGTCACAGCTAAATCTACCCGTCAAAGTCCGGCGTAACTTGTCCCATTGTTGAAGAAGAACAAGACATTACACGGGTATAAGACAACAAATTAATACAGAAGCGATATTTGCAGTGATCCTTTATAAAAAATCATACATGCTTGATTTTTGCAAAATTAAATACTTCATCAACTGCAGAAAAAAAAAATCACTCCGCCGTCGCCTGCTGTCGCCCGCGCCACTAGCTTCTGGCGCCATTTTAAGAAATCAACCGGCAACAGTTACTAAAGGTTCCACTAGATAGGTTCCACGTTCTGCTTGGAACGCTCCTGGAGTAGGGCAACCGGGTTCTATCAACGTTGAAGTAGGGCGCCTCGATTCACGCGCGTCTCCGCCGTACGGCAGCGTTGGCATTGAGACACCCGGCCTGGAGCAGTGGAACGCGGTAAATTTAAAATGATTTAAGCAAACCTTTGGCGTCTTTACCTTGGGAGGAGCGCGACGCAAGAGGAACAACATGAGAGGTGAGCGGGAAAGCGAAGGGAGGCATTTACTTCGCAAAAGTCGATAAAGACTACCGTCTTTTGTCGACATGTGCAACGAAAGAAGCAGATACGCGGCCAATTTTTTAGACTTAAACTCCCTGTTGAAGAGCGGCTGCAAGGCGACTTGTATACGAACTTTGAAACATAGGTAGGCAATGCTGGATCCGTTTCTTATAGGAGCCACTTGGTCTCGTATGTCTTGCCCGGACATGGCCGCATACCGGCACGCTTAGAATGCGCCTTCAGCGCGTATCGGTTTGCCGCGTCTTCCCAGTTTCGTGCAAGCCGATTAGTCACCTACAAGACGATGGAGCCTTCTACCTATGCGGTTAAAAGTAAATCCTCCGTTGAATTCTGCCCCAAAGAATCAGTTTAAAATAAATAATACGTTGGACAATGGAAGCTTCGCACGTCCCACAAGTTGACAATGGCAGCAATGACTAACAGGTAGTTCGTCAGCTTCTCTCGATGTAAGGGGTATGAGCGGGCAGCGCGCGTTCTACTTCGCTCTGTTGGCGGCCGTCGTATACTGATGTCTTTTAAACAGTGCGGTTAGAGAGGCGGACGGGGGAGATCTTAACCGTGATGCGGGTCACCCTGTATAGTGCGCCCGCGGGGGCATGATGCGGGGAGAGGCAGATTTTATTGCCGGCGCGCAATGCCAGATCTGGCCTGATATGAGCGGATCCTGAATACCTCGCCTTGACGTGCACAATATGCATGGGCGAAACAAGTAACCCAAATCGGTCCTTGGGCCGACATTCGGACGACATTTGATTCCAGCGGAGTGGAGCCCCGAAATGAAAATAGTGAAACCAGGTCGTGCTAACGCGTTCAATTATCATTGAGTAGATATTCTAGAATTACGTTTGTGGATTTCTCGTTGTCTTGGATGGTAGTGCGCGGGAACAGTCAGTTTTCCGGGATTATATACAATAAATGAAGACTCCGTATACATGGTGTATATATATGCACCTATTTTAGCCAGACTATGAACGTCCCAATGAACAAAATCTCTCGTACGAGTACTGTAAAGTTTGAGGAGTTTCCCACACTCGGTCACAGAGTATTAATAAAACAGGTGAGCATTATAGAATAGTCGCGATACCTGTGGCTTGATATTGGCGTACGTAGAAACAGAGGTGAGGTGGTCAATTAATGTAATGTTCAACAGCTCGGGAACAAAAGTGTACAGAAATTTTGAGTGTTGTCTACTAATGCGCAGGACTTTTTTATGCCGCTTTTCTTCGTTCTGAGTTTTAATTTATAGCCATATTTCACTATAAGTAAACTAAGGTGGCTATTAAAAGTAGCGCAGTTTGGCTACGAGATGCCAAATTGGGCTACTTGTTTCTTTTGGTAACATTTCTTCGTTCTTTTTTGTGTTCTACGAACGGTCTATAATTACACTATCACATGACCATTGGATGTCTCAACTTCGCCAATTATTCACTTTTGTGCAGTTTCAGGCAAAGACAGGGTTGGCGTCTCTTACGATTTTTTTCCCGCGTCTCTTTGTTTTTCGGTTTTTATTTTCCTTTAATCACGTAAGGGCTACAGATTAGATAGGCCATTGAGACTTTGTACTTTCTTTTTTTGTTCTGGCTTTCTTGATTTTATTTTCTTCAATACATTCTCTAAATCTGCACCATTATAAGATTAAATGGGTAAACTTCACCAATTCCGCAATTTTATGCAGACGCAAGACATTTCACGGTTGGTGCTATGCGGTACTCGGCACAGAATGTTACGCAACCAAAACTACACAGCTAAGCTGAACATCGGAAGCAAGCAATAAGAAGACATACTTTGATGATACCGTGTAGTCTTCGTCCCCACCTGTTTCTGTATAATGGTGTGTCGTTCAGCTGGTCGTCCAAAAGCCACGGGCACAGCATTTATTTTTTTATAACAATCATATCTTGGCCAATAATGGCATAACTTACCTTTATTTTCCACTTTTTTTTTCGCGTTATCCTAAAAAAAAAAACATTGACGTCACTTTTCTGACATTGCCTGATCCTTTCGCAACAGGATTCTCGTCTTCTCGGTAAACATGTGTTGTCCAAGACGCTCAGTCTACGAAGTGCTGTTCCTGAACCTCTCTCTTGCGAAGGGATTAATTGTAACTCGGCATCCCGCCCTCTGCAGCGCGCGCACTGCGCGTACTTAGAGAACGACAGCGTGGTACGATTTCAAAAGAGAACATGTTCTCCATCTCAGCGTCAATCATTAAAAATCTTAAACCCACGGCGGATGACCCTCAGCAAGACTCCCGGCCGCGGCGGCCGCTTTTCTGATGGAGGCTAAAAGCAAGAACGCCTGTGTGTTCTAGATTTCGGCGCACGTTACAGATCCCCAGGTGGTGAAAATTAATCCGGAGCCCTCCTCTACAGCGCGCCTCATCGCCTACGCTGCGTCGGCACGTTAAACCCTACAATCAATCAATCAAGACGACCCGGCAGCAGGCCGGATAAAATCATTTCGCACCGGGTTGCCTGGATACTACGTGTCGGTCCGCTAGCTCATCCTTTATCTCCTTTACTTTAAAGGGACCCTGCAACACTTTCGATGAGCTCTTTCACTCTTTCCTTCGCGTCTGGAACCACTGCGAAAGCTATAGTTATCGCCAGCACGGAGCGGCACTGCGTGATTTGCCCGTCACACCAGATGCGCCTTCGTGCTGTTTTGTGGCATTTTTTAAAGCTGCTATCGAAAAGCGTTCATTGCTGCAACTGAAGGAAAAATAGCTAACAGCCGCGACATGGCCTTAGTGACGTCATTCGAGCTGTTGACGAACGTCAAGACCGGAAAAGAAAGAAAAATCTTTTGAGAGAGTTTACGAGTTATCTAATGGGCATAGAGCAGTAATTTTTGATTGAGGTACTTTGCGACCCCATAATCTAAGTACAGTGTGTGTTGGGTGACTACGTTCTGCAAGCATTTAAGGGTTCAAAAAAAGTTGAAGAAAGTGTTGCACGGTCCCTTTAAAGTTCCCATCAACCACCGTTCCCCGTTGGAGATACAGCCCGGAATTATCGGGAAATCGCGGAATAGCACGCGCGCTCGCTTAGCCGCTGCGCCCCAAGTTTCCCGCTCAATGAAGTTTCCCGCTATCTTGCGCGATCCTGAGTACTAACCACAAACCGTAACGCTTCCGAAACAAGAATTTTTTTTTGTTAAATGGGAAACATAAAACAAAGCTTTTCAGCACATTAGGGAAAGCGAACGGATGTGAAATGTCATCCCGGCGCCTAATAAGCTGGGCTCTTCTGGGTTCTCGACAGCACCCCTGAACAACCATTTAGTGATATTAACAAGTGGCAAAATTTATGTCAACAAACAACTCGCCATAAAATCTTTGGGAGGATTCAGTATTAGCAGCGGCCGCTGACCTTCACTGCATAACAAAGTTCCTTGCGCTCCTTTTTTTTTTTTCATCATTTCAATTCATTTTCTGCCCCTGAGTTTATAATCTGGAAGCATTACATGACACACTCAGAGAAAAAAAGCAGCGTCTGGCGTCTGTATAGCAACTGCACGGCTCCTGCGGCGCTGCTGTTTAGCTTTCCAGGTACACGGTTGCTCGAATCTTTCATGTGATTTTGTGAACCTCACACTTTTATGAAATTCACGCGTTTCATCAAAAATAGAGATCAAATGTTTTCACGTTAAAGTAGCCGACTAGCACGAAAGCTTGCCAAAACGCAGAGCGTGTAATAAGGTGCATGTCACTGAACATGTCGGTAAAAAAGCACTGACGACTACCGTACTCCCTCATGCGAAATTTGTGCGAAGCGCGAACTGCAGTCTTCTCGGTCACGGCGCATATCTGCTGCGTCTGAGGAAGTGATCGCGTGACCAGCGAACGCACGACGGCGCACGCTACTCCACCGTTATCTCGCCGCGCGTGGCCGCCGCCGGTGAGCATGTTGTTGCAAATCGTGTTTGAACCTCCCGCGCAAGTGTCACGGGATTATAATGAGCCACGAACGGAGGAACAGCGTCTGGCGAAAGTGGGAGGGGGAGGGCGCTTCCCGGCGGCGACGCATGGCGAAAGTGTGAGGGGGATGCAATGAGAGAGATGACGCCATAGCAGCGCGTGCCGCCCTCCCCCTCAACCTTTCGCCAGACGCTCCGACGAGCGTCTAGTGCGGGCTCAGGATACCTCCCTCCCCCTCACACTTTCCCCACACTTTCCTCCGCCGTTTTCTTTCTGTCTTCGCTCGCTCGGGTACAACGCCGTCTCCGTCGCCATCGCCGCCGCCAAATCACAGTAGTGGCCGCCAAAGTGCTGCTCACTAGAACGATGCGAATCCCGCGCAGCAGACAGGCTTTTTTTTATTGCAGTTGGTTTCAAACATCAATTCGACTTCAAGGGACGTTCCGCTTCCAATTATCCGGATATGTGACGTTCTCGATTAACGTGCCTGCGAACAAGGAAAAAAAAAAAGACGCAGAAACGACGCTACAGTAAAGACCAGTGTCTTCTGAATAGAGTTAGGCGGAAAATTGCAGAACAAGACTCCTACCTGCTTCTGACATGGCTTGCGTTGCTAGAAGCTTCGCCCTGATGCTCGACGCGTTCCATGTTGCCGCTATCGCAAAGAAAAAGAAGGTAAGGAAGAGCAGGCGAAAAGCACTACGATAAAGGGCACTGAAGTTCGAGCAGCCCGGTAAGTTGAAACAAAATGAGCTGTAGAGTGAATTGTTGTTTCTCTGGCACCATTGTATCGACCTGACTCCCAGCGCCACGTCAGAGATGCGGCGGCGCTGGCGTGAGAGGCGACTGCTGTCAGAATAGCCTTGATTATAAGCTACAGCCATAACATTAAATGCGGCCGCCGCCGCTGCCGTCGAAATAGTGAAACGCAGGTATTGGCGGCGACGAGTGCTAGTCGAGCTCTCGCGAAATGTCAGCGGACTCTACGTTCACCACTACATGCACCAAAAAAATCTCGTAGTTTCGATATCATTTTACGCGTATGCATTCTTTACGTAGTACCCCACCGCTCGACCCCTGTAATGCCGAGCGTTTGCACAAAAATGCTTAGTTGCCGAGATTAACACGTTTAATCTTCATAATAACGTGAAAGTAGAGCATCGGTGAAAAATTGAAAAAAAAAGTGCAATTTAACTAAGCACACCGTCGTCCCGTATAGTGTAAATGGCCAAACGCGGACAAAAAAAAAAACACTACTAAAAGTAGCCTTATTTCGCTACTCTTCACCAAATATGGTTATAAAAGTCACACTGAATACATGCGGCGTGAAAATTCTTCCAAATTATGAGACGATTTCCGGAATTTGTGCACAATTTTTTTAGTAATACGGACAATACGCGCAGTGATTTTGATTTAATCGGAAGTGGTAAGCAATCAAGAGGAGGAGGAAGAGCAGGAAGATAAAACGGGTAGAAAAATAGGGAGGTTATCCCAGGCGTAAAAGCTGATTTGCTGCCCTTCATTGAAGCAGAAGATTGAGGGGGCAAAATAGATAACAAGGAATCAGGGGGTAAGAAAAGTTATTCACTACAGCCAATGGTGTCAACTGTTGTACGCAATGGCGAGGTTAAACAAAAAGCATGGATTTCTAAAACAACTAGCTCTGGGTTTATTGGTAAAGTGGCTACGCGGATGTGTTTGTTGCGTAAAGTGTATTACAGCATATGGCAAAACTTGTCAATTGTTTAATAACTCGGCGTATTTAGCGTTGCGCAGGAGATATTGTTTTCCTAACAGCTGCCTAAAAGCATTTTGAAAAGCCTGATGATTAAAGTGACTGGTTGACTTTTATTGGCCCCGCATTACTGACAAATGTCGCCAGGAAAACGTTCTGCAAGTGAGTGAGTCAGACGATCATGAATATAGTTATGTTATATAGGTTAAGAAGGGTATATTGACTTAATATAGCTAAAAATGATGAGTTAGGAATTGTACAAATCTTCTGAATTAAACTTGCGAATAGGAAATTAAATTTATTAACCCATTCAAAGCCCAAGGCTGGCAGCAACAATAATGACCGAAAGTCGCAAGTAAAAAACAGCGATAAAATACGCTTAGATTATCTCGACGCTACGGCCACGCCTTGGAAAGAAGAGCATGTGAGGAAGCTGCTTACCCCAATTAACTAGATCCACGAAAGTATCTGAAACCACGATGACACAAGGTATTCTTTAGCGGCTGAGGTAGAAGAGAATAGGCCACAATGTAAAAAATCCCCGGAAAAAACATACATGCAATGACGACACAGTCGTAGAGAAAAATTATTCAGGTATGCACAACTTCAGAAGGGTGAACAAATACATTCCGGTTTATTATGTTTTTGTTCTCTATAAACAACCAGGATGAAAAAACAGGCATTCGTCTGATCTCAAGCCATCCTGGGGAGTAGTGGCCAAACTTTGTTTACAATTTTAAACCGCGGAATTCTAAAGCGAACCAAAAGAATGCCCGAAAACGCGGGAAACGTAGAACGCGCTATGAACTCTATGAACATATTTAAACAATCTATGAATTTCGAACACCATAAAATTTGAACACTCCATGAACACTCAATAAACGTATTTGAATTCTCTGAACAGTGCGTAAACTATGTTTGACCACATTTGCATAACGGCCTCCACTGCTCTTTTCTCGTAATGTTTCCAAACGCAGAGTTCGCCTACTCAAAGCAAAACTATCTACGCCGGGCTGTCAGAATCATTCCTACAACCCCATAGCTACGAAATAGCCCACGCTTCAGCACTATGTTGCGAGAACTTGTAATAAATAAAGTAAATAAAGGAAACAATGAAGCAGAGCCTTGTTTACAGTGAATGTTACCTGTCTTAAAGATGTACTGCTTATCACGTGTGAAAAACATGTAGAAATTCTCACTCGTGGGAATATTGCGCGTATGGTCTTACGACGAATGTGCCTACCTTCTCTGAATGCGTAGACCATGAAAGCGGCGAAGAGAGACATGATTGCCATGGATATCATGCTGATCTTGGCGCAGCACCAGCGAGAGAACAGGGGGGCCGCAATTGTCCTGCATACAGCGGGATGGTGCCAGCAAAATTTTGGGAAAAGAGGAATCTCCTGAGGGTGGTAAACTTAAGGACCCACGTTTGATGCATTTCGATGTATGCGTATACGCGTGTGGTCTGTTTTCGGATAAAATCTGGGGGACCGCAATAAAACACAGGGACTCGCAGCTTGTATAGGGACAGATAACTGCTCAATTTAATGAATTATTTGTTCACTGTTAACAATGTACTCGACATTGTCTACTCAGTGAAACCCGTAAACACAGATTTACGGCGGTAAAGGCTCGCTCACAGGCTAACAATAACTTTTCCGCTTAAACAGTTGCTCGGTATGTACGTAGGCTTCCTGCAGGTTTTCCGGTGAAACCTGGTTATCCCCGATTCTTGTACCCCGAACATATTTCGGGAGAATCGGGATAAACCCGATTTCTCCGCGAATGGACCATTTCAATGTAGCAGTCTGCACAATCATTGCTGACGTTCCGCCATTCTCAGCCAGTACATGCTGGAAGCAAGCCCCCCCAAAACCCACCTTTGAATTTTTTGTGTATTGGCATGACTCTATCATTCGCTACCCCAGGATGGAAAATCCTTCACTGGCATTATTCTACCTAGCTAATGAAAGCTGTGATGTCAGGACTGGAGAGAACTTTCTCCCGGCTGAGATACGTTCAACGATCCGACAGGTCACGAATAAAGACGGACATGTTGACTGTAGGGTTTAATGCGCCGACGCAACGCAGGCGATGAGGCGTGCCGTACAGTGGAGGGCTCCGGATTAATTTTGACCACCTGGGGATCTTTAACGTGCTCTGAAATCTCGAACACACGGGCGTTTTTGCTTTTCGCCTCCATCAGAAAAGCGGTCGCCGCGGCCGGGAATCGAGCCCACGACCTCGTGCTCAGCAGCGCGACGCCATAGCCACTGAGCCACCGCGGCGGATTAAAGACGGGCACGTTGCACATGCAGATGATATTGTACGTAAGCAAGGGTATGTAAAATATTGCTGACCAGCCTTTCGTGAATAAAATGTCTCATTTCTAAGAGGTTATCAATGCTCTTTGCCGTCATCATTAGTGATTTATTTCCGAACAAACGCCAAATTTCGGAGTGTTTTTGCTGGAAAAAACTGATGTCCATCTGATTACCAGCTTGAAATAAACAGCAATTTTAACGTGTTGGAGTTAAGGAGCTTATGATAGTTTCCGATTATAAAAAATAGTGTATTATTTAGTACATCTCAAGATTAAACCCGGAAAAAACCCGAATTTCGGAATGGTTCAACAAAACGCCCATTTCTCCCTGATGATCCGCTTGAAAAATAGCGCCCGATTATTACCCCGATTTTTTTTTTAAATATATAAAACCCCAAGACGTACAACCCTATATATACGTTACAGTCAAGTCGGACCACCGAGCACAGCTGCCGGAAGTGGCTGTCGCAGAGCAAGTCCAGCCGTGCAAGAAAAAAATAACGCGTTCGAAAGGACACAAAACAGCTCCAGCATAGGAAATTAAAGCAAGCGCAAAAAGAACAGAACTCCCGCTGGCGCAGTTTCAGGCAGGAAGCGCGCGAGCGCCGCGAAGGCGGGAACTTTGAAACGCATTGGGTGAAAGCAGTGAGCGGATAACGGTGCTGCAGCCCATTATGGTATCACTGCTCTGTACTTCCGACAGCTTTCAGATCGATTGGAACGCTTTAATTTTTTTAAAGTTTCATGAAAGTTGGCTATGGATGATTGGACTCAGCCTGCCACCTGCGCTGGTGTGCACGGGCAGACGGACCAGCCGGCACGCCACCCATGGCAAATCTTGAGAGACCAAGCGCAATGGAAGCAGCCGCTAAACCCTCGCTTTTTCAGGTGGTACCGCAGCATCGAGGCTTCTAGCGAGCGTATACAGGTGCGATGTCCCTCCGCGACGGATCCCGTGGCGTGGCGTCACCCCTACCACAATTGGGCTCCGTCGGTTTACGCCGTTACAACGCGAGGAATGGCCTTGCCAGATGTGGTGCACGGAGCTTTCGCTCTAAACGCTCCAGGAGCTCCACTCAACGTGAAAGAGGTCAAGTGTGGAGAAGTGATTGGCCAGATGGGTTGTGGCGCCGTTTTCCGCTCTTTGCTGCCACCCCTCATGCTATTCCCCTGCCTGTTTCACTACTCTCTTTATGAATTGAACAGATGTTTGCTCAATGCAATTCAATTTTCCCGCTTTCGCTGTGCTCGCGCGCCTTGTCCTGGGACAGTTCGCATCATTTTAAGGGCAAAGCACTTTAGGAGCTCGCCTTGTCGTCCTACCTCGCTCGCTCGACCCAAGTATATAGAGCACCAAGGCGGCGGCCCGGGGAAACGCTGTTGTTCACGGCGTACCCCAGAGGCTTCTAAAGCCAAGCGGTTTATATAGTCATAAGCGTTCGAAACTCGTTAAACGCTGGCGCTTGTCATGCATCTTCCCGTTGTTTAGCGCAACGAAAACTATAGTTACATTTGAGGGAAACTATACGTAATTAACCGGCAGCGGCCGCGTTCCTTTAGTTAAGGACGCCCTCTGGGTTAGTTTTTCCGATAGTAAACGCAAAATGTGGCAGTGTAACGCCGGAACGTGCGGGGAGAAAAGCACAAAGAGAACAGAACTCTTGCTGGCTGGCGCAGTTTCAGGTAGGGGGCGCGCGAGCACTGCGAAAGCAGGAAATTGGAATTGCATTTGGTGGTAACAGTGAGCGGAGAACGGCGCTACAGCCCGTTATGGCGAATCACTGCTCTGCACTGCCGACCGCTTTCACATTGCGTGGAACGGCTTTAATTTTTTTTTATCTTTTGCTTCTTGTGCTTCCTGGAACAGCACGAGCGGGAGGTCTGTTCTTTTTTGTGCTTGCTTTCATTTCGCACGTGCTGGATCCTTTCTGCGCCATTTTGAACGCGTCGTTTATTTTTTTCTTCCGCGGCCACTTTTTTCCCCTAAGTATCGTAACACCAACCCAACGAGCATTCCTACGTAAATGAACGCCGGGACTGCTGGTTAAGCACATATATCTTGGCTCAAATGCACCTGCAGTTTTCTTTGCGCTAAACATTGGGGACATGTATGACCAATTCCAGCGGTTCCAGGAGTTTCAACGGTTCTGCCTATATAAAACTTGTGTTCAAGTACTGTAAAGTTCCGAAAGAACGCCCACCGAAATTACAGAGATGCCAAGTGAGAAATACGGGATGGGCAGACTTTCGGGTCAGGCGCGAAAAACTACAAAACAGTGGCCGCATCAGCACATAAATAAATTATCCGCGTTTGATTTCACTAAGTGGTGCTGAAGCCACCGATTTTAGGGGGTGGGCTATCTATGAGGTCTCTCAATAAATTGAATATTTCACCCTAAAGGGGGTGGGATATGTTTCGGGGGAGGGCGTTCTCTCGGAACTTTACGGTATCCTCTTAACTTTTGGCTTTTTAAGGTTGGCTTTTGGCTTTTTGGCTTTTTAAGGTTCCTCTTAACTTTTAAGGTTGAATCGAAGGGCAATTGCGGGTAGCTTTTCGAAGCCTCTGGGTGCGTAAAGCCGCGTGACACTGTGACCGCGGACGAGCTACGGCGACAAGCCGGGCCCCTAAAGTGCTCCGCACTTAAAAGAAATAAATTTCGCCCCTTTTGCATCATGGGGGACTTACGGCAGAGCATGCGCGCCGGGGTGGTGTCGACCTTGAGCCGGACTATTCCGTGGCGCGGTGTCGAGCGGCAGTGTTGAGCCACCCATTGGCGCTTCGTCTCGATGGCCGGTGCCGGACAACTGCTCACGCCGGCCGGGGACTACCAGAGCTTCGACCATCATGACCTGTAGGAGAATGCCAGATTACGGCGCTATAATTCATTCATTATGTCCGTCACGCGAAGCTTCGATTTTTCATCATTTGAGAAACTTCGTACCTCAGCAGTACACACATGCTCCTGAATGTCGCATTAATGATCCAGTATTAGTTCCGTCTACTTGAAAGCTTGAATGTAAGTGTTACTAATGTGAAGCAATGTTACATAGACACTTTGAGACGTCGTCGCTTCCCTTGCCTGCGGCTTCTAATTCACCTCTAACTCTACTTGAAACCTTGAATGTAAGTGTTACTAATGTGAAGCAATGTTACATAGACACTTTGAGACGTCGTCGCTTCCCTTGCCTGCGGCTTCTAATTCACCTCTAACTCACCTTTACGCCAATGTTACGAACAAATTAAGAAATATCACAGTTTATATAGTGGATAGTCTTTTTTGGTCTAGGTAGATGTTGACGTTTGGGTCTATGTGTCTGTCACCGGATCTATGCAAAAACAATACTCGGACAAAATCATAACTCATATCGATGCTAAGTAATTGTAACTGAAATGTGCAAGGTCTTGGTTATTCGTCTTTCACCTGCACTGCATGCCATTTAGCGTTGCGATGTTCTCGTTTGTCCTCTTTGGAGCTGAGTCGTGTGCTGGGTCCGACCACATAAACGTCACTCCGACGAGCTTCCCACAGTCCATGTTTTCGAACGCCTGCATGTCGTCAAAGCACTGATCGCGCTTAGCCTTTCTTTTTCGCACAATGGCTTTTGCCCTTGGTGGCCTGAGGACCCACAGGCCTTAAGCATGCTGAGCAAAGTGTAGGGTATGACTTAAGTCATTAAAACTCTGCTCGCCGCTCCTAGCGTGATCTTAACCTCTAATCTACCGAACGTCCCGAGCGCTCGGGCTGAATGCTTATGCTGTTCTTATGCCGTTCTCATGCTGCCCAATATATTGCGGCGAGGGCCACTGTAGGTCCACCGTCACAAAATACAGATCTAGTAGTATAAGAACATTTCGCGTCAATATGTGAGTAACTGAGGGGAATCGAACCGCCGCCTTACGCATGAAAGACAAGAGCACGGATAGAGCCACGGGAAGCAATGGCTGTAAGGTGTTATTTTTGCCCGAACGAAGCTGAAGCAGGAACCTCGAACAGCATAAGTGATCTAGCCTCATCCGGCGAAGTCTAAGGAAAACATTGTTCGCTTTCATTGAATCTTGAAGTAGCTCTAATTGCGGTATTAGGTGTACTTTTGTGTTAAATTGCTCGTGGATATTCAGTACAATATACAAGGATATTCTATACGGATATTGAACTGAGAGATCGTCATAACCAAGGTACAAGGAAATGAGAGGAAGGGAAATTAATTTAAGTAGCACGCTTCCACCTCGTACGCGAAGTGTTAAGGCGGGAGATTCAGGTGAAAATTGAATTCATGCTGGTTTATTTCTCAGTAAAAAGTACAAGAACATGTTTATTACCGGGACATAAAGCGGTTTTGTATTGAAGGGATTAAAAATTATGCAATACTAAAATTATGCAATAATAGTTTTTTTTTCGTTTAGTCACGCGCACTGTCGCGCAGGCCATGAAAAGAGTACTAGAAAGAAATCAAGGCGCTGGCGCGAATTCGTAAAAACTGAAAAGATATCGTACACGCATTTTCTCTTGTATCAGAATTTTGTCCCGCTATTCATGCCACAAAGCGAGGCGAGTGTCGTTGGGCTGTTGCACTGACGTCCACTGGGGAAACAAGCTCCAATTAGGCATGAAATATTGGATAATCTACGAAATATGAAATCGAGGATGGAATTAAAGAATTGGGTCGCTACCTGACAGTGGCAGGGGCACTATCGCCGTGATGTACAGGGAGCGAGCACACGCACTGCCGGTAACATTACTGTAATTACCATAGTAATCAGAACAGTCTGCAACAATATGTGCACGAGTGAATCCTCTTATTCTAACGTCTCATTCGCTGATTTATTGAAAAATCTCCCCTCACAACAGAAGAAGCAGGCTTCTTGAGGCTTCTTGAAGGGCTAGTATAGGAGGGCCAGGTTCGCTTTTACATCGGAGCTGTCATAGGCTAACTTCCCCGGTTTTTCGAGTGCCGAGCAAAGCTGCTTCCCTCCTCCTCACTTCGGCACGTTTCTTCGGCCCTCTCTCTCTCCTTCGCCACCAGTTCGCATCCAGCGCTTCGTATTCTGATATGGGGCATTAAATAATGTCTTTCCGGCCATTCATTTAGGCATACAGTGAAACTGACTTTAAAAAAGCGATTTAAGCTCGATTTTTGTAAGCCGGCTTTCCCACATTGTGCGCTTGTTGCACAGTGAAGCCTGCTGTTAAAGAAAGATAGGCGGCATTGGGCACTAACCCGGCGGAATGAGGCCACCGACGAGGGCCGGAGGCGCCGAGCGTATACGCGATGCCCGCCGGGACCCCGAATACCACAAAACGGGAAACGCAAGACGTTGGCGCGGGTTCATAAACGCTCCCCTGCAGCGACGGTGGGGTGTGTGCGCAATTTCGAAGCCAACCAACAGCCCGCAAACATCTCCGCTGGTCATTCACCTTCGAAATTTTAATGCGAAGCATTTTTTGCCGAGTACCACCACAGCCAGGACCATGTAACCCCCTGCACCTCCAAAACAATTCAGATTTCGCGGAAGTTCCACCTTTAATCGTCATTACAGCGTAAATGGAGGTGATTGGACGAACAGAATTTTGCGAAACCAAAATATGAGAAATATAGAAAAAAAAGCGAAAATGGCGAACCGTGTAGCGCTTGGTATTTTCACAAAAATGCAGAGTTGGCGGAAGTAACGCCTGTAATAGTTATAATACCGTAAATGGGGATAACTGGTCGGACAGGATTTAGAAAAACCAAAAACTTTGGGTGTAAAGAACTGTACACTCTAGACAAGCGGCATCAGAATGCTACGCATTAGTGGGCAATTCTCTGAATTTCTGCAGATCTTTTTATTTGTCTTCGTGCCTATAGGAGGGAATCCATTACCTGTACAGTAGTCTGGTTGGCTGGTTGAGCAGCGGGTTGCACCACAGTAGCCTCGGGAGGCTGCTGGTTGCCAGGCGGGTTGGATTCCTCCGATAATGCCGAGTCCATTTGGGGCACCGTAAACGCACCGGTGGAGCCCACTTCGGGAATATCGATGGGCACCTCTAGGGACGCCTCCGAAGGGGGAATTTCGATGGGCACCTCTAGTGACGCCTCCGAAGGGATATGGGTCATGCTCACCGCGTTCATCGGTATGTCGACCGGCTGCGGTGGGGCTTCAGGCACGTCTGGGCTCGAAGCTCCCGAAGGACTAGCTCTGAAATTCGAAAAGAGAACGATACGGCGTTAAAGTATGGGGAATGCCGTTACGCGCGCAACGATCACGGCTTATATGAGGCGCAATCTCGCAGTTCCAAATAGTGCCTGTTCACGCTACAGGTAAGAAAAGGTTTGGGGTAATGGTCGACTAAACGTGTATGTCTCCTCGAGCCAGTTATGTAGCATCTAGCAGCATAAAAAAATTTCACCATCTTCCCGTAGGGAAACTCGGAGTAGTATGCGAAGCAGCCATGGGGTCGACTCAAGTTCCCAATAGTTTTCAGTTCGTCGTTTCCGTTAAGTTGAGGTTCATGGCTACCGTTATATTTAGCGTTTTGTTTCCATGGTAACTACCACACTTTTTACTTACCCGGTGCGTCATTTATACCGCGGAGTTACAGTGGCTCCCCCAGCGGAGTATGCAGCGGCTACCGTCAGGCCTCTAACCCTAAGCTGCTTCGCATTATCGCACGCGGAGCGGCAGGGGTGGCCATTCGTTGCGCAAGCCCGGAGAGGAGAGGAGCTTCGCAGAGGAGAGGAGGAATGTCGGAGAGGAGAGGAGCGTCGGAGAGGAGAGGAAATGAGATGAGGAGAGGAGACGAGGGGGAGGAGTATGTGCATGCGCAGTGGGGGTGTGGACGCCGCACAACGGCGGTGGGAACAGGCGCGACCATAAGCTGCTTCGCATCCAAAAATGAAAGCAACTAGAGTATAGAAAAATTTCAGGGTCTAGACGGCGGTCAGACGGCGCTCTGACTCGGCGCTGGGGCCGTGGCTAGATCGCCGTCGTACGACACCGAGGTGTTTAAGAATAGGCTGGCACAGGCCTGAGCGCCTGCCATTGTGATGTAGAGGATCCCTCTTAAATTCCTGATACTAAGGCAGGTGTTCCGAGTCCGGCTTCTGCCTCCTTTACTTTCCCTTACATATTAAGTTTCATTTATAATACTTGTTGCTTAGGTTAAGTTTCGAATGATGACTTTCTGTTCATTGGGTTATGTGATGTTAGGTGGCCTGACGTTACGTTAGAGTAATAGTAGTAGTGCCAGACGCGACACTTTTATTTTGCGAAACTTCGATGGACGTAGCTTTAGTGGAGGGGTTATAGTATATGGTCCGACGGCACTCCAGACGCAGTTTAAAAAATGATTGATATCTATATATCTATAGGATATATCGATAAATTGCCGCTAAGGCAAAATGCCGAAGCAACGTGTATTATTATGTAATTGCAACTACAAAGTGATTCGAATCAGAACCCCAAATAACACGGAAGGACGCCAGCCGCCCTCTGTGGCTCCAAGGGCACTCAGCACGCGTTGGGAGTTTTAATGATATGAAGGGATGGGGGAGCCATCATCATAGATCATCATATTGTATACCGCCATTCGGTATTCTGGCCATCTATGGCAATAAATAGCCACAGCTGTCATTAAAACATTGAATAGCCCACTTATGGGGATCTTGTTACCCACTGAATATCGCAATCTCTCGCACATTCTAGAGCTGCCAGCTACGACGATGGTCATCACCATCCACTGTATTACATTACTAGTTGGGCCTAGTAATGAAGCTAGACATTAGAAAGCTAGAGGCGCATGTTTTCTTCAGGTCCGCGCACAATATACAGCCAGTTGGATAGCGAGCTTCTGGACAGAGCGCGCGCGTCCTGCGTACCCAGCGGCCTCGTTGACGAGGTTCTCGGCGAGCTGCTTGAGGTTTGTTGCGCATCCCGTGCGCGCATCGTGCGCCACGTGCCCGTCCTTGCCGCCACGAATGCGCTCGCCGGAGCTGCAGAGCGGGTCGAAGCCGAAGTCATTGAGCGTGGCCGGCCGACGTTCGAGGGACTTGGTGGGCGACGGAGGCGCCATGCCGGCCTCGCTGCCCAAGAACAGCGTCACGCCGCTCTTCACGGGCACTGAGCGGCTGCATGACGCCGGGATCGCCGGCCTGCTTTCCGCCAGGGCGAGTTCTGTGTGGGGAAAGTGGGACAATCGCTTCGGTTACGCGTTCGACTAAAGGGAGACACGGATCTTTCATCCCTGCCTTCCATAGCAAGTTCACTTAAGTTCAGCAAGTTTCGAACAAACTGCAGACGTCCCCGTGGCTTATGACGCTCAATGCGCCCCCCTCACAAGACCTGGTTGTCAATTAAAGACTATAATCTTTCTTGGGCTACTCAAATCGGAAAATTTAATCTCTCTATCGTCTGTCTGTCTGTCTGTCTGTCTGTCTGTCTGTACCTGGATTCAGCCATCCGGCCAGAAATTAAAAAAAAATTCTTGAACTACCGGTTCATATAGCCAAAGCCTGTCCGACCGACTAAATCTGTAAACATACTCCATACCTGTTAACCCTGTTTAGCAAAAACTAGCCATTAGGCATATTTGAGGCAATACATTAATGCACAACTTGTACTCGCAGTGTTATTTTAATTGAAAATAAATGTGTGTTTGATGTTTGCCATAGCAAAGAATAAATGCGCGTTTGAAACAATACGTTTACCCAAAAATACAGAAAGAGCTCGTGCGAACGTGGGCCTTGTGGCAGTGCTCCAAGTTTAGCAGTAACAAAGGGTTGCAGTATAAGGCCGGGGCAGTGGGGCGTGGGAAAATTGAATACGCTTCAGCAAACCTTTTCCGTGTTTATCGCATGAGGATCAAAAGGCAGGGGAAGAGCACGAGATATGAGCTGGAGAGATAGGAGAGGCATTTACGTGGACAAAGAGGCAGAAGACTGTCGTCTTTCGCAGTGAAAGACGATAGACGAAACACGATAGAGATTTGCAGCGAAGTGAGCAGATACGCGGCCATTTTTTCACGGTGGTATAGTGGCTTCCCACTTGTGACTTGTTTGTGTCAGGGCGTCCCAGCAGAATGCGCTGTGTGGCAAAGCCAACATCCTCGCGAATGCTCCGTTAGCTCTCAATCTATTGCAGATATCTTGGGGAAAACTCACACTGCAGTTGCTTGCTAGGACGAATCCATTATTGCGCAGAGTTTTATATACTCGTCATGTTTAGCATGCTAACCGTGTAGATGTAAGCAATCTGTAATTCCTGCCAGCTGTAAAAGGGTGTCCCTGCGAAAAACGTTTCAGAGAACGGCTTCAACACATGTATCATCGGAATCATTCCGAAACAAACTATATGACACTGAACTGTTCAAACAGAACTACATAGCAATGGGAAGTCATATCTCAGCAAGTATTATAGATATCCACCAAGGAGAGTTTAAATGTCGAATAGCATTAAGCCATCGCTCATAAGCCAGAGCCCCTCCAGCCGTGTCTCAAAGCAGCCGCCCGATTTGTCTGCTAGAAAAAAGCTGCAGTCCATCCAGTTTTCATTAGCCTAATCAATTCAGAAGATTGATAAATCTAAAATTATAAACAATCGAGTGTTATTTGCATTAGTTTCACTGCGAGCTGGTCAATGTACTCGTACAAAAAAATATTCCAAAATTGCAAGCCGAATTGCATCTGTCATTCATTTCGTGATATTCATCATTGTCAATTCAGCTGGGCAGGCCCGACCGCCATTTTTTGTGTGTGGCACCAGGCCCTACCAGCGTGCCTGCTATACTTTTTCGGGCTTTCTCTTGTGAGCGCAGTACAACACTGTTAAAATTATCGCTCGTGTAACTAACATGCGGCAGCTTCCTATTAAAGTAGGCTCAATTGTCGGTGTATTCGTGCAGCCTGGCGAGACCAACGCACCAGAGACCTCGGGCTGGGTCGTGAAGCCAGACGACAGGCAGCCGCTGACTGCGTCCGACAACGATCCCGTCAACCACCGCGTTTCCCTAGTCTGCGGGGCCTCGCCCGGCGTCGCCGACGCATCTTCTCCCGAATTCTTCAAGGGATCGTCGCCCTTGTGCACTGGGACAGCTTCGCCGGCTCCCGATGTCACCACGCAGACCTCCTGCATATCTGTGAACCGTTCGTTGCACTCATCCGACGCGCCCAGGTTTGGTTAGGCGTTTCCGTTTGAAACTCATTGGTTTGCACACGGCGGAGTTGCTGCGGGCGCTCGGTGCTTCGTCACAGGCAGGTACGCCTCGGTAATCGATGCAGTCGCATTTGGCACCGCGGAAAGCATCGACAGCCGGTGATGATGGTGATGATGGTAAGCCTCGTGATGATGAGCACTTATTCATCTATCTGCCAAGGTTGTTGAGGCAAAATCTTTTATTGCCCATTGAGAGGCCTCTTTGCATGACCCTGACGTCGGTCTGTATACGGCACATGTGAGCGCAAGTCTATGCCACAATCGCTAGCTAATCAGTAGCGCCACCTTCCCTGCCATTACGCCGACGCAGATCCAGGCCTAAGTGAGGCCTCGGACGCGCTTGCTTGTTTTGTCCTCTTGTGCCCGCCTCCGCTGTGGTCAGTCGTGTCGTTTAATGTTCGAATAAACGCTTTCCTTTCGATAAGTCCAATTCGCATCGCCATGCCACCCCAACGCCCCAGCCTTCACACCCAATCCTCACATCTGGCGCAGTCGACGCCCGAGCCTCTGTGCAGCCACGCAAGTACGCCAACGCGATAACTAAGCCTGCAATCGTGGTTCGACAGCCGGTGCGCCATTTTGTCTTCCTCGCCCGAACATTTCCCCCCGTTCGCTCGCTCGTGGACTGAGCCCCCACTTGCTGTGGTCGGAGGAGGCACAGTGCTTCCTGATGGTTCAGCTTTTTTAGAGATATCTACTGGCCTAGTCAAACGAGTTGTTGAAGATGCTGTTTTAGAGGATAATACACTCCCCCTCATTCTTGGTGAGGACTAGTTCGCGGTAGCACAAACACGTCTCATCTTCGAGCCACCGAAACCAACGCAGTTGCAGCATGCAGCCACGAATGTCACCATTATCGCAAACTAAAAGCTAGTCCCAAGAATGGCAAATGCTGTGATCCCAACTACGCCAGTCCTGTTTCCTCAAGCCAGCCCCAGTGCCAAAGACTGCCTGCAACATGATCCGTCGCCTTTGCCAGAGCAGCCACCATGACAAGCGTTAGCAGACCAAACGCTGCCCTAAAGTCCTCCCCTCGCGTCAGACTCCGTCGCATCCGACACGGTGTTCGTGCGCCATCATGCGGCTATTCCATTGTCCCGCATTCGCAGCCAGCCCACTCCCCGCCAGCACGCAGTTATAAAAGCTACACTGGCCGAACGCAAAGCTGTTTTTGCTCGCCACAACGATGACCTTGACCATTTCACTGATATGAAGCACCGTGTTGACGTGCTACCTGCTGCCGCGTTGCCCTACAGTCGGAGCCCATACCTGTGCAATGCAGAAGGCAAGCAGTTACTGAAAACTCAGGCACCCAAGCGAAACATGTCTTTAAAGGGGAAATCTAATGAGCTACAAACAAACCAAAGCCATCATCCGTGCTTTGCTGATCTCACTTAAGCAACGGCTAACTTTACCTCAGCGTCTGTGCGAATTGAAATAGGGTGAAGACCAGGAACTTCAATTCAAACAAAACGGCTTCTGCGACTCTCTCCGCTTTCTTCTGAGCCTCCCGGATACCGTACGCTTGACCAGGGTGGGAGAGGAAACCGAGTTTCATGTCAGGCCAGTTCTGACAACGGAAGTTCAGCACATGCAGAATTGCCAACAACCAGGAAAAATCGAAGCGCCGTTTGTGAGCCGCCCGCCAGCTACTTTCCGTCCAGCCAACAGCTTAAAGCAAGCCCAACATGTCCAGAACTTTGTAAATGGCCAGAAAAAGTGCAAAACGCTCACGAGCCAATCGCCTACAGGTTCCAAGCCAGTCAACAGAGCCAACCAGCCACGGCTTGTGCAACAGACACCTGCTCAACTGCAGCCACCGCCCAACTCGCAGCCACCTGTGGTACCAGAACAGACTAAGGACAACTTGTGCCAGCGCCTGGCTGAGCACTTCGTGAGTGGCATCGATGTGCTTCAACTGGACGACGGCCATGCCCGAAAGTCTCCCAGCAACATCGATTATCCAGCGTCTGGGTACAAGACGATCGATTGCTTGGTGCTCAGCGTGTGTGGCATCCTCCGTGCCGCACGCAGCTCCGCCGGGGTCATGAGACAGTTCATCAACTTGAGAGAGTGTCGCCAGCCTCCTGTGCAAGGACGACTGGCGCGCCTTTCACGAACTTCGAAGCAAGGGCAAATGCCCTTACCACGCTTCAGTGTGCATCGAACTGCCAGTGCAAGCACGCAGCACAGTGTACACTCGCCTCAGCAGCGCAGCAACTGTCTCAGTGGCCACAACGCACTCGACGACTGCTTAACCACCTATGTGAATTTGTGCTCGAGTAAAGCGTGTGACAGTGTTTCCGCGTGTGTCAGTGTGGTGACAGTTGTGGACAATGTATCGACAACTTCGACCACGAGACGTGGCCAACCAGACTGCGGTGGAGTGTGAGCGCCAGCCTATGCCATAATCGCTAGCTAATCAGTAGCGCCACCTTCCCTGCCATTACGCCGACGCAGCTCCAGGCCAAAGTGAGGCCAGGGACGCGCTTGCGTGTTTTGTCCTCCTTTTGCGCCCGCCTCCGGCGTGGTCAGTCGTGTCGTTCAATGTTCAAATAAACGTTTCCTTTCGGTAAGTTCAATTCGTCTCGCCATGCCACATCAACGCCCCAGCCTTCACGCCCAGCCCTGACACACGAACACACAAGGAAGGCCACAGGCGAATCGAGGCATGTCAGCCTTGTATAAGGCATGAATAATGATTAGCAAAATAATTAATGATTTATAAGTTATTGACAACAATTATTTCAACGGTGGATTAACGTTAGGCTGACGTTAAACGTAATAGATGAAGGTGTATTAAGATTGATTAATTTGAATTATTATGAATTCAGATACAGCAATAATTGGCTAAGGATTGAGAGAAGTCATTACTAAGGATTACTAAGGTGATATTAGGCCAAATTAGGATGGCTTAAGATGGATTAAGGTTGGATTAGTGTGAATTGAAATGATAAGGTGGATAAAGATGGGTTAACAACGGTAAAATAGGGTGACTGCTGTGTCGACGGGTGGACGTGTATATGAAAGTGCCCGTCACAATAGTGCGCTAGACTTTCGCCTTCAAAGCACGTAAGCATTAGGGCCTCTAGGAGTTTTATATATTCTCTGCACAATTTTAATTAGCACGTTTATGCTTCACAAATAAAGCCGCCGTGGACCATCAGCAAGCAATAATTTGCTGCGTGTTCTGTCGTGCGCACAATTACGTAGTCCTGCACGTGAAGCCGGGCTTCACGTGTCAAATCCCACCTGTGCATTCAGGCAGGATGCAACAGATTAAAGTCGGACCATATATACTTTAAGAGTGTGCTCTTTGAAGGCCCACTAACTTTCTTTTAAAACCTGATGATGATGATGATGGCGATGATTATGGGCTTTACTGGCGCAAGGCAAACGCGGGCAAAGAGAGCCGAAACGCTGAATAAAAGTGGAACGCTGTTAATAAAATAACATATGTATGTATGTATGTATGTATGTATGTATGTATGTATGTATGTATGCATGTATGTATGTATGTATGTATGTATGTATGTATGTATGTATGTATGTATGTATGTATGTATGTATGTATGTATGTATGTATGATAATCAGGTAGACAGGAAGGTCCACGAGCAGGCGCAGATTGTCTAGCCTATAGGCGGGCACCGGAACGCCTCTTGGAGTAGAGGATGTGGGATGGGGAGGAAGGAGTACGTGGGGATAGGAATAGGGAAATAAGAGAGAAGGTTAACAAGGAACATATATAAAACACATACGGAAAAAAGGAGTTATACAAATAAAAAACGCTGTCATTAAGCTTTTTATTTAACGGTGGAAATTAGAAGATGGTGAGAATGGTGCGTACGATACTGATCACATCGTCGGATGTTCGTCACGCCGCTGCCAAATGCTCCCGCATGTTACGGAAGCACCAAACAACGCTGTTATTACGCTTTTCTAACGGCGGCAATTAAGATACTATGAGAATGGCGGGTACAATAATGATGGTGTTTCCGTAGCATGCGGGATATTTGGTTTGAGTGTGGCGAACATCCCACGATGTGATGAAAAAACGATTCACGCCATATAGTTTCATATAATTGTATGAAACTCTATGATTAACGCCTCCTCGTGTTGCCACCTCGGGGAAATGCAATCGCGAAATCAGCTGAGGCAACGTGCCGTACGATACTGCTCTCATATATATGCGTTGTCCAAACTTAGAAATTTTTATCAACGTCGCGGTGTTGGTGGTTGCACAGTTTCGTCTTCGCTACGCCAGGTGTCATCACATGCCACTATTTGTAGTAAAGTGTGGTTTCACCAAGGGTCAGCATCGGCTGCTACTGGGGAAAGTACGAAGCGTTACAACTAAGGGCACTGTGCAATACCACCCTATTACAAAGAGGAGAGGTTTCTAGCACTTGATCTCGCTCTTACTGCAGTGATTCTGGCTTTTAACCGAGCTGTGGTGCTTAGGCTGGTCGTGTAAAGACTAAAGATCGAGACAGACTGCCCTCAGAGAGTTGTGAAAGCAATCTGTTCTTGATCTCTACCCAACCGGCCTAAGCGCCACAGCTCAGTTAAAAGCTTGAATCGCTGTAGTGGTGGTGAGAGCAAGTGCGAAATACCTCTCCCGTTACAACGAGGAAGCTGCTAAACATAGTCACATCATCATCATCATCATCATCATCATCATCATTTGATCCACCTGTCATGTAGGGCGGCATCGGTACGGAGGTGTGGTGTCGCGTCGGCGACGGCTCCGGGGCGTAGCAGGAGACGAGCGCTCGAGTTGAAGAGTCAAGTCAAAGAGAATAATTTATTCAGTCACATCACATATATACACTGGCTGACGTCACAGGTTAGCCACCGGTGGTAGAATCGCTTGACATCAAAACCGGAACCGCAACCACCAGATGCTGCAGGAGGTTATCAGGAGGTTAAAAAAAACGCAGACGGCAGCGGAATAAAAAGAGTTTTCTTTTTTTTAAAGTCAGCCGTGTTCCGAATAACTTGTCTTCGTCGCGTCGTTTCTTCAAGGTGCCGTCTCAGCACTACTATGGGTTGTGCATTACCTTGTGTGAATGCAGTACTGCTCTATACGGGCCTCTGCCACCGCATTATGGGAACCCTCGCTCTGTAATATTCGTTAATGTACATACACCCTTTGTCCAAGTTTCGTGGGCCAATCCCAAGCCTTCTTGACCACAAAGAAGTCAAAGAATCGGCTCTACCTTTTAATGTGACAAAAAGATTTTAAGGCAGTAAGAAAGGGAGGTGTTTTCTCTACCTTTCCTGCGTAAAAAGTTTCACCCTTTCTCGCCACGTAAGCTTGTACATTGATTTGTTGGCAGCTTGCGCGTTTCCGGCTTGGCCCACAAAATTTTGACAAAGACTGTACTTGTGTTTTACCGTAATTACCCGATTCTAACGCGCACTTTTTTTCCGGAAAAATAGGCCGAAAAATCGCATGCCCGTTAGAATCGGATACGAAACCGAAACTGCCGAAACAGCGGAAATTTTGTCCCACCCATCGCCATCGCCATCTCAAGATGGTGCTAAAGCTTCTAGAAATGATTTTTTGGACGCAGGAAACAGGCGCCTAGGCTTTTCTATCGGCGTTCATACAAATCGTCAAATCGTTCCACTTGCGCGCGTGATAACAGCAATGGCAGCAGTGGCTCTCACGCGTTCAAAACGAGCGGTCGGCTGAAGCGTGCGCTTCTGGAGAAGCTTGCGGGGTGGGCGTGCGAGGCGTGTGTGGCATCGCGAACGCGCTTGACGGCACCGCGCTTGTTGTGGTCAGCGGAGAGCGACGAGGAGTGAGATGAGTGAGATTACTTCGGGAAATAAATCGCCCATTTCTCTTGCATTCGTTTTTTTTTTTGCTCAATTTCCGTGCGCGTTACAATCGGAGGTGCAAGTTTTTTCGTTTTTTGCCAGGAAAATCGGGTGCGCGTTAGAATCGGGGGCGCGTTAGAATCGGGTAACTACGTACTTATGTTTTACCTTAAATCTATCGACTTTAATAAACGTTTACTCTCTCCCCCGAAGGCTACTTGCGCGGTGTTGGCATGCGTGAACAGCATTTAAATGCGCCTTTAGAATCGTTTAAGTGCGCCATTGATCTACTTATTTATAAAAAATAAGTACAACTCAGTTCAATCTTTCACAGCCTCAGACGTGTATAATGGCCCGTGCTCGAACCCACGCAGTTGAATTTAGAACCATGGGCTGTCGCCTTTTGCAGCTGGTCAAAGGAATGTCACAATGTCGTAAAGTGTTGCGAGCGAACATTTAAACACCGCTAAATTCATGCAATAAGTGCAGGACTCTGTGGAACGGACTCCGCGGATGACCGTAGCCCCCAAGGTCGCGGGTTACTTACTAGCGAGAGAATGCTGTGCATTGACTCCCCACATCACACGCAAATGGCATAACCTTATGGGTGATCCTTCGCCCTACTTCCCATATTACCACACAGCTATAATAGCAAATCTGATCCACCTTATTTGGAACCGCTCTGCGTACCAATCTTTCCGCCCCAACCTGCTGAATACCCTACCCAATACAAGCGAGGTACCACCCCCCCCTTCCCCCCCCCTTCCCCCCCGAGACACAGCAAACCCGATTTCCTTGCTTCCCTTGGGCGCTTCGCTCTCGAGAGTGGCCTCGCAAAAGTAGTTTCGCCGGGATCTACCACTCCTATCTGCGCATTCAGGAACTGACTATTCCTCTCCAGGATCCTCAAGTGAACATCACCTCTCGTGACTATCTCTCCCTTCCTCTTTTCCCCCTTCTCCCCCTTCTGGCCCCTGGGCACTCCTTGTGTTAATAAAAGACTTTCACTCCCTCACTACGCATTAAAAAAGCGGGTGAGTTGGTAACAGAAACTTCTGTTTCTCTTCTTGTACAACTACAAGCCCTCCCGGCTCTCCCGGGCCCGGTCACTCGTCCTCGATGAACGTGGCGTGTGCCTCCCGCTCGGGCATGATGGGCAGCTTGCGCAAGAAGGGGAACTTCTTGAGCAGGCCCTCGAGGAATGGCACGCTGTAGTACTGCCAGTGGCGGAGGGGGTCCCTGGCCACCATGGTGCGGGCGCCGGCCTCGTCGAAGCACTCGCGCAGCTTCAAGATTCCCCGCTCGTCCTCCGTGCCTGCGCGCGCAGATGAGACGGAACGAGTCTCAGAAGTCGATATACGGCTTTGCACTACGTAGACATTGGTTTCTTTTAAAGGCAGAGCACTTAATGGGCTCGCCTTGTCGTCGTAGCTTGCTAACGCTCGATGCGACTGCCGGAATCGGGTGGTGCAACGAGATAACAGACCCAAGTAGAGCCTCTTGTACCGTCGTCGGGTGGTCACGCTGAGGCTTCGAAAACCACGTGGTTTAAATAGTCATAACCGTTGGAACCTCGTGAACCGCTGGCGTTTGTCATACATCTGGTCGTTATTTAGCGCAAAGAAAACTGCAGGTACATTTCAGGCAAAATCTGTGTATATAACCAGCCGCCCCCGCGTTCATTTACTTAGGAACGCTCGTTGGATTGGTTTTTACGATAGTACGCGACAAAGGCAGCCACGCAAGAAAAAAAATGGCGTGTTCGAAATGACGCAGTAAGGCTCCAGCCGCGTAAGAAACGAATTACGCGTTCGAAATGACGCAAAACAGCTCCAGCATTCGAAATTAAAGCAAGCACAAAAAGAACAGAGCTCCCGCTGGTGCAGTTTCAGGCAGGGGTCGTGCGAGCACTGCGAAGGCGGGAAATTTGAAATGCTTTGGGTGGCGGTAGTGAGCGGATAACGGCGCTGCAGCCCATTATGGCGAAGCACTGCTCTGAACTTCCGACAGCTTTCACATTGAGTGGAACGGCTTTTTTTTTTTCTTTACAGCAAAAACACTACATGGGAAGGTGTTTTTGGACTTAACTGTGAGCATGGGACTGGCCGGAAACGTATTGCTGCAAAGCCAACTTTATAACGCAAATGAACTTTGGGCTAACTCCAGCAACACCGTCATGGCAGCAGATAAGGATGGGAACTACATATTTTTTATGCGTATGCCCGAAACCGACATACGGCGGTTCGTGACGTGACCTCAAAGTTGTGCAAGCGTCTACAACAAACAGGCACAAAAGGAATAAGAAAACGTGTAAAGAAGGCTCCGAAAATTTTCGTACAGTCGTTGCACATTCTTTTTCACCAGCAAACGCCCGCCCAGTAGGAAGCTCTGTATGAAAGTTTTAGTGCATATTTGAAAGGTGAGCCTTAATTTACAAATTCGCCGGCAGCTACGCCTAAATAACTTGTTCAGGCAGGATGACATTTATCACCACCTCGACTCATTTTGTAGATTGTGAAGTGAGGAGTTTTTAAGAAGTACAAACAATACCGAGAAATATAAAAATATTCCAACATCTCACCGGCGCGAAACTGCGAATACGCGACGTTTTTAGGCATCAGTGCGATTACTATACTGGTTGTAGCGGGTTTTCAATTCCTGGTCCCGCGCGAAAAATACAAGAAAAGAGTTACCTGGAAGGGTGTGATCCAGCAAGCAGCCAATGAAACCACCAACCACGGATCCCGTCGAGAAGAAGGCGTAGATTACCTTGTCGACCACTTTGATTTCTAAAAGCCAGATGAGACGATTGTAAGCGTATATGCCGCTTACTCTGATAACGATGAAGACATTAAACAGGGTCCTCTTTTGACGGAAAGCCTAGGACGTTTGTGACTGCTTTCGGGACACAAAAATTGTCCCGAAGCAAATCCAATTGTATGCATTCCAGACAAAACAGGCTAATTTCTCGACAATAGCAATAATCTGCGAGCACTAGTGCAATACCAAATTTCTGCCTTTTCTTTTTGTAATTTTGCTGCCCCAATTATTTGATACGTTCGCTTCTATGGGAGGTGTAATTCAATCTCCGACTATAGGACCTCCTTCTGTATACAAAATGTTTGTAATACCTTTATCGCAAAAATGAATACTTTGCTTGGACAAAAAATAAAAATAAATAGGACGACAAATCACATCTATACTTCATGTGTATATGCGACCAATTTGGGTGGCTATGTTTTGTTTCGGACCGCTGTATGTGAATCTACAGCGTATGTATATTTGCACTAAACCTAAGCATTGAGTTCTAGTAAACTTCCCGCCAAATGCACTGTTTAAATTAGTGTCTCAAACCTTCACGGGACTGAAATACGGTGACAGGCTGCTTTGGCGTTGTCGCTCATAAGTTCGCCGCCTGTATTACCCACAATAAAACATTTCTCATATTCTGTTGCTTCCAAACTGCTACGCTTTAACGAAACTAAGAATGTCACAGACGCAATAGAAAAAGTCATGTACATCAACATTTCCGTTTTTTTTTTTTGGATCTCTTCTTTGTTATGAATGTTGTCATGCGAACGGTTTGGGGAGGTATCTTCAGAACAAACATAACTTGTGGTTACCTTGACGGGTATATCTATAGCCAGGGGGCTATCGCGGTTGCTCATTCAAAATTCTTTATCAGTTTGCGTCTGTGATCGATGGGAACTAACGAAAACATATTATGCAAAAGCGGACGCATGCGTGTCTTAAAGAAATTTGCCAGTTTTTTTTCTTCTTACTCCTGCTATACTTATAGGGAACTGCTACGAGCATTATGCAAACGTATGCACTACGTATGAGCAGTGTCTTCTAATTTCTCTTTTGGTGGGTGGGGAGGAGCAAATTTTGTATTAGGCGATAAAAAAAAGACGCACTGCAGTAGATGGAGTATGACTTGAGCGCTTTTAACAAAGACAATGCATTTCGCTTCTCCTTTCCATCGGCAAAAACAGAGAACCTTAGCCCCCGTATCGCAGGCGTACATGGCAGGCTTAATTCACGACCGCTGCAATGTACGCCCCTGAGTTCATTTCCAGGTAAAAGCATCGGAACGATCATGAGGATGGCACAGTTTGGGCGACAAATTTAGGCGTGTACAAGCTGAGATTCGGCGAGCCAACGCACGGGTCATGGTGAACTTGTCGGCCTCGCCCAGGTGTCGCGGGATGACGATGCCGAGGATGAGGGAGATGCCGACGACGAACACGTTGCGCGAGGAGGTCAGGTCCACGTAGCGCAGGTGCGCCAGGCCCACGCCCGTGACGGTGGCCAGCAGCACGATCAGCAGGCCGCCCACGATGGGCGTCGGGATGCTCAGCACGAACACGCTCGCCTTGTTCACCAGCCCGAACAGGATCATCATCACCGCCGCCACCTGCACCACGCGCAGGCTGGCGCACTGCGCGCGCATGCGCAGACACGCGCGTGAGGGCACAGCAGCTACCACAGTCAACTGGGGGGTAAGCAGTGGGGGCCTGAGATGAGCGTCATGATGGTTAGATGAGTACCTCCACTGCGTTAGTGGCGAGCGGCCAAGCCGAAAGGTATCAAAGGGAGCGGGAAAGACTACTTGACGACTTCGCAAGTAAAACACTCGATTTAACTAAAACCCATAGTTGAGAATGTTCTCTTTTATTTGCTTTTCTTTTTACGGGCTTTTGCAAAGGCGCGTGGTAGATTTGCATTGTTTTCTCCTTCATTTGATCGTCCAGAGTTCACTTTTTTGTGCTTTTGCGTCTAGTGTGTTTGTGCGCCTACTGCCTCTAAGAGCGTGATAAAGGCTTATCACGGTAAAAAATAAACTAACTAAAATCACAGCAACGAGTTTCTTTTTCCCCTCTCTGTTCTCACAAAAGAACCCCTGTGCGCTTCCATCTCACCACACCAGCCATATGTGCCACCAAAGACTATGCCGTACACCCCCCGCCCGCAGGGGAACGCCAGAGTGTGTGTTGCTCCGATGGGACCTCGGGAGACGTACGACTACTATTATTCTTGAACCTAACATCGTTGCCTTTATTACAATAGATTTGTGACGTCTTTCCCAGTCTTTTTTCTCTCCTCTACTTACAGGGCTTTTTAGCCTCCTCTCTGGATTAAAGTCACTAATTCATTCATGCCTCCGCAACACGCTAAGGCAATCCTGCTCTTCAGCTTCACCACAATGCGCTTGGGCGGCCAATTTATGCCACAAAGAAAACAAAATCGGCGAATGGCAGCAACGTGCGCGTCACTCGACTCGAAAAATGGGATTGAGGACGTCATTCTTGCTTTGCCAGACGCCGCAGCACTGACTGAACTTTTGACTTAAATTGTATGCTCGACATCGCCATACGCCGTAGGGTCATTTCTGGCTGCACTGATTGGTCAATCGAATACGTTGAGGTGAAGATGGCCCATATGACTGTCCTAAATTGCATGGTTCACGATAGGAACAAGGAATCTAATGGAAGCACATGACATGCCCTTCGGTCTGCGGCCAAATCGGGGATGATGTTTTTTTCTAGAACCTCTCACAAATTATTAATAGTTGGACACAAGAGCCAACAAGCTGTAGCGAGAAAAGTTCGATAATGCGAAGCCCCAAACGGCTGAAAAGTTTCACGCAGGTGAAGCGAAGTGTTGCAGGCACCTTGGTGAGCGCCATGAGTCCCAGCTGCAGGTCCTGGGAGCCGCAGGCGATGCCAGAGCCGTGGAATCCGGCGAGCAGGCAGCTGAGCCCCTCGTGGAATATGCCGCGGTTGATGGCGCGCTGCGGGGGCGGAGGCAGGCCGGCCACCACGGCGTACGCGTAGTAGTCGCACACCGTCTCCGTCATGCTGATGAAGCTCACGAACGTCGTCGCCAGCATCGACTCCCAGCGAGGGGTCGGGGCACCCCACTGGACTGTGGACGAACAGCCAGCGCGATGTGCTCAGCGAAATCGCGCCACGCTTAGAAAACTTGTTGTGGCTGCGTGGCAACGTTAAAGGTCGAATTTATGGATTTATGAAGGAGTTGCTTTCGCTGAAATCTCAGTGGACAAATACGTGCTCAGTAGTACCAATCTCCAATATTTTTTTCGCGTGCGGAGGCGGAGATTTGAGGCGCAGATGTCAGAATAATTCACGAGAGGCGCTGCGATTTCAACCCGTATTCATGGGCCTCAGGGCGACACGTTACCACAGCCTCGCGACACCATTGGCGATCGACGTCGCAATGTCGTAGTTTTGTGTACTAGATTTGCGTACAGCTTTAAAGGAATGCAGGGCTTGTATATTTTGTCTCACCTGGAAATAGGGTTTTCCATTTTGTCATAGCGGTGACTATAGAATATGCAATGTTAGCACACATTTTGTGCTAGGTGGCAAAACAGGCGGAATGCGCCTTAAAGGGCATCGTTGAATCTGCTGCAAGACAACCACTGATTGCCTGCCCCATTCCATTGTCCGCATACTCGTGTTCGCCCATGGATGGTCTCATCGTCTCTATAGAACTACTTGATACGACTCGTAGGGTCGTCATCGCAGTCTCTCGGTTGTGGCCCTAAAAGCGCCAAAGGGCGGCTGCCACTCATCACGCTGTTCTGCAGTTACTACATGCGCGGTAGGGTCGCTATTTCTTCTCTGTAAAAAATTATAGAGTAATAGATAAATGAAGATAATATATCTTAATTTTAACAACACTAGTTTTGCCCTTCGCTACTGAATTGCTTCAGCTTCGACCTTTTGAGGATGAGGCCCGTAAAAGGTTAAAATGTAGGCAGAAATCAGGATATTATGAACTGAATTTTTTTTCTGATCCACCCTAACATTTATAAGGCATCCACTGTTGATAAACAGGACAAGTTGCATACCGGAAGCATCAGCTAAATTGGAAGCCAATAAAAAGAACTCCTAGCCTCAACATTCTTAATACTGATTCCGGTGATGCCGAAAATAGCTTTCCGGGTGGTCTTGCTTCAGCCTCCTCTGCGGCTTCAGTGATGGCTGTCATAAAATGTTCCTTGATCCTTGAAAAAAAAAAATGCAGGACCCGGTTTGCCGTTTGGGACATTTCCTGGCCGTAACTGTCATTTTTCGTAGGTTAATATATAGTCACCTTTACCGGTTCATCTATGCGGGGCAGCCATCAGATGGGACTGCGGATGAGGCAGTGTTTTACGATACTCAGTATCTCGTGTAAGATCACTGACATTGACTTGGTTAGCTACCCTTTAGTGGAACCACGTTAATTCGAAACAATGAGAACACCTTTGGTGCCAGCCGAGCGTAGACCCCGGTTTTCCTTCTGGCCAGGAAGAAATAAAATGTACTGAAATTCTGATACAGCCGGCAACATCCGGCACGCGAGAAATCCATTAGAACCGGAAATTGTACGGTCGCAAAAACAAGCAGAGGAACAATATATCCACTCTGGCTCACGAAAGTTTCTGACGGGAGTAAACCGCCGCCATAACCGCATCGTTTTATACGAATTATTGTGTTATTCGAAGTTTTCCCGGTCCCAGTGGCAGCACAGAGAACAAAACATTCCCGCTTTTAACGAATTACCCCTGAAAACGAAGCCAATTATTTTGCTTTCATGGGAAGTGGGGCTTAGTAAAGCTGCATTAAAGCAGCTTTTCCCTATTTTCCTCAACTGCATTGGGCTGTTGTTGTAAACACTTGCGTGCTGCTATTGTAGCATTAGAAGTCTGCTGAAGTATGTTATGTGTGTGTGGTGACAGTTTGTTAATTTTTTGTTCTCTAATTGCTTCTTCGTGATGAGGAAAATGCCCCCCATGTAGCTAGAACTCATCTTGATTTATTGTATTCTTGCTTGTCTATTTGTTTTCGTCTTTTCTATTGTTTTTTTTTTCTTTCCTTTTCCCTCCTTTTCATTTTTTTCTTCCTTTTTTTGTTTGCTTATCTTTTTTTTACCTCCGGTTATCGCTGTCAATGAGGGCTTTTTACAGAAGTGAAGGCCGCTGCTGCCGGGCGACGCCGCACAAGCCTACCTGTTGGCTTTGGCGAGCCCATTTTACCTCTGTATGTACTGCTGGATAATAAATTTGATTTCATTTGATTTGTTATTTATTTTGTTTGTGTGCGCACTCCTTTGTGGTCAAATAAAGCAAACAACTCAAAACTGCAATTTTCTTTCCAGATGGTTTCTTTATAGCGACGGTTTACTGTAGTTTCGAACATAAATCAGATACTTCCGTGTTTCACTGATGGGCATACGTTTTACATACCCCCCCCCCCCCCCCCCCCCCCCGCCGTTGTGTGAAGGCACCCCGCAACACATTTTTGAACGTTTCTCGAAATTTTAAATGCTTGCAGAACGTAATCCACCGACACATCCAGTACTTAGATTAGGGGGTCAGAGTGTACCTCAGCCAAGAACGGCTACTGTATGGCCAACATATAACTTGGAAACTTGCTCAAGAGACTTTTCTCTCTTTCCGGGTCTTGGAATTCTTCGACAGCTGGAATTACGTCATTAAGGCCATGTAGCGCCTATTGGCCGGCTTTCCTTCAGTTGCAGCTATGAACGCATTCCATAGCCACTTTAAAAAGAAAGCCACAAGAGCAAAGCCGAAGTGGAAGGCGTATCTGCTGCGACGAGCAAATCACGCAGTGCCGCTCCATGCTGGCGATAACTATAGCTCTCGCAATGCTTCCAGACGCGAAGGAAACAGTGAAAGCGTTTATCGAAGTGTTTCAGAGAGTCCCTTGAAAACACTGGAGCTCCGCAACGGTCCTCTAGGAGCTAGCGATGCGGCTGAAAGTCGCAGTGCGCTTACACGGGTACGGCAGCCGGAACCAGGTTGCGTTCCCTATGGCGCTCGCCATGTGGTCCGTGCGGCCGGCGTGGTCTTCCGGGAAGAAGTCGTGCACCGTCAGGATGTGGCAGATGAGCCACACCACCAACACGGTGACGAAGATCTGCGCCAAGGCGAGGGCGAAGAGTCGGTGCGAAAGTTGCCGCAAGAGGCGTGCTCGCATTGTCCTCTTACCGGAACGATGGACAGGAAGGTGATGCAGTCGTTGAGCTTCTTCACGGCCACCACCTCGGACGTCGGGCGCCACGGAGTCATGTAGTGAGACAGGAGGGTTATGAGGGTGGCGGTGCTGCAACGATTGAGCAGGGATATTATGTTATATTATATTATATTATATTATATTATTATATTATATTATATTATATTATATTATATTATAATATATTATATTATGATATATTATATTATATTACATATATTACATTATATACCGTATTTACTCGCATAATGATCGTACTTTTTTTCACAAAAATATGATGCAAATTTAGGGGTGCGTTCATTACGTGAGGTAAATTTTTCTCCAAAAAAGTTTCAGCGCAGAAAACGCAAGCAAGTTGCAGCTCAGAATTTTTACGATAGGTCTTATGAACATGATAAATATAATAAATAAAAACATAATTGAAGCCCCACGGACCACCGCCAGCCGCGTTGCAAAGTGACGCAAAATGCGATTTTTTAATGAATTACGGAACGCGCCGGAACGACTTTGCTGCGAGGTGAGTAAAGGTCAATCAATAGCGGCTGCTGCTGTCACAGTGCGGGACATCAAAACAAGACACGGCTGCCGACGCACCAAGCTGAGCGCGTTTTTTTTTCTTTGTCTTGGGAGTACATTATGTGCATTTAGTGAGAGTTTCTTCCGCACCAATGATGAACTCATGCTTGCCGATATCGCTAATATCGGCAAGTCTGCGGGAATAACGTAGCCATGTCCGCGTTGAAGGAGGAGGAAACATAGGTAAGCACGACCATCGTCAGCTAGAATTGGCACACATACGACATATGGCCGCGGCAAGCTCAAGGTGCGATCATTGCGCGGAAAATAAAGAAAAGTGGTATTTTGACAACGAACTTCATGGGTGCGATCATAGCGCGAGTGCGATCATTATGCGAGTAAATACGGTATATTATGCTATTCTATGTCATGGAGCATATTTTCCCCGTCTTTTCCCCTTCAAATTTTGCGGTTTTACGCGCCGAAGCTCACTTGGGCTGTAAGCCGCACCAAGGTATCTGGAATAGCTGTGACCGACTCTGGAACTTAACCATGGGCTAAAATTTCGCCTCCATTTGAAAATCGGCCGCGGCGGCCGGGATCGATATAGCGTCCTTGAGCTCAATAGCACGCGGTCTTATTCAGTCAAAACAGCAAATGAAGCGCTCAGGGCTAGTAGAGAAGATACAACGTGAAAACTCGCTTGACTAAACGGACATGTCGGGCCACGGCACACAAGACCTTACATGACAGCGATGGTCCAGTTGGTGCTGGCTGGCTCGGTGGCAGCCGACATGTTGGAAAGGCCCAGCAGCGTTATGATGGGCGTCATGGTGAGCGGCGTCACCCACCGCTGTAGCACGCCCACGAAGCCCATGGCCCCCATGAACAGCTCCGTGATGGCACCCATGGCGATGTTTCCCTGCACCTGCAGCACAGCCAGGCTCCAAATTGAGCACGTCCTGTCCGGGTACACATAGCGAAGCACCCGATGTTTTAAACGGCTATTCTTACGGACACTTGCGGTAGAACGATTTTATGACTCGTCGAATGGAAGTCGCTAGTCATCTCGCCCCTTTTCAAGGAACAGCCCTTTGGCGTACACGTCCAGTGCACTGTTACATGGTCGAAGGAGTACAAGAACGGCCTTCCGTCATGTCGCGGTAGCGTGGTGGGATAGCGACTTGCAGAGGAGTTGCCTTCGCTCCGGTGACTCAGAGCCAAGAGCAGAACTTAACTGGTTTAATGAATGGCTAGTAGAGAAAAGCGATGAAACTGGAAGCAGCACACTGGCGCGCTTACGATATGCCAACTCGAACGGGCAGATAAACGTTTTCAGCAGGACCTGAAGGCGCATTGCTCTCTCGTGGGAAATAAATTCTATTTACAGCCTTCAATATAAATGTTAGAACAGGCGCCGACACATTAGCATTCACGCAAGCAAAAGCCCTCTCGAAGATTCGGAGAGACGACGACTCAGACGCCGCTGCCGTCAAAGGCGCTGCGATGCTGAAGAGGGTTGTGGCCGCGCGGTATTCTCGATAGTAGTGTGAAGTGACTTGCACGTTTTAGCTTAGGTGGTCTTCACCTCACATTTCTATTGCTGTGCGGGAAACTGCTACGGCGCGTCGTCGCGTTGTGCGCTGTTGAAGCCTGCGCACTGCCTCGCCTTAGGTATTTTCCTTAGATAGACGATCGCCTTGCTTTAGATATTTTCCCTCAACGCATCACTGCTAATCTCAATTCAACGCGGTTTGCTTCACGCCACAATCTGCTACTTCCGTGCATATTCACTAAGTACAGCAAACATACGATTAGATTTTCCGCCATTTCACTCTGGAACTCACTAGCCCCTGATAATAAATCTAATCCACTACGGGTTTTTTCATCTAAACAAATCTTTCTTGTTAGGCACTTCTGTTTGACTGAATTACAACTGGAGTATTATGTGTGTTTCTTTGTGACTATGGCATTCATATCGCAATTTGTGAATAGGTTGGAGTTGAATTCAGTGTTGTTTTAAGTGCAATGCACTTCTTAAGCGACCCTGAACCTGCGTCCACCGGCGATGTCCGCGCACGTGGAGATGGGCGCGCGCAGCCTGGCCGCTGACACAGCACATACCCACGTGGGGGATTGGCCAGGAATCTCCTCGTCTTCCTTGGCAACGGGGGGAGATGGGCGCGCGCTGCCTGGCCGCTGACATGGCACATACCCACGTGGGGGATTGGCCAAGAATCGGGTGTGAGAAGGGCTAATGCACCTGCTTAAAGGAGTACTGACACGAAATTTCAAAGCTGAGATCCGCTCTAGCATTCAAGTACAACGACAACACAAATAGGTGTCTGTGAATAAATGCATCTTTCTTTCTTTGTAGTTGTGTGTGTGTGTGATCTCTCTTTCGCGAACATTACCGAACCGCGCAAATTCAACTCGTGCATTCGCACTTTCACATTCTTCCCCTCGGGGAAATGCGGGGAATTTTTTAGTGTTCCTGCTTATTAGCGTAATATTGTTTCTTTGGTTTTTGTATCAGTCGTTCTCGGTTTTATGCTGAGTGTTTATTTGCTCACGTTGTGTTGTACTGTGGCGGGATATTTTTTATTTTATTTTAAAACCATCATGAGTGGTCCCGCCTGCGGTTCTTACCTTGGGACCTCCCAGTGCCGCTGTACCCCTTCACATTTCATGCTCACGCTTTGTAAATAAAATTAAATTCAAATTCAATTCAAATTCTCTACTCCGCCTACTTCTCGTGCTCCCCTCCTCCCGTTCGATACTCCCACGATAAACACGAATGAGGTTTGTTAAAGTTAATTCAATTTTCCCGCGTTCTACTGCTCCTGCCATTTACTGGAACCTTTTTGTTACTGTTGAACTTGGAACGCTGCCTCGAGGTCTACGCTCCGGCGAGCGCTTTTAGCCTTTTCGGGTCAATATATTGTTTTAAACGCTTTGTTTTATTTGCTATCGCAAATATCAAGAACGTGTTTATTTTCAATTAGAAGAGCACCGCGAGTACTAGTTGTGCGTTGATGTCTTGCCTCAAATATGCCTAATGTTTAATGTGTGCTCAACAATTCTACAAGTATAAATAATGCTTCCAGATATCACGGTTCGGATAAGTTTTCGGATATATAATTCTCGTTCAAGAATTCTTTTAACTTTTGACCGGATGGCTGAATCGAGGGACGTACGGACGGATGAACGGACGGACAGACAGACGGACAGACAGACAGACAGACAGACAGACAGACAGACAGACAGACAGACAGACAGACAGACAGACAGACAGACGGACGGACGGACGGACGGACGGACGGACGGACAGACAGACAGACAGACAGACAGACAGACAGACAGACAGACAGACAGACAGACAGACAGACAGACAGACAGACAGACAGACAGACAGACAGACAGACAGACAGACAGACAGACAGACAGACAGACAGACAGACCAGAAAGACTATGCCTTTAAAACAGTTTCCTCTGGATTGCTTCCCTGCTCTGTCTTCAGTTTTCAGTGAAGGCTGGCGCCATCCACCGTTATGCCTTGACGCGCTGAGCGCCAAACGCGCGCTTTTTCAAGCGCCGTGCGCAGCCGAGATATACGGCGTAAGGGGCGCTGGTGCTGAAAGGGTCAATGAGCTTGCTTCTTGAAGGTGTGTGAGCATTTTCTGTTCACAAAGTTTGAAACCGAGCGTGTATAACACAGCCGCTACCTGGAGGATTCTGGACATCCATACGTCGTCGTCGGTGGTGGCGTTCCCTTCCGGACAAGGGACGGTGTCAAATTTCAGCTCTGCAAGAGCCGGCGAGGCCAGGACCAGGGCGCTACCTTGGACCACCGGAAGCCTGCAATCCCACCCGATGTGCGCACGCTTTCCTCTGACAAAGATCGTAACACCATACGAAACTGCCGCGCACCTTGACAAGCGTAATGCGTACCGAACGTTGCCAAAGGGAACATAACAAACACTGTTTTGCATTTCAATTGATTTATTACGCGTAGTCCTTTAGCCCTCTGCGCCGCAGCCGATCCGGTGCAGCGTGAAAATTAACAAGAAAGAAGGTGAATGGAAAATGACGAGACACGAAACAGAAGCTGCTAGGTACAAAACGTGTCAAGCTGCAGGAACGCGATGACTAGACAGTGAAGCAAAATAACACTGACTTTTTTTTCGTATTCCACTTTTTCCCCTGTCGTACATTACCGGTGAAACCTGGGTATTACGGTGGCATGTTCGACTACGTAAGAACATGCTTGCACCCGCCGCGGTGGCTCAGTGGCTAAGGCGTTGCGCTGCTGAGCACGAGGTCGCGGGTTCGATTCCCGGCCGCGGCGGCCGCTTTTCTGATGGAGGCGAAAAGCAAAAACGCCCGTGTGTACGAGATTTCGGCGCACGTTAAAGATCCCCAGGTGGTCAAAATTAATCCGGAGCCCTCCACTACGGCGCGCCTCATCGCCTGCGTTGCGTCGGCGCGTTAAACCCTACAATCAATCAATCAATCAATCAGAACATGCTTGCGTTGTTGCTTCTCCCCAATCGTATGGTCACGCTTTTTGCGTTTTCCACTACCTGTACATAGACTTTGCCTAAAGGAGTCGTGAAGAAAAAAAATCTAGCCTTGTTTAATGTGAACAAACTAGCCTTTGGTAACTCACTAAGCTACATCCCAGCCATAAAAACGTTTTTTAACTGAAGAAATGCAAGGAATACTGTAAAACTTTGAAATTTCGTGTTACATGACGTCAAAAGGGATGCAATAGAAAAAGCAATACAACAGTTATCGACGTGGTAACTGCTGGTTAGCATTCAAGTATTACGAACTAACTGAACTTTAGGCTCCACTACAATCGCCCAGACATGTGTCTCGGCGGTGGCTTCGTTCGGCGGCCTCCAAGATAATGTCACGTCATAAAGACCGGACGGGACTTTGGCTGGTGAGTCCTTCCTCTCTTTCGTCCCTTTTCCTTAATATCTAGATGATTAGTTTGCGGTTCGCGAGAAAACTAGTTCAGCGCAAGGCGGCCTTGTTTAAAAACCCGAACTTGTATTCTGTCTTCTTGTTACTTTTAAGCCATAGAAACAAATTTTTCAGTCAAAATATTTGCTGTAGCACCCCTGGGTCATCAGTAGGTTGTCGAAACTCCGATACTCCAAATCCAAACGAGAACGAAGGCGATAGAGATAGAAAGCGAAAGGAAGGAACGGTATTCTGTGCTCGCATTAAATTGCGGGGGCCCTCTAGCAGTAAACGTGGCCGTGATAAGCGGGGCGCACCTGACTCCCGTGGTGGTCTGGATGAGCGTGCCGATGCCCGAGATGAAGCTGGAGGAGCCGACGAGCAGCCCGATGGCCGGGTCGTCCATCTCCAGGCACAGGAACTTGGACAGCAGCTTGGGCTGCAGCACCGTCATGCCTTGCACCGTCATGTAGTGCTGCGGCGACCAAAGCACGTGCACGTCTTGCGGACACCGTCTTCTCTTCCCGCAATCCCGCCCATCCCATCTGAGTGCCTCGAACGGTTAAACTTTACGACGACTATAGTGTTTCCCTTCCCATTTCCTTGCTTCGTGTCCTCGTCACAAACCAACACCTATTACGTAAGAAGGCCCTCTGTTCAGGTTGTCAGTTGCTGGTGCCAGAGTGTGCGGTCAGAACAAAGCTCGTCTCGCCACAGGCTTGAAGGGGTTACACGACTGTATAACTTCCCTATATCAATGCTCGAAGCTTTAGCGCACAAATGATCAGATATCTGTAGTCGCGTGTCCGTTTGGAATTGGGAACGATACCGTCCTCACCCCCCTTTCCTGGATCTGTTGGAAGAAGGGGGAAGCATCACTGCGTCTCTTTGCTGACGATTGCGTAATTTACAAGGAAATAACCGAACCAAACGACGTAAACATCTTGCAGTCCGGCTTGACAAAATTATCAGAATGGTGCCGTTTATGGCAAATGGAAATAAATGTAAACCAAAACCAAACACGTACGCTTTTCATCTGTTGCACATCCTTCGCCCAATGAGTATGTCATAAACAACTTAGTAATTCAAACAGTTCCATCTATTAAATATCTAGGTATTTTATTCCACTTTGATCTAACCTGGACTAGCCACGCAGAATACATTACCGCGAAAGCATTACGGAAACTTGGTCTTCTTAAGCGCCGCCTGAAACTTGCAAACAAAGACACCAAACTTCACGCATACAATACTGTAATCCGGACAACCCTAGAATATGCTTCCATAGTATGGCACCCCAACACAGCAATCCTTACTGATACGCTCGAATCTGTTCAAAACAAAGCCGCGCGATTTATTTTGTCATGTTATTCCCGCTATGAAAGTGTGTCATTCATTAAGAAAAATTTAAATCTCCCACCTCTTGCCATAAGCAGAAAATATTTCCGCTTATCTTTCTTCCACAAATTATATCACAGTTATTCGCCGTTCCGCCATACGTTCATTCACCCTGCTTTGTACATTTCCGCACGCGTTGACCATGATCATAAAATAGAACCTATATTTTCTCGCACAAAAAACACCAATACTCACCCCTTGTATTGTCGATAACCAAGTGGAATGCTCTGCCTGCCAGCATTGTAACGCATACACAGCAATCATCTTTCCAGTCTGCATTATTTGCGTTCCTTGAATGCGTTGGACAATCTTAGCCATTGCCACTTTTTTGCTGCTGTATAACGTGTCGTGCAGCTTTTTCAATGTGCCCGCCTGTGAAAACCTTGATGTGTCCTTTTTTGCTTATTTTGGTTGACCGACTGCGTATCCTGCGCATGTTTTCTTGTCTTCTTCTTTTCTTGTTAAAAAAATTGCTGTTGTCCCTGATTACTGTATAAACCCCCCCTTATGTAATGCCCTAGATGCCCTTAAAGTATATAAATAAACAAATAAATAAATTCCTCAAACCCAAAGGCGTCCTTCTTTTCCATCTGTAATAAGGCTTCCAGCACAGTGTATCCACGATGTTCGAAACTGGTGTGTATGGGGCGAAATCAGTCGGTACCATGGAGAATATAATGGAGGGGAAATGGGGGAGTGGAGGTTGCACGCAGTGCAGGCTTCGTGGTTATACATTCGAAGAAGAATTGTGGGAGGCGATATTTCCATTGGATTGACCAATGGCTCCAAAAGATACAAAGTCCTCGCATGCTCTTGTGTGTCTGACAGACGTGCAAATAGATTCTCGCATTAAAAAAAAAAACTCCGCCATCATGAATTTGTTAATTTCCGCGGGCCAGGGGGTCAGAATCAGTTCAAGCGCAAGGGCTTGGACCCACCCCATACGTGGTTACAATGACCGCTAGAAATCCAGATTGTGGGCCACTGTGGCACAGAGAAGTTTTAACATTTGTTTTGTCCTTCGCCGCCGAGTGAAAGAGGTGCTCATCTCAGGACATAATGCTGTCAAACGCGCTCTGAAATAATTCCTGCTTTCGGCGTTGTTTATGAACAAATTGCAATTTGTGGTATTGTCTCCTGCTCCTGCTCCGCACCATCCTGCTTAATTAGATTCAATGATAAGGCATGAGAACTTCGCTATCATGCTATGGTCCAAAAGCAAGTTTTACATCTGCCCCGTAACCCTTAAAAACTAAAATTAGGAGTTAGGACGTGCAGTCTTCACTACTAATTTTATACAAACACGAGGGTAGAAAAACTCGCCGAAAACAGTGAATATTTCATTGGTGTGTATACGAAACATAGCTAAATATTTGTACACGAAAGCTTATCAAGGATTCTGCCAGCTCGTTGTTGTACCGAAATCTTGCCGAGCTAATGAAGGTTCTACC